>NC_061817.1:37826700-38147533 GCF_021462225.1 Girardinichthys multiradiatus
CCCATAAAAACTGACCTCAGCTTTTCCACCTTCATTCAGTGATGTGTGCTTAGGAGCTAGCACACACGCCTTCGCTTACCTTTTGTTTGAGTATTACGTGCAGTAAATCCTACTCCATTCCCTGCCTTCCCTCCATCTCACTCTTTATTTCCTCTGAAGCTATAAGTAAAAGCCAAAACACTCTGCTGGCTCCTCACGCTGTTCCCACATCTTCTCCTTCTCCCGTATCAGCCTGCGTACGACTCTGCCAGCAGTGCAAGTAAGCTTTATAAGACCTAAGGCAAATTACCACAGCGGGACACTACGTCTCTGTTCCACATACTTCCTTTTCCTCTTCCTCCCTGTCCTCTAGTCTCCCTGCATGTCACAAATCAAAGTGTGTACCTCGGCAGTGGCTGCACATCATGGGAGTGCAGCTTAAAATGATTTCAGTGTCCTCCACTGGCAGATTCCCGTCTGTCATAGAGCGCACGGCAAAGGAAATGATCCATGATGCACAAAAACAGGATCACACCAAAGAGAAGTGATGGCCATCTGAACTTTTATCCAACCTTTCTTTTTATTTTATCAAAAGTACCTTTTTTTCTTCAGAAAATTGATTGTACAAAGAGTCGCATTCTACCATCTAGTGGCTTAAAAGCCATGCTAGTGGGCCATTAGGTGTGATTTTCCACTTCAGATAATTTTTTAGGGGGCGAAATGGCCTGAAATTGGAACCCTTGGCAGGTTGCAGTTTCTCTAAACTAGCCTTGGGCAACAAAATACTGAGAGGCAACGTTTCCCTGCTATCATTTCCAGAAGGTTCTAAAGATGGTGCCACTAATCCTCAAAGAGAGGGTGGGGAGGCAGTTCTGGGTGTGATGCTCCGCGGCGTCTTAATGAACAAACATCCAGCCATCCTCACATACAAATATATGTAAAACATTATAGGGCAGTAAACGGGGTCAAGCAATGGAAAGTGTGATAGCAGTGAGTTAACGGGCCTTTAGAAGTCAGTGAGGTCTGCACCTGTGCCCTGCTGGTGTTATTGTTTATTAGCTAACAGGACGCATCCCTGTGTCCTCTACTTGCATCCAGCTGTGATGGAACAGCAGGCGAGCATATGATGCCTTCTTGCCCCGAACAGTTCAGAGCTGCACATCCTGAACAAGAGGGTCTTCATGGACACAAAGAACAAGAGCTAATTAAAGAGGCTCTTAACGGAGTAAATTATTTAACGCTGCCCACTCGTCCTCATCACTCCTCTTTAGATCCTGAATCAGACCCTTCCTTTTGTTGCGTTTGTCCTTTTCTTCCTCCTCACTTTTTCATTTTGGCTGTTTTACAACATTTGCACGACTGCTCTTTCATCTCTTAAATGGTGCCATTCAGTAGCCAGGCCGCAGTCGTCAAACAGTCACAGGGACAAATGCTGGGTCAGTGAAAGATAACACTCTGTTGTAGCGTGAGACAAGGAGAGGATGGGTGACAGAAATGCCTCTGTGTGGATATAAACACATGCCACTTTATTAGGTACAGCTTGCTAGTATGCAGTCGGGCTCCCTTTTTACCTTTAGAACTGTTATAATTCTTTGAGACAACAATGTGATTCAATAAGCTGTAAGAAACACTCATAAGAAGCTTTGGTCCCTATTGGTATGATGGCACCTCACAGTTGCAGCCAACATGATCTCTCATTCCACCACGTCACTAAGGTTCTCTGTTGGATTGAAATCTGGTGACTCTGGATACAATCGGAGAACAATAAACTCATTGTCATCACATCGAGATGATCTGCGCTTTGAGACATCATCCTTCTGGAAGCAACCATCAGAAGATGGGTACACTGTGGTCATAAAGGGATGGACCTGGTCAGATGCTCAGTTGATAAAAATTTCCCACAGCATTACACCACCACCAGCAGGCTAACCCGTTGGTACAAGACAAGATGGGTCCAGGGTGAGATGGTACATGCATTTGGACCAAAACATTTCGATACTAGCTTTTCAGTTCAGGGTGCACGTGTAACAAACAGATATAGTGTTGTTTTAAACATGTACAAATGCAGAACATTTTAATGCGGAGCTCCTTATCACCACAAAGCAGAGTTTGAGCTCTCTCTACTAACACTAAGGTCTGCTGGTTGGAACACTGAGGATTCTCTGTCAGCTACAGGAAAAAGAAAGGCAGACCAAACCAAACCTTTATGTGCGATGTTTAACTGCAATAAGGAACGAAGCTCACTCTACACTGAACTTAATTAGGAACCTAAAATAACATCAAGACGAACAATCAGGTCTGCAAAGAGAATCATCAGGGCTGACCTTCCCTCCATCCAGGACTACAGGTCTAGGGTCAGGAAAAGAGCAGCTAGAATCTCAGCAGACCCCACACACCCTGCACACAAACTGTTTAGGCTTTTACCTTCAAGTGGCGCTACAGAGCGCTGTCTGCTAAAACCAGCTCCCACAGAGACAGTTTCTTCCCCCAGGCTGTTTCTCTGATGAACACTTGACAGTCAGAGCTCCAGAACGACACCATGCATACTTGAACTGAGCTCACATTATATTCTATTGTAAAGTCAATTGTGTTTATATGTACATTTAAAAAATATATAATTTATTTCCACAATTACATATACAAAAAAATAAATGAATAACTAATCCTTAATGAGAGCAAAGTGTACCGGAGTCAAATTATTTGTTTCTCTGTACAAACTTGTCAATAAAGCCGATTCTGATTCTGATACACAGGTGTACCTAATGAAACCCAGAACAAAATAGTCGATTTCTGCTCTAAAACTGAATATTTTGCTGGTTTGTTTATGGTTTTTTTTTCAAGCTTCACCCCTAAAGTGTGGATTTTTAAATGAATAAGCCCTCTCTTTAAGAAAGCTTTTTGCTGATGCTGTGATTCAAGCTGCACGGCCAAAGTTTCACAAGGAAACTTGTGCATTCATTCGCCCAGCAGGGGATGGCATTTTCCATTTTTTTTCTTCAGTATTGTGCTCTTTTTTTCCTGACAGCAGTGCTCTCACTGGGCCAATTTCAGCCTTTCTGATCACCCACTGCACCACGCACATCTTTCAATGGCTGAAGGCGGCTCACTGCTAAACGAGCCTGGAGAAAATCACTGACCCTTGAGGTGAGGTTGAGATCCACTGCCTTGTAAACATGATATTATGAAACTAAAATGCTTTTCCTGCAAAAAATTAACCTGGACAAAATCTTTGAACCATCACAGCATAGCAGAAGCAACAAAACTGAATCGTTCAAAAATGTAACAAATTATAATCCAACTAAAAGCGGTGATGTGCCGAACATGTGCAAACATGAGTTGCATCAATATTATCAGAGCTTTGAACCAATCAGATAATTTTTTTAAATAAGCCTTTGCTGTGGCAACATAAACATTATCTTCATGACCTACACAAGCTGTGTCTGGATGGCAGGAAATATAAAAACACCAGTTTAACAGGTAATAATGACACTAGAACACTGTTAGTAGTCGTCAAATAGACTTTTTCTGCTATTTTTGAAACCCAGAGAAGTTCTCATGCTCTTACACTCTGGTTTATACATCATGAAGATCTTCCAGTAGCTGCCAGTATTATGTGCATGCATCTTTTTCTTAAGAGGCACATGTAAACATTGTCAAGAACCTGCAAAGATCAACCATGCTCTGCATTACATTTAAACTGGGTCTTATCCAGAGTAAAAGGGTTGTAAGGGCCTGCATTTCAGATGGTATTTACCTTTCTCAGAACTATAGCAGAAATGTGTGGTGCCGGTCAGAAGTTTATTTACTCTCATCATGGGCATAGATGTCACTTAAATTTGTTTCCTGGCACAGACCCAAACTTAATCAATTGTCATGATTCGGTTTGTGAAAGACACAAATGCAGAAACTGAATGTGAAAAAACACAGATCTTTAATAAGGTAGTAAAAACTTACGGAAGAGAATTGTGGGGAGAGCAGGTCATAAGGCCCTGCAGTGTAATGTAATAATCCAGCAAGGCACAATTAAAACCCAGAAGCTTAAATATTAGGGCACCGTTGAAAAATGTCAAAGGGACTGGATGACTGAATCAAAGGAGATGTGGAAACCTGTGGCAGGATGAAAGCAGGCAAGCGGAGGGAGGGAGAATACCTAACACGTAGTTGAACTAAAACACAAAGAAACTACTAACCAAAAGGGGAAGACTAACAGTGATCTAAGATAAATAAAACACAAGAATAAACTAAGAAACTAAACACAGAAGAAGTAATTTGGCAACACCCTAATGGTAAAATTAACAACTGAATATGGCAAAAACTTAAGGACATAAAAAACGGCAAGAAAGTATTCGGCCCCCTTGAACTTTTCAACCTCTTGCCACATTTCAGGCTTGAAGCATAAAGATATGAAATTCAAATATTTTGTGAAGAATCAACAACAAGTGGGACACAATTGAGAAGTGGAATGAAATTTATTGGATGTGTCAAACATTTTTAACAAATAAACTGAAAAGTGGGGCGTGCAATATTATTCGGCCCCTTTACTTTCAGTGCTGCAAACTCACTCCAGAGGTTCAGTGAGGATCTCTGAATGATCCAATGTTGTCCCAAATGACTGATGATGATAAATAGAATCCACCTGTGTGTAATCAAGTCTCCGTATAAATGCACCTGCTCTGTGATAGTCTCAGGGTTCTGTTCAAAGCACAGAGAGCATCATGAAGACCAAGGAACACACCAGGCAGGTCCGAGATACTGTTGTGGAGAAGTTTAAAGCTGGATTTGGATACAAAAAGATTTCCCAAGCTTTAAACATCCCAAGGAGCACTGTGCAAGCAATCATATTGAAATGGAAGGAATATCAGACCACTGCAAATCTACCAAGACCCGGCCGTCCCTCTAAACTTTCATCTCAAACAAGGAGAAGACTGATCAGAGATGCAGCCAAGAGGCCCATGATCACTCTGGATGAACTGAGTAGTACAACAATCAGTCGTACACTGCACAAATCTGGCTTTTATGGAAGAGTGGCAAGAAGAAAGCCATTTCTCAAAGACATCCATGTTTTTGTATTTAAGCCCGTTTGTTTCCTTTGTTCCTGACTGGTTCCTTTATGTTATGTGAGTTTATGTGCAATCTCGTGTGTTTGCTCCCCTGTCTGTGTCGTGCCATGGATAATAAAGACTCATCTTACCTGAAAACGTCGAGCCTCTATAGTTCTTCCCTGCATATTGGTCCAACAAGAAACCAAACTATGACAGAAGGAACCAGCCAACGGGACCAAGCGGGACGAATGGTGAGAGAATTCAAGAGGGGTGAGATTCTGGTCAAAATATTTTCCCACCTTGCTACCTCTCCCAGCTCACCATGGAGAAGGCTGGAAATAGCTGGCAGCCCTCAAGACTGGCTCGAGGTGAAGAAGGATTTTTTTTCCTGATCCTCGGATCCACCACATCATTGAGGCAGAGCGACAAAGGGCCCTGGGAAAAATTGCCGCTTCATTGAGGGGCTCGTGGATGGACTGCCTCCACTTCCTGCTCCTGTTCCCGGTCCTGTCCTGGAGGGCTCCGAGGACGAACTGCCTCCATCGCTGGTTCCCATTCCAGAGGAGTTCGTGGACGAGCTGTCTCTACTTCCTGTTTCTGTCCCTGAGGGGTGTGAGGACGCACCCTCTCCGCCCGCTGTGCCTCGGCGGCTCCGCTGCAGATCTCCATGGCCTCGCCGAAGGCCCCAGCGGTTCATGCTCCTACGTCGCCGGCCTGCTGATCGCCTTCTCCTACGTCACCGGACTGCGTATCGCCGGATCTGCTGGGGACGGCCTGCTTATCGCTGGGTCTGCCGGGGACAGCCTCCAGGCCGGCGCCTGAACTCTGGGTCTGCTGGGGACGGCCTCCAGGCCGGCCGCCTGAACTCGAGCTGTTTTGTTTTGGTTCTTGCCCTCCTTCCGAGTCCCCCTCCGCCAACCTTGGATGTTTGTTTTGTTGTTGTTTTGTCGGCATCTGGGATCCGCCCTTAAAGGGAGGGGCTATGTCATACCTGCTTGTGTTTTTGTTATATTACCTGGTCTTGTCCTTTGTTTTCTGTCTCCCTGCACCCCAAGCCCACACCTGTTCTGTGTTTTCCCCTGATTGTCTTGTCACGTTTGTCATTGGTTCCCCCTGCTGTTCAGTTTTTGTATTTAAGCCCGTTTGTTTCCTTTGTTCCCGGCTGGTTCCTTATGTTATGTGAGTTTATGTGCGATCTCGCGTGTTTGCCACCCATGGATAATAAAGACTCATTTTATCTGAAAACCTCGAGCTTCTGGAGTTCTTCCCCGAATATTGGTCCAACAAGAAACCAAACTATGACATAAAGTTGTTACCAGAATTAAACATATACCGTTAAAATACCACTACTATGGCGCATTATGGCCAATCTGTGTTTAAAAACTACCCTTTCAATAAAGTTTGCTTAACTTTAAAACACAACACATCCTTAGCTGAGTGCTAGTCTGCTAGCACTTACTGTAGCTGAGTTTCTCAACACAAACAAAAACAAAAGTCATTAAACAAACATTATTTAGATCATTTAACTCTAAACTAATCTTCTCTGCCCGAACACTGCCTCTTACGTGAACCGTGCTGAAGATAAATTGTCAAAGGCACATTCGGCTCTTTGAGTGGCTGTGATGTGGCGGGGTAGCTCTTGCTACCTGGACTTGCTACCTGGACGCGCGATGCGGTCCCAGCCTTATTTTCCAGGCCATGGGGGAAATCCGCTTCGATTAGGGCTGCTTCTGGAGGCGTCAGAAGAAAAGCGAAGTTACGCTTGTCTCATTACATCCTTTATGTGAATGAATGCCGGATAGTCAAACAGCAAATCATTACTTAACTTTGTTGCATGTGATTGTAGTCACTCTGGATCCAAGTTGAAGAGTCATGTCTGCTTGCCAGCAAGGAAAAATCGGTTCCTGTCTGGAATCCGCATGGAAAGAGATCTGTTTGTTGGAACGCGGGGTTTTTAGTCAAACTTTAGTCAAGTCTGCTGTTACTCCTGTTCCTGGCTGAGCTGGAAGTAAGTTAATGCGATTTATTATCAAAGTTCCAGAAGCGTTCTTAATGGCCTCTAATGTTGTAACCCATGGCTGGGTCCCAACAGTGACATCAATGGTGAATTCAGGGTTCCACCAGAAACGTAAAGTTAGGCCATTTTAACCATTCCAAAACTAGTTTGGATGGGTTCTTGAGATCATTGTCCATTTGGAAAACCCAAATGTGTCCAAATCTAGGAATCCGTCAACATCAGACTGAGAGAGTGGAGACCAAGAAAAAAGGCCATGACACCTTCAACCTGGATTGAAACTTGCAGCTCCTCATATAAGCAAGCCAAATGCATTCTGAAGAAACGTTTTATGGCCAGGAAAGACAATGCTTGAACTGTTTGCTCTCAATGACAAGAAGGATGTTTGCAGGAGTTTAGGTCAGGCTATTAATTGTCAAGGACGGTGATGGTATGGTCATGCAAAGAGACTGTATCGCTGCCAATGGCCTCATGTATTGCACAAAGTTAATGGGATACGAAACAGCTTCATTGCTAAAGCTTGGTTACCACTGGGTGTTCCAGCAGGACAATTATCCCAAACACATCCAAACTGGTTTTGTGTTTAATAAAGATTACCATAAAGTTCCTGGACAGGCCTTTCTGAACCTTAACCCATTAGATCATTGGTGCTTAAATCTTGGTTCATGCAGACAAACTAGTCAATTAATAAATGTATAAGAGCCTGGGTTTATAATTTTTACAAGAAATTCAAACTTGTGAAACCAGTTCTTGCTTTTTAAATGTTTCCACCCTGGAAAAAGAAGGATTAATATAAATCAGTAGAAGGTCAAGATGAATTTAAAAATCCATGTCCTTTATGAGTATGGCCACTTGAACCACCGACTTGATTGGAAATTTTCTGATTTCAAATACTGTGTGATGAGGTAATTAACATGATGATTAACGAGGGACAGTATCCTCTTAGATGAAGCTTTTTGTACCAGACAGTGCCCTATTAAAACTGATAAAAATAAACCACTCCATGTTTGGGCTTCAGATCAGATGTTTAGTCAACTATGAACTAAATGAATCACTAATCTGTGTGAGCTGAACTTAAAACTAGCTTGTGAGAAGGGTGAACTAGCACAACCTTCTCTGTGTAAATTATTCATGCAAATTGTTGCTTGAATTTTGAAGAAGCATTTTTTTACATATCTTGATGAGAACAATTATGTTTAATAAACACAACAAGTTCAGAATATTCACCTTGACTCTGTTCTGTTTCTGCAAGAAATGAATAAGGATATGGAAGCACATGGAGGTTTCTGGAACGTCTTTAGAGGATGCATGTGTAAAACTCTAGTGGGGAAGGGTGCAGTGTTCAGCATGATCTACTTCAGGCATTTTCTAATTATTAGAGTTAATGGTTTCACTGCAGCTGAGCTCTGTGAGTAAAGCGCTCTTCTGCACAGAAACAATGACCACTGTTCTCCACGAAGGTGAATTTCTGTCGCTTGTAAGATTCACAAGACCAAAGGAGAGCTCCATGTCACTGACCGGTATCACTATCGCAGCAATGCCATGGGGACTTGGTGCCTATTTTGCATTCTTTCACTTGACAGCTTACATGCTCCTGTATAAAGGCTACATGGCTTCTTGGTGCTGCAAGTTCTTCATACTTGTCTGAGCACTGAGACCTGCATATGTTATAGTTTTCCAGGCCCTGAAGAAATATTTTGCTTTGCTTTTTGTAAGCTTGTTTTTATTTAAGAATGACATCAGATTAAGTGTTAGAAAGATTTTCTTTAATGTATTCAACTCATCTCTTTCAAGGCTTGCAGGTTAGCAATGTCAGCTGTGTTTTTCCTGAAGTTTATTAGAAAAATATTATAATGGAAGTTTCCCTACTGCAACATTCAAAAACAAGATAAAAGCACTTTTGGAATGAAAACACAAGCCAGAAACACATGCGACTGAAACACATTGCAGAGCACAGAAGTCCAGGGACACGCCTAAAATCTTTCAACACGCCTTGAATCTTTCAATACAGCATGACATCAATAATTATTGGAGGAATGCAACTGTTTAAAAGCAGATTTTGTTTCAATACTTGATCTGATAGCTCAGGTTACCAGTTAAGATATAAAGAACCAGTTTGGTAATTTATTAAATTACCTCACAATTTTCACAAACCCAGCTGTAGTGAACATTAGATAAATTTTAAAATCTACTCTGGATTTGCAGGTCTGTGACATTTTAGCCAACAAAACAATCAAATTAGACACTTTACGAAATCAAAAGCAATTTAGAATAAAAAGTTACTGTAAACAAATTATAAAGGGTCAACATAAGCGGTACCTTAAAGTAAATAGCCAGAGGTGAATTTTCTTTTACACAACTCAACAGCAGGATTTCAAAAACATTTTAATGTGACATAGTGATGATCCGGGTCCCAAAGTCAGAGCGGGCTGCACGGACTATCTGACTGAGCTGTGAGAATAGTAGAAAACACAAAATGATGTGCATGATGGACACCAACATGGCTGCCGAGCCTGAAGCAAACTGTAACGGGTCATGATCAGAAGTTTATCTGTTTCCATACCTGTTTGATTTGATTTATCTCTGACCAACTATAAACATAAAAAGGCATAAGAAACGCCAGCACAGATTCACTGTAATACACATGAAGAACTCTACAAAGTGGATAAACAGTAGAGCACTTTGTTCTGTAACTAAACTGAATCAAGTCCTGAAATCTAAATAATTCACTAAAACACACCTCGCTCTTTCTGTTGTAATTTGGAACACACCTTGGATCATGTTTACTGCAGTGACTTGGAGTAAGACTTGACCCAACTGTTTCCCAATGCTGCTGGCTGGAATGATGACAGTCTCACCGCAGGTGGGGTCAAGGTTAGGCTAACTGCTTCAACTGGACCAATGGTCAGTCAGTCAGTTCTTAAACATCCAATACTCTAACAAACTAACACTGAAGTTAACTGTAACGTTGTCCCTCGGCTCCAACACATGAAGAAGGCCACATTATGGGTAAATCTGTAAAACTGGTCCCTTCATTTGGACCGAACCTGTATCCATTTGACAAAAAAACGTTTTTTATGAATGGCCTCACTGACTTCATTTTTTTACCAAACATAAAAATGTATGTATTTATATTTCTACATTTGTGTTTTTGTGCAAAGTTGTTTATATATAAATTGCTTCTCCTGTTTCCCTTGGAAAGAAAAACTTTGCTCTTTTAAAGGGTTGCCATAGACAGATTATATTGAATTCTATTTCTTTTTAACCTTTTAAATTGCAGTTTTAGCTATTAAAGTGTCCCTTCAAAAAGAAAGAAAAACTATTTTTAGTTTTTATGCAGAAAAAAGTGATCCCTCCCGATTCCATGTGAGTTGGTAAATTTACATGAAAACATGTCTTCACCTACAGGAAAACGAAAGAAACAAGAAAGGCATCAATCACATTTCAAGTTGGTTGTGAAAGGGACTTGTGTGTGGTCAAGCTGCTGTCCACTCCTTGTAAATCTCCCACAAACTCTGCAATAAGTCAAAGACTGTTATTCATGTTACTTGTGGACACTTTTTATTACACTTCCTTCTTCTACTTAACTTCTCATTTATACTACCGGTCAAAAGTTTTAGATTCACTTTCTCACCTAATGGGTCTCTTCATTTTCATGACTATTGACATTGTAGATTCTCACCAAAGGCAACAAAGCTTTGAATGAACACATGGAAATATATAGTAAACAAAACATGTAAAATAACTCTAAACATTTTTATATTTTAGATTCTTCCAATTAGCCCTCCTTTGCTCTGATGACTGCTTTGCTCTCTTAACGTTCTCTCCATGAGCTTCATGAGGTGGTCACCTGAGATGGTTTCCAGAGAGTCTTGAAAGAACTTCACAGAGGTTCACTGAGAGACGGACAAAGGTTAATATTTCAGTCATCACAGCAATTGGCTGCTACTTTAAAGAATCTAACCCACAAAACATATTTAAAGTTATTTTACAATTTTTGGTTCGCTACATAAATCCATATGTGTTTATTCACAGTTTTGATGCCTTCAGTCAGAATCTACGTACAATGGAAATAGTCATAAATATAAAGAAAATTGTAATACACTTTTTTTAAGAAACTGAAGTTTTGGGTTTTGTTAGGTGTGAACCAGAGTCTTATAAATAAAATATAAAAGTGTCCTCATTTTATATTGGATCCCTGAAATAACTCAATTATTCAGTCATTCTAATTTATCAAGATGCTCCTGTATAGGCTATTATAAATGTAACTATTAGACACTAGTTATTTCCAATAAACCTGTTACTTATTATTGTAATTATCATTCCAACTTAGCATATTAGCTTTATGCTGTTGCACCTCGATCAAGCAAAGATAAACTTTCTTTTTCCCTTTACCAAATGGATGATGTTGCTGATCTGAAATATCAGAACAGAAAGTTACTTTTCAGATCCTGTTGACAAAGAAATTCCAGTGCATCTAAATGTGCTTTGCTCACTGCGATTTAATGCACTGAGTCTGTACAGGTTATGTTGTGTCTGAATAATCTGGGGCATATTCATTACGAAAACAACACTTTACTCTAGTGACAAAATGATGTTGACCTTTAGTGAAATCGAATACTTGCAAAGCGTGTCTCATTGTTCAAAGATAATAGCTGGGCAGCATCTCTTGTAAGGCAGATGATGTTGCTGGTGATCGGGTGGGTGTTGGACCTGTGATGACTCATTCCTCATCGGCTTATGGAGGGACAGGGTGACAGGCTTCCGTTTTAGCTACTGATGCAAAAGTGCTTCTTGTTGCTGGTCATGTTTACCTCACTTAGATAAATGCCAGAGCTGAATTCTTTGTCTATGCAACACTTACCTGAGGTTAACTCAGCTAGCTGCTGCAAAATAAGGAGCAGGAGAAAGTGTATGTGCTGATGAAAGGGAGGAAAAGAAAGAAAGACACTAGGCAGCCTCCCTAAAGGAGCTTTGTTCATTCTCCTGGGAAACTGCATCACATATTGATCGGTGCTCCCTCAATCTAATGGCAGGGGGGCGGGGAGATTGCTCGTGGCAATTGGGAAATGGGGTTGAGAATAACAAGGAGTCATTAAGGCATAAAACCCAGGTTAGTCACCTGAGGACCTTTCACCTGCCTTCACACATGCCTCTCAAAGCAGACTGCAGCAACAGCCACATCAGCTGAGAAGCGAGATTACCAGAACGCTGGGTTCACAGACTCAGACAAGCATTTGTCTCCATTACAGCCCTTACACCGGCAAATAAACAGGGGAGACAGACAATCATTCTACATTACATCCATGACTATAGCACTTTACATTTTCTCTCAGCGTAACAGACTCCCTGGGCCATCTCACAATCCTCACATTCATTTTTTACAGCCTCGCGCACATCCTGCGACTCTGTGTGCACAGATGGAGCATTTAGCAGTGAGGGATTTCCACCACTGCCAAAACATTTGTGTCCCTTTCTCCAAGGCAAAAACAGCGAGATCAAAACAAGGTCTGGATCCTAACCCAAATCTGTCACACCATCAGTGTTGTCAAATAACTTCAAAACAAAACTGAGTGCCATGCGCACCTACTCCATCTTCTTCAGTGTGCTCTGTCCACTTAAACGGCAGCAGCCACAGTTTGACAACGACAAAACTAAATGTTCTTAATGAGATAGAGAATTCAAATCTGATTCTTCACCCTTTACAAAAACAGCTGTGAATGCAGGAACAAGACAACATCAAAAAAGGTCCAAATCTGTGATAATCAAATAAGTGGTACGGGGAGGGAGGGAGGGATGTTAAATAAAGCCAGACAATTCAAAAATATGTCCATATTTCATATTTTTTTCTCTACTTGTCCAGACCTGGCAGATACTTTAAACTTATTCCAGACTGTATAGGAACCCTAATATCCCTTCAATAACCTTACACACCTTTTAGCTGCAAAAGCAAAAAAAAAGCACAGAAGTATTTCAGTTTGGTTTTAATCAATTTTTATGGATCTTTTCATCTAATAACCAACAATCTGCAATTCAATTCAATTCATCTCCATTATTCTTAAAGGCATGCAGACAATTTCACACATATCAGGCACTTATGTGCATGTAAATTATTGATCAACCCTCAACCCCTTTAAAAATGAATTGACTTTGTGCATGTAAATAAGGTGCTACACTGTGCTGAGGTGTTTCAGTGTCAGGCTAGCTGTGATTTTGATTTGGTGCCATTTGGATATTAAGTGCAGTGGAGGCTGAGAGCTATTACAGCCAGGGAAAGGCAGCACATCAATCTCTGTCAGAGGAGTGAAAGTCAGTCTCCAGGCAGGAGAAACAGGCGAATGGCTGTTCAAGCAAACAGCAGATGCATACAATAAGAAAACCTCATCAGTACTGCACAAACTAGTTTTCTATGATGAACTGTACACAAACTAAGCCCTGGCATCTCATCTGGGCTCTGTGTAATAACCAGGAAGCTGATCTATAGCATCATCTCTACTCATCTGCAACACTTGCTTCCACTGTTGGCCAGCAGAGCAACATGTATGAAGTAAATGCTGTCTTTGTAAACATATCTTGCAGCTCTACAATGCTACGGTGCTCTTCTTGCAGCACGGATTGTGGCTTTGAGGTGCCTCTCATGGGACGCTCCCCTAAAAAGTAACCTGATGAGCCAACCATTCTCACAGTTCGGATGAGACGGAGGGGCATGGGGGTAGAAACAGAGACAGAGAGAAAGTTCTCATTATTTCTCTCTAATTGCCCACGAGCGACCCTCCTGATCCCCCCCCTCTCCTCCTTTTCTGCAACCAGGTACAGTGCCTCATTACAGGCAGCCTCCTCAGTTTTCCCAGGAGAAACCCATGAAAAGGCCATGAAAGGCCTCGTCTGACAGGGGCCAGCCAGACCGGACCAATTAACGGGGTTTTTCTGCGCTCTAACTTGCCACATTGCTGTTTGCAACTCATCTAAAGTATTAGACTTGCAGATGTCCTAGCTTTGTTCAAAAAGCAGAAGGGTTAAAGTCAAATCTGGGCTAAAGGCCACAATGATGCATAGACGTTTACTGGACGTCGTGATGCAATGTGTGGCTTTCCTGCAAATGCACATCATCACAACTCAGAACACATTGACGCTGACCAGTCCACTTTGTCTCGGTCAACACCAGACTCTGCTTTGCTTAATTATGGAACACACCTCCAAAATGTAACACGCTGTAATTGCAACAGGTATTCTCAATGTGCCAACACCATAACCTGCAATCTGCCTGCAGCTGTTTTCTCATTTTTAAAACTACACCAGCAAATGCAAAAACATGCACTGCTTTAACATTCTGTAACCAACTGGGAATGGGAAGGTCTGAGTTGCAAACATGATCTGCAGAAGCATAAATGCTTCTGGGCCATTTAAATGACTCCTCACTTCTCTTTTACAGAAAACAACTTTAAATGATTTTCTATAACTTGCATTAGCTTTGAGAGAAAGAAAAGTGACCTAATTAAAGTTAGGAAAGTTAGTCAAACGGTTTTTTAGTTTTCATTAATATCAAACCAGATAGTTCTCAATATAATCATGTTAATCTTCTTGGAAATATGTAGGAAAGCACAGTTTAAAACTCTGTGGGACAGATTGAATGAATTGTATTGTTAAGCCTTAGCTGATTTTATTTGAGATAACCAGTGAAGTTGGTTGACTTATGATCATCAAAGTTATTTAAACTGACTGACTGTTGCTACAAAGTTGAGACCTAACTGAAGGTAAATTAAGGCCAAGTATAGAAAATCTGAACTATTTAGGACTTTAAAGGCCTAAAATTAGGATTACAGAAGTTTAGAATTAAGGACTTTTTTTCTTAATTCTGTATCATCAATAAAAGTTTGACGACTCATTGAAAATCTAAAATACAGATGTTTTCCGACGCCCTGGCATCATTGCTCCATGAAGGCTGAAGGTAGTCGACCCTCAGCCTCCCAGCGCCAGGTGACTTCAGTGTGTGTCTGAATAAATGACCCAGTCAAGGTGAGCTCCACATGTCAAGCCAAGAGCATCAAAGAAAAGCACGCAACCTTGCCAGAGGGCCTGCTTTCCTTTCACCTGTAGAACTCCGATTTGCAATCTCCAAGGCTTGATGCATTCGAGCCCATCCTGATCTTTGTAATGACTGGTCAAAAAAAAATTCAGACAGCCTCCTGTCTAGTGGCATGAAAGACAAGACTTTCAAAGAGCGTTCTCCTTCCTCTTCAGGTTTAAAAGATGCAGGCATTCTCTTCAAGGTCACATTTCTGCTAGAGTGATTCAAGGCAAAAATCACCGGAATGTAAACTGCACTGACTGATAGAGTGGAGGACAATGATGGGGCCCATGACAACGATACCACTCAGCAAGAGAGGCGATGACAGTTGCGCTGGCAGTGTATTTGGGCTCTGGGAAAAAGGAATGAGACAAAGAGGAAGGGTTAGTAGAGGTTGGGCTGGATGGAAGGGGGTACTGATTGGTTTGCCATCTCATGGGGTGCTTGTTTGCCTGCAGGGAAAGGTCACGGGAGGGAATAGGAGTAACGAGGTGTGAAGGGAAGGCACTGTCCTCGGATCCCGGGCCCTTGGAGACGGCTACAGCAAGGTGTTAATACAGTTGCTCTGCAGGTTCCCAGGTTCTGTTTAATACACCTTTCAAGGGGAGCCAGCTGAGAGTCTCACCATCAGTCAATACAGCTGAGAACATGCTAATCAGAAGCACAAGCTGGCAGCAAATTTAACTCCCAGGGTCACAAATGGATAAAAAATAAACTGTAGGGAAGTTCAGCTCTTGATTTCATCCTGAAACTGTTCCTCAGAAAGAGATGGTGAAGAATCATTACACACCAACATAAACTGTTGAAAGGCAGCATCTCTAAAGACACAAGGACATGTTTTTGTAAGTTTTAAAGTAATATTCTGTTTATCCACTGACTAGTTGAGTTCCAAACTGTAAAGTTTACCTACCTTTCACATAAAACCTTATTCATGTCATAAAGATGATGTCTATTCTACTCTCTGGTACTGAGTCAATGGTTTCCACATTCAGTCGTCTGGAGACATTACCCTGCATTATTTAAATTAGGAATGTCAAATCCAGTGTCCTGCATATTTCAGATGTATCCCTTCTCCAACTGTTTAAATCACATTATTTATATAAGCACAGCTGATTCAAATGTCTGAAATGATCTCATCCGTTTGCCATCCAGTTACGCAGAAACATGACTCCTTCATTGATTCAGGGGTGTAGAAAATGGCCCTGTGGGCTGATTTTAGACACTACTGTTCTAAATGCTTCCAGGGTTTAAATGAAAAGAGAATTAACAGGCTTCTGTGTAACCTGAGGAGGAAATGCAACCTTCCATTCACTGTCTATACCCAGTTGCTATCTCCAGCACTCAATAGGCAAGGGGACGTGGAGACCCTGGACATGTCACCAGTCCATCCGAGACACAATACATGCACACACTGACTCCTACAGCAATTAAAATGATCAATGATAAACATCAGCATAACATGGGAGAAGGTGGACACTCCACATAGAAAGGTGCAGGCAAGATTTTGAACCCAGGACCTTGTTACTGCGAGGCAACAGTACCAACAACTGCACCATCTTGCAGTATATAATGCAACCATTTACATGATTGGCAATAGAACAGAAAACGTCTAACCCATTTAGGACACGGTCCCTGAGGATGAAAACTGGCACCAATCAGAGTTTGTCGGAAGACATAAATCAAATTTTTTTTTTTTTTCCAATAAGTAAATGCAAAAAGATTGAATAGGTTGAGCCGACAACTACACTCTTCAGTGAAGAAGGTATTACTGAGAGAAGTACACTAAGATGGCTGTTCTTTATAGCACTGAAGTGTTCAAAAATGAAATCAGAGGAAGCAGCTGTAAGAAGAATCTAGGAAGGCCACAGAAGCTGGACTGAGGTGGTTACTTTTACAAGGAAGCAGACTTTAGCAAATAACAGGAACTGTATCACAGCCACATTGTTCTCTTTATCCTTTTCAGAAGCCCAATTCCATCTGTTATAAAACATGACTAATTTGGAAATGCTTTCTTCTCGAAATCATACAGTTACGGTAATGGTCTGATAACTTCACAGTGAACCAAGGTTATAATAGTTTTGATTTTTTTTTTTATTATAGTTTAGATCTATTTAATTTTCCCTCCAATTCAGTTAGGTTTAGTTCATTTTTAGAGTGGGTTTACAAGTTTTTATTAGTTAATTTGTTTTTTTGTTTTTTTTTGATAAGGCTTAGTTTTTGTTTAGTTTTCATTAGCTCTAATACTAATTTTAGTTTTTTTCATACTTGGGTTATTTGCAGAATTCAAACAGGTCAGAGTATCGTATTTATGTAATTATGTATATATGTATTAGATCAGGTAATAAAACTAAACACAAAAAACATTTTAAAGAATGTGTTCAGTTACTGTTGAACAAACAGCTGTCTACAAAATAGCAGCCTTAGGTGGAAACCGTGTGTCATACTGCAGCTGCTGAAAATCGTCCGCAGACCAAGGAAACACATGAACATAATAATATTAACTAATATAATACTACGCAATATAAGGTAAACTTAATCTCAATCACATAATCATGTGGAAGTCCCAGTCTCAATTAACATTATTTACCAATGCATCCTCCCACTTGCAGTGTTCCTGTGTGTTAACTGGCCTGCAGCTTGGTTAAAAGCTCTCCATTATGGTTGTTTCCTTCCTGGTGCTCCCTGGCAGTGATGATGCTCCTGTTTCTGGGCAGCTACTCAGAGGCTAGCTTGTTGAGGCACTCACAATCAGCCCTCTGGTGCACAATTTTCAAATCTCCAAGATTAGTCAGGTTTTTCTCTTTTCTACTACAAGACACTTGCTTTCATCTCTCGCAGTCAAACTCTAAGAAATCCCAAATAGGACTCTGGTGCTGTCGTCAATTTGCTGCTAGCATGGGGAGCACAAATGTGATTTATAAAGTGCCGCCAGGAACGATAGAGTATCGTATGGTGCAGACAGATGACATTAACTTATCATGTGGAAAAAATTGTTCTTTTAATTTTAGTTTTTTTGTTCGTTTTAGTTAACTATAATAACCCTGCAGGGAACACACAGAAAGAGAAATGTTTACAGCTAGTAATGCTAACCATGCCAGTTGTGCTAGGCATTAGATAGAACAAATCTGTAATCATTTTTGTCTTTGTTCTGAAATGTTAGTGAGCTCTTGTTTAGCTGTAAAGCTGTGTAACACTGACTGCTCTACTCCTGATGTAGATAATTCACCAATTAAAGCCCTTTTAAGGATCCTGTATGGCTAGAATAAATCACTAAATGATTTAACAGTATTAACACACTTGACAGTAAATATCTTTTCACACAGATATGAAGTTGGGAAACATATTATTTATATTGAATGAATCTTGTAGAAAAAAAGGAATATAATTGTGATGACAGTGCCAAAACTTTGAGCCATTTCTTAAAAAGTTTTTAAAGTAAATATTTCATTGTTGAAAGAGATCAATTTTCAATTCATGCAAAATGTTTGAAAAACAAAGGATTTTGCTTGGAATTGGCAAAAGAGAAATTGAAACTGGCAGCTCAGATATCTCTGATTGGTGAGCCTCATTTCTCAGGAGAACTCGGTAAATCCCACTTTTTTCCCAAATCCAAGTTCTGCCTAATGAGGTAAATGCTCCTCAGCAAGAAACCAATGAGGCTTATTTCATGTCTTCTGGTTTATTTATCCAACTCAGAATCAGAAG
This sequence comes from Girardinichthys multiradiatus, assembly GCF_021462225.1. Lineage (NCBI taxonomy): Eukaryota > Metazoa > Chordata > Actinopteri > Cyprinodontiformes > Goodeidae > Girardinichthys > Girardinichthys multiradiatus. Next base: position 37,845,509 of record NC_061817.1, read on the forward strand.
TTACGACTTAAAGAAATAAAATAGAAGAGAGTATTAGTGTTAAAATGTAATACGTTTGTGAGCCACTAGATTAAAATTAACCACAACAGCTCCTGTTTTCACAGAACCTCTTATAACCAGTCAACTCTTTAAGCAATGATTAATCAGTAAACCTTCCTCAGATCATTGTGTTGGTGGTTCCTAAAAATACATTAATAAAAGTCCAGAACACAATGGGTCTTAAGGATGCATTATGTTTCGCAAATGTTTTCCCCAACAATCCAGAGTTTGGCAACTCTTTTGGCCCAGACATTTTGCCTCAAGGTTTCAAAATAGCAGCAAACAAAGGAGTGGGAGGAATCCAGGTAGCTACATCCAATTTTTATATGAAGTGACGTTTCCCCAGCTGTCTGAGCACACTAACAACAGCAGCTGGATCAATAAACACTGGCCCACTAATGACCACAGGAGCATCGGCCAAGGCTGACTTGTTGCTAGTTAACTCAAAACTCCTTTCAGACACACAAACGCCAAGGACCACATCACACATGCGGAGCAATACAAAGATACCGACGCAGGGAGCAACTTAGCCAACAATCACAGGCCAAATGAATGTAACATCTGATTTAATATCTGAACATTAAAAGAACTGTTAGTTTGTGCATTCACCTTCATGAAAAGCACCGCAGTCATAGCAGCCACCACCTGCTGTCAACAGGACACGTTTAAAGCCGTAGCACAAACATACAGACAACAGGTGCTTTGTTTTTAGAACTCACTGAAACATCTTACCTCCTCTGAGACAAAACATTGATGCTTCTGATCATTCCAACAACATACAGAACATGATGCATGGCTAAAAACATTTAAAAGTTGGTCAGTTGGTCAGTTGTCAACGGCAGTGGTGCACTACCATCTTGTGGTAAAAGGATTGTGACAGAAATACACGGACATGGAAAGATTCCTCTTATAAAACAAGAAACAAAATAATTCAGTTGGGAAACACTTGCCAATATATCCCCAAAACACTTTTATACATAAAAAGAAATCAAGAAAACCCGATGGGAGAAAACAATTCAAAAACACAATCCAACTTTAAAGAATGGATTACCAGAGATTTTACTGTCTCACTTGCCCTAAGGGCTTCTATGCAATAAATTGAATGCAGGCTGTTATATATCATTATGTTTTAATGTCATTTATGCCTGCAACGAGAATATTCCACCCAATCTTCATCTTTATTTCACTGAACATGAGAAACAAAGTCATAAAAATGAACACAATGTGAGGAGTTAAAACCCTGTTATGTTTCCAGAACAGTTACACTGCTGTCTTTCTCACCAGAGAGAAGACCATGTGGGAAATACACTCTCATTATGTATAAAATACCATTAATTAACTTTATTGAATGTGTCACAGTATGGTTCCCACCACATGGTTCCCTGAGGGTCCAATGTCCAAGACCCAACCTTGTCCCGTTCGAATCCAGTGAGCCAGCATTCTCCGCATAGGCCGCCTCTCCGAGGCTGGCTCGAGGTTACCCTCCCCGCCCCCCTGTCTTTGCTTAGAAAGCTGCCAGTAATTTATAATGTTGTGACAGTCAAATAAACAGGGCCGCTGCTTGCTAGAGTGAAAAGTCTTGTATTAAAGGGAATCAAAACAGCTCCAAATGGTGCTTGAATGGAAATAATCTCACCGTAAGATCTGCTCTGGGCTGGCTAATTTAAATTTGTTCAGGGTGACAGCTTACTGGAAGAGGGACATAATGAAGTCCATTATCATCAGTGGTGCAAATTCTAAAGAACGATAACTGTCATTATCAGCGCTTTTCTGTATACGAAGGAAATATGTTCATCCATTATGAAATGTGCTGAGAATGACAACATGGAGCAAACATAAGACGACTCAAGCTGGGAATAGCCTTTTTAAAAAACACAGCTCCAGACACTGGACAAGTTTTCATTATTTCATACAATGCCCTCACTCGCCTTGTTTATGGATGAGGTTATGGGGATTTTTAGTGCACACAAGAAAACCATGCACTGGATTTAACACAGGCAGGACTGTAATAGTTTGATCAGTCAGATATTTCACCATTTCTGCATGCAGTTCTTCACAACAGCAAGGCAGAGTGTGCTTTTATTTACAATGCCTTTTTCTTTGTGTAATCTGACATCTGGTTGAACAGGCCAGACCTTGAACAGTGTGTTCCTGAGCATTATCTCATAAACACAGGGTCTTGATAAAACTCTTCCATTAAACAAGCGTGGAAAATAACAGTAATGTCATTCTGGACAGAAGTGATAAATAGGGAAATGAAGGAAGTCTCCAGATCTGTAACCCACGATAACCACAGCACGACTAAACCCTGTAGGAGAGAATGGTTTCTAAAATATATTCACTTCAGAGAGTGCAAAAATATGTGTGTTGCCAGAATAATCATCAAAAGTAGGTATGGAGCCACCAAAAATGTAGCTGCTGAATGAGGTGGAAGTGGAAGAGAGAAACCAGGTGTGTGGAGATTCACACATACATACTAATAAGCCAGTTAAAGTCAAGTGCACACATTCAGGGAGAAAACACCCAAGGAATCAATCTGCTGTCTATTAAAAAACATTGATTTTATACATTTTTTGCAGTCGAAAATAATAGAAGATTGATATTTAATAATCCCAAATCATTACATTTTTCAGGCAAAATAAGAGAAATCTGGGAAGACGTTAGTTCTTTAGAATTATCATCCTTCCTAAAATCTTGATTTGATCTACATGTCTTTATTTTTTAAGATGACTGCATTCGTCTGATGCATCAGCACAACCTTTTCAACATATAAAGTACTCCTGGATCAGTACTTCACAGGTTCTGGTTCTGCTGAAGGTTTCTTCCTGTTAAAGGAGAGTTTTAATTTCCACTGTTGCTATATGCATGCTCAGTATGAGGGATTGCTGCACAGTAAACGACACAACGTCACCGACTGCCCACTGTCTCTACATTCTCATCCAGGAGGAGTGAATGCTGCAAGTCAGACTCAATGATGCAATCTGCTGGGTTTCCTTAGATAGAAAACATCTCAACCAGTTTGAATATAAATCGAACTCCGTAGAGTGGATTTTCCAAGTTAATTAAGAATGAACGTCCAGAGAATCAATGCCTGGTTACAGGCTTAACTTCATTAAAATATATTTTAGTCTCTATTTATCTTTCTGAAGGTTTTCACACATAATCTCTAACACTAAAAACGCGTTTGAAGTCTGAAAGAAAGATTGGAAAGAAAAGGGAACAGAGGAAGTCTTTGAGGTCTGGTAGGTTCCAACAACCTCAGGTAAACTGACAATACCTTATTCCGAGCCCTGTTGTTTCACCTGTCAACGAATCGGACTGGGTCAGACTTGGCCCTTGGTGCTGAACATCCAATTCCTCAGCTCAATGGATGAGGATAAACACATCTCGGAGTCCAACCTGGACTCCGAGATGTGTCTCCAGGGCGGCACCAGCTATTTTTCCCAGGCACAGGTACTGAATGAAGTTGGTTCCTCTCTTAGGAAGTCAGAACCAAACCATGACCATGCTAAAGGTCATTCTGGATAAGATGGATTATAGTCTCTACAGCGGGTTCAAAATGCAAAACAAAGCTTTTACTGGTGTTTTAAGGAATAAAAAGCATTTATATCTGGAAATGCATTGAAACAGTTGATCAAAGGAGCTTCAAATTTAAAAACCTTGCATTTGGACAATGTCAGAATCACAGTGTATTTCCCTTGGGCATGGTAGTGGGCGGGGTGGTGCATTGTGGGGTCTGCTTGATCGCCCGGTTGGCCCGGTGGTCTTGGTTCGCCTGTCTATGTAGGGTTGCATGTACCTATCCTGGCCTGGAGCTTGCATTTGGGTGGGCCTGCCGTTTTGGGTCGGTTGTAGTTTGGTGGCAGCCTCGGTGTTGGAGTGGGATGTGTTTTGTTGCCCTGCTTGCCTGGTTGTCTGGTGCCGGGAATCGGGGGCTGGGCGCTCTGTTGGCTCTGCCCCTTGGTTCGGGGGTGGCTGGGTGTGCTATTCATGTGCCCTCCTTTGTGTGGCGTATTTAGGTTGCGCTGGGCCGGCTGTTCTGCTCCTTTGTTTGGAGTGGTGCCGCATTCTTGGCCGCTTGGGCGCTTCTGGCTGGCTCCTTTTTGTTGGGGGTCGGTGGCTACCTGTCCCTAGTCTTTTGCCCAGCAGATGTACCTATGCCTCCCTCCTTTGTTGGGACTCGGCAAACGGGGGTGCCTATTGGGGTCAGCCGGGGAGCTGGCTACCCGGGAGGGCGGTTTGCCCCCCAGTCCTTCCCTCCCCGGACACCTCTGCCAGCTCCATCACATTACCACTCATGGAGGGCCTTGGGGTGCTGGTGCGCCACTGGAGGGCCGCAATTGTTTTCCATCTCTGGGGTCCCATGGCACCCTGTGCCCCAATTTTATTGTACAACTTAGACACTCTCACTTATAACATTTTCATGACATTCACATGTAGGGCCTTGGAGGTGGGTTCAGAGTGGGGGGGCTATTTCCTCCCCGCCACACTACCTGCCGGTGGTTGGAGTCTCTGCCCGCTGGTGTACTTGTGGTTCTCGGTGTCCCGGGCCGGGTGCTTTGGTGTGTGCTGGCTCACTCCTGGTGGCTGCCATTTCTCTCTTTTTCGAGTTTCTTTTTTCCTTTTCATTTCAGTCTCCGTAACAATTGAAATATTCCCAAAGAAGTTTATAATAAAGATTCTTTTATAAATATCAAGCAGAGCTTTATAGCATTAGCTGTGATGCTCTGCTTGTGAAAGTAAATCTGTTGTGCAATTTCTTGGCACTCAGACAAAAATTCTGAGCAATACTCTGCCGGACAGGACACGGTAAAAAATAAAAAGAATCACATTGTATTGTTTTATTTAATGTAAGATCATAATGAGAACCTTTTGTGTGTGCATATGTATAAAAAAGTGGGTTATCTGAGCATCTATAATACTAGACTATGAACCAAATACTGGAAATGGTTTAAGGAAACTTAGAATCTGCTTAAATGACATATAAACTTACAAACTGGATTGATTGCCTTAAAATAAAGCAGGACGTGAAGCATCAATATCAACGATGCAGGTTTTCATTTACCGTAGGAGTCCTGATTCTCCACCCATAGTTGACATGTGGACACACTGCTTGGTCAAAAGATTAAGCTTCACTTCAGTTAGTAAAATGATCAGCTAACCTCAAACCAGCACCATCACAATGTCAGCAGAGACGAAGCTAGTAAAAATGGGTAGATTTGAACAGTTTTCTGGGTGACCAAGAATTTCAAAGTGACAGATTCAGGATGTCTAAAAGTGTCCAGCAAGCTCCAGCTGACCACCAGCGCAGAGTTTGCAAAGCACTGGCAGCAGGTGCATGAAGGTGCAGTTGCACACACAGTGAGGTCAAGCAATGAGGTTATAACAATGTTACACACTTGCAGCATACAGCACATGGCAATCTAATTCTGATTCAGTGCACAGGTGACCTTTTTGCACACTGTTCAAAGCAATATTGTTGAACCTTACCTCCATGCTAACAGCTTTGCTCTGATGGTCTGTGCAGGAATCTGGAAACAAGCAGATATCGTCTCCTTGTGCTGCACTTCTATTTATTTTGTTGATAAAACACAAGGTCTTTAAATTTTTCTCCAGGGTTTGAGTATAACATTAAAAAAGAGGATAGTGTAGTGCCTTAAGTAGTTTCCATTTTCTTCATTGTGAACATCAGATGCAGGGAGTGACTTAAAGGACAAGAAAGACATAGATGCACACATCAAAGGAGCTTACGCTCTAAAAACTTTCAGTGTATTTAGTCCCTGTTCTATCCAGGAGGGATCTTCATATCCTCCACGTTCTCTGCACCCAGTCCTTCAGGTCAATATTAGCACAAGGAGCTCCAGCTACTTGATGTACCCGAATCAAATTTACAAAACACTGTTTGACTCATGCTATTAAATGTGAAGATGAAAGAATCACCAAGGGCAAACAGCTCCCGAGGCTATATACCAAATACCCAGGCTCACGTAACACTGAGGCGCAATTAAGAATTTAAATGGTCTCTGCATAAAATGGGCCTCTGCTGTGACTGACTTTGAAAATGTCATAATTAGCCGAGCTGACATTGTGTAAAGTCCAGCTAGAGTTTATCCACTGATCTACTGCACTGATACGTTCATCTTTGTGATGACATTGTGAAACCTGGAAATATGACACCAAATGTACCCAAGAAAGAATATAATTAAGTGAGCAGCTGTAAAGCGTGTGTTTCTGGTAGGGCCAGACTGAAACCCACATCTGCTTTACCTCAACACTATTTACTTTCAACATATAATTCCAACTCTATTACAGGTGTTAGAAAAGGACAAACAGCAGAGAAATGGGAAGGAGGAGTGAGAAAGGTGCAGAGTGGAAAAAGAAAAGTAGGAGGAGGCAGCTGTGGGAGATAGGCCAAACAGAGGATGATAAGAAATCACAGATAAATTCTCCGAGGTGCAGATATGTTCCAGAGAGGAGTGACCAATCACGATGGAGGCAAAGAGGGGGTAAAATTGTGATAAGAGTGATGACAGAGTGTAAAGTGACTCAGTCAGCCCTGGCAATGGCATTGGCTCTGACCTCCCATTCCTCATCCCAGTTCCGTGTGGATCAGAACTCATCCAGCTGCTTTTAGGACACCGTTAGAACCCAAAGAGTTCAACAAAAAAGCTACTTCCAGAAACTCATGCAAGTAGAAGAGGATGTCACGACAGCATTGGAGCATTTTATAGCTCAAGCTAAAACTGCCAGAAACTTAAGTTAAAAATATTATTTCTGTTATCAATAAGTTTAGACAAGCTCATACTCTTTATTAAAGCCTTGCAAGATAAATGTACCCACATATACGTATTTTATGCCACTTCACTCAAAGTTATCGAGCTACCCAACAAAGAGTTCCTCAAAGGATTTATGCTTTTTCTCCCTTAAACCACATGGATCTCAGGGCTGCTGCTCCATCGTTGTCTCCAACTACTTAAGGAGACACTGAGCTTAACTTTAAACTTGTTTAAATGTATATTGTTGTTTTATGATGACCCTGATTAAGGACACAAGTCCAAAAACATAACCGAGTCCTCACCTTAGAATGCAGAAAGTCTTCATCAGCCAAGTGAATACCAGAGGCATCAAAAATGGCATTTTTATAATAATTTTTGTTCTTTTAAAGAAAACTGTTTTTATGTAGACAAGATGTTCAAATGCATCTAAAAAATGACCTTCTATTGAGTGCAGATATTAGATTAAAACTGTGTAACTTTATTTCTTACACATTTAGCGACACACTCACACACAGACAATATGCATTAAACCTTGGATTCTTTTCGAAAATATTTTCTAAATTTATGAACTGGAATGTTTAGCAGGATTACTTATAACATTTTTAATCTTTGAATTTAAAGATAATCCAGACAAAGTTTAAGCAAAGTATTCACACCTAAGCAGAAAAGTATTGTAACTGTACAACATATTTATTCTAGTTTGAGCGTTTTTACCGATTCTTCCTACAAAACAATTCTACTTCTTTAACATTTCTTTGAAATGGTGCTCATTTAATGTCAGTAGTAACCTGAACTCCGGTTCTGGTTCTTATAGCTCTGTTCATGGCTCCTCAGATTTTTTGCTGCTAAAATCTATTTACTACCAACAATAATGTAAATCTTTGCAAAATGAATTACTAATGTACAAAACATGGTGCTCGCTATTTATATTGCTTATTATACACAACATGGAACAAAAAATAAATTTCAAAGTATAAAAACTAGTAAGGTGCAGCTTATCAGTGGAGCCTGCATGATATGAGACTTTAACCTTGCATACTTTACTCTCTGCATTTGTTTCACTTATCTGATTGAAACACTTCCTAATTTGACTGCGTTTTCCTGTCGTCACTCATTTCCTCACCTTTCCTGCCTGTTGTCTTTACAGCAGCTGTTCTCTTCACCCCGTGCACGTCTCCTGGTTCTGTATGTGTATGTACGCCAAAACAAATTCCTTGTATGTCCAAAAACGTACTTGGCAATAAAGCTTTTCTGATTCTGATTCTGATGTGTAGCACCCAGCCTTCAGCTTCCTGTTGAATACAGAAGCAACAGCATATAATGTGGTGACCAGGCAGGTGCAGCTTGAACAAGCGAAACAAGAAAGGAGAGGAAAAAAACAACGGATCCAGTTCCCAAGTAGGAGCCGGGTTGATGACGGATTTCAAACAACCAGCTTGTTTTGGGCCTAGACATCATTAGAGCGCAAATTATTTAATTATTTAGAAAATCTTTTGTGGAAGTATGCTCAGGAGAAATGTGTTGGATGTGTGGTTGAAACATGCCTTCATGCCGACATGAAGTTTTCTGACATTCAAACAGTCCTGGAGACAATAAGACAGTCTTGACTTAGGCCTTGTCGGAAGACAAAATCAGCTCTGTAGCAACAAGCTACCAAAACATCTGCTTTAGGTGATGATCAGTTAATTAAAGGAGACAGATAAGCAACATCAGCAACTAACTGTTAACTACGATCTTATTTCCTATAAAAACCTAATTCTGTTAGATGACATGTTCTCACATGATTTGTCCTGTCAAACCCAGGTAAGTTTTTATAAAATGTGTTCTCCTATTGCCTTTAAAAGACAGCAAGAATAAAGATAAACTGGGTCTCTGGTGAACAGTCATAAAAATAAAGATAGAGATGCTGTTTGATGTTCTAAAGACCTGTCATATTTTAATCAGTGGTTGGGTGATGTGGATCACCTCTTTCTAAAACAGCAGCACATCATCTTCTCTTTCTCTTAACTTGTTGTATTGAATCATCTGCCAGAGGTTGTATAGATCAGATATCTGGGATGTGACGTAAGTCGTTGGGTTAATGTTGATGAAAGTGCTGCTAATATCTACAGAAAGCTGCATAACAATAACAACAAGAAAAAGAAATGGAATGAAAGCAGCTTTTTTCCCTCTTCAGTTTTTCAGCAAAGTGCCAGCCCTGATGCAAGGAGGCCTGTGTAAACCCTTAAACAAAACCTAATGCATCATTAAATCATTACTGACGGCCTTGGAACATTGAAAACCTTGCTAAAAAGTTTACTTAATAACCTTAATAAAATGGAGGTTGTATGTTTTACTTTAAGGATGAGTTAGGACTTGCTCGACATGAAATCTCAATATCAAAGGTTGCACTTTTTTCTTTGCACCTTTATGTGGGTTAGATCTTTACTGAGAAGGAAGGTTTTATTGCAGGTTTGAGAGACATCCGTCACTGCAGATGTAAAATCCGATCTTCAGCCGTATCATCTGAAATGAAACTGTAGCAGGACCTTCGCTCTGCAGCTCCAAGTCAAATCAGATAACAATGGAAGAAAAGAAAAAGCTGATGATGACATGTCATCTCATCACAGCGTAAACTGTCTGGACACTAATCTTTTCTTACAAACACACAGCGAAACAAGCAATATACTCAAACACATGGACTTCAGTACATCAGTGGGTGGCCGGGGTGTCAGCAGGCGTATTTTGTAGCATCCAGACGTTGACATGTTGAAGCCACTTAAATAGATCTCTGAGACAAACTGCAAATGAGAATTGTTTTGCCTCTATATCCAGCTCCAGTTGAAACAATGAAGATAAGTGAGTCTGTAAAACAAGTTATTAGTTGTCCAAGAGGACCCCTGCTTTGTAAGGAACATATACCTCAAAACAAAACTTTTTAAGCAGCTGCTTTTAAATATCAAGGTATAAATTGGCCTAATTGTTGCAACTAAATGTTTCTGATTTGGAATTAATTCAGCCTTTCAGGTTTAAAATGAACATGTCCATGTCAAGAAGTTGTATTTAATTAAAAGTTAACGTATTCCAGCAATTCATTTCAAAAAGTTAAACTCATATTACATTCATTCATTACACACAATTTAAATATTACATTAGACCAATGAAATGCATTTAATGTTATGACCATGTTCTGGTTTACAAAGTGATGGGGAAAACTGCTGACTCTTCAATGTGCTGCATCCAAGCATATTTATGAATAGTTAAGTGAAAGGAAAAAGTGTGTTAGAAAAACCTACACGAGCAACGTGGATAGCCACAGCCTTGAGAGGATTGTGGTTATCAAAGATCAATGAAGAAAAGTTAGGTGAAAGGAAAATTTGTGGAATAAAATAGGTATATAAGCAACAAGGGTAACTGCAGCCTTGAGTGGATTATGAAGAAAATTACATTCAAGAGTTTGGGGGCGATTTACAAGTTGTGGACTGCAGCTCAGGTGTATGCAGGAGATGGGCTAGAACTGGCAGTGTGGAAAGGGGTCAGAGTCTGTATCCAAAAAACATAAAACTACGGCTGCCCAAATCATGGCAGAATTAAATGTGCACCTCAACTCTCCTGTTTCCACCAGAACTGTCCGTCGGGAGCTCCACAGGGTCAATATACACGGCCGGGCTGCTATAGCCAAACCTTTGGTCACTCATGCCAATGCCAAACGTCGGTTTCAATGGTGCAAGGAGCGCAAATCTTGGGCTGTGGACAATGTGAAACCTGTATTGTTCTCTGATGAGTCCACCTTTACTGTTTTCCCCACATCCAGGAGAGTTACGGTGTGGAGAAGCCCCAAAGAAGCGTACTACCCAGACTGTTGCATGCCCAGAGTGAAGCATGGGGGTGGATCAGTGATGGTTTGGGCTGCCATATCATGGCATTCCCTTGGCCCAATACTTGTGCTAGATGGGCGCGTCACTGCCAAGGACTACCGAACCATTCTTGAGGACCATGTGCATCCAATGGTTCAAACATTGTATCCTGAAGGCGGAGCCGTGTATCAGGATGACAATGCACCAATACACACAGCAAGACTGGTGAAAGATTGGTTTGATGAACATGAAAGTGAAGTTGAACATCTCCCATGGCCTGCACAGTCACCAGATCTAAATATTATTGAGCCACTTTGGGGTGTTTTGGAGGAGCGAGTCAGGAAACGTTTTCCTCCACCAGTATCACGTAGTGACCTGGCCACTATCCTGCAAGAAGAATGGCTTAAAATCCCTCTGACCACTGTGCAGGACTTGTATATGTCATTCCCAAGACGAATTGATGCTGTATTGGCAGCAAAAGGGGGACCTGCACCATACTTTTTATTTATTTATTTAGTTTTTCTCTTTCCTTTTTTACCGTGTCCTGTCTGGCAGAATATCGCTCAGAATTGTTGTCTGAGTGCCAAGAAATTGCCCAACAGATTTACTTTCACAAGCAGAGCATCACAGCTAATGCTTTAAAGCTCTGCTTGATATTTATAAAAGAAACTTTATTATACATTTATTTGAAAATATTTCAATTGTTACGGACACGGAGACTGAAATGAAAAGGAAAAAAGAAGCTCAAAAAAGAGATGGGGGAAAAAGGGGAGAAAAAGAGGAAAGAGTGGAGGAGAGAAAGAAGGATGAAGAGAATACAAGATTACACCCTGCTTGCTTATACACCTGCAGCTGTTTTTTTTTTGTTTTTTTTAACAAAATAGTACACGGTACTTATGAATGTAAAATGTACTTAGTTAGAGGTGCAGCCCAAAATAGAACATCTGTGTATCTGTCAACACCTGAAGCTTAACACCTGTGAGTATGAATGTGGACGCGCTTTTGTATACAAGGTTTCTCCACAAAAATATGCAATAGCGAGTGTGAGGATTCACAGGCCTGCCCCATGGTCCCTGGACGGACACTGAGGAGATCTGAGTCACAGACATCTAAAGGCCCCCCAAAGCACAGGAACCCCAGAAGAACCACCGCCGGGACTACCGCAACCCCCGCAGAGAAGAGCAGTGGAGAGTCCCAGGGGAACCACCCAGCAGCGACACTGCAGAAGCCCCAGGGAGCCGCAGCGACCCGCCGGCAGCCATCCACGCCCGAGCAGATCCAGCCATGGGCCCAGAGGCCCAAGACCCCGGGACACACCACACCCCAAGCAGAGGCCCGACAGAGCCCAGGGGGCCAGGCAAGCAGCCACCGGGAGTGAGCCAGCCCACACCAAAGCACCCGGCCGCGGACACCAAGAACCACAAGTACACCAGCGGGCACAAACTCCAATCACCGGCAGGCGGTGTGGTGGGGAGGAAGCTGATCCAGGAGAGGGAGCAGTTCAAGACCCAACCTGTTGCAAAAAAAAAAAAAAAAAAAATAGGCAAACACAGTCACAATCACCCACTCCCACCCTCATGCATACACATAAAATCACTCACATGCAACGTAAGGATAAACAACAATGGACGTCATACACTCACTCACACTACCCATGCATACTCTATACTCCCAGGTCCAGGCGCCGGTACCCCCTCGGGGCAACCAGCCCCCGGACCCAGGAGGTGGTCCCCTTCCCTCCTGGGGCAGAGGCAGGCAGACAGTGCCAGTACTGCCCCGACCCGGGTGATCCCGGCCCAGCCCAGCCCCGCCCCCCTGCCCCGAACCCAGTCCCCAACAACCCCCATCCACCTCTGGAGAGGGGGCTATGTACAAAAGAGGGGTCCACATGGCCCAAAGCAACCCGCCAACCGGAGCCGCCCTAGGACGGAGCAGTCCTGACCCCCAAACGAGCTCCGATCCCAACCCCATGAGTCTCCCACCACCAGTGAACCCCAACAAGGACACCGATATCGAACACATCCCCCCGAACCCAAACGGCACTAATCCCCACCCCCACAGGGGCACACCCCCACAGGTGAACTCCGTGGCCGAGAAGCCGATGAAGCCACACCCACACAGCGCAAGCTCCACAGACAGCCCCGTTCTAAGAACCCCCGCGGGTGGCACCCCCGCATGGCCATGAAGCAGTCCAGCTGGCCAGCCCCTCCATCAAAGCAGGGCCACATCCCCATAAACGCCGGCTAAGACCCCCTGCCGGAGCCCGGCACCCCCCCAGCCGGCAGACCAGGGCCCAAAGCCAGGGGCCGAGATCCAAGGGAATCCAAGCGATCCCGAGAGAGCCAAAACGCCAGCATCAGACAATCCCCAAGACCCGACCCCCAACCCCAGCTCAGACCCGACTAGAGGGCCCATTCCCTCTCCTGGCCTCCGACCACATAAGGGAAATAGCAAACGGGGGTGCGAAAAGACCCCAAGCCTGCCTCCGCCAGCTCAAATGTGGTGTTGATGCGTGTTGTTGTAGTGTGCATTTAAAAAGAAAAACGGTGGGGAAGAGGGTCTGCCCCCCCCATTCTGAATCCTCAATGTCTACATGCAATTATACCCTTAGAGGGGAGCGCAGGCACCAGAGGTTAGGCTACTAGGATATCCTTTCCTCCTGGTGCCATTGAGTGCACCCACCCCCAAGACCCTACATGTGAATGTCATGAAAATGTTATAAGTGAGAGTGTCTAAGTTGTACAATAAAATTGGGGCACAGGCTGCCATGGGACCGCAGAGATGGAAAACCCTTGCGGCACTCCGATGGCACACCCAAGGCCCTCCATGAGTGGTATTGTGATGGAGCTGGCAGAGGGAGGTGTCCGGGGATGGGGAGGGAAAGACTGGGGGGCAAACTGCTCTCCCAGGGAGCCAGCTCTCCGGCTGACCCCAATAGGCACCCCCGTTTGCCGAGTCCCAACAAAGGAGGGAGGCATAGGCACATCTGCTGGGCAAAAGACTAGGGACAGGTAGCCACCGACCCCCAACAAAAAGGAGCCAGCCAGAAGCGCCCAAGCGGCCAACAAAGCAGCACCACTCCAAACAAAGGAGCAGACCAGCCGGCCCAGCGCAACCTAAATACGCCACACAAAGGAGGCCACATGAATAGCACACCCAGCCACCCCCGAACCCAAGGGGCAGAGCCAACAGAGCGCCCAGCCCCCAATGCCCGGCACCAGACAACCGGGCAAGCAGGGCAACAAAACACATCCCACTCCAACACCACTCCATCTCATCAAAAATAGCATTTATCATTATATTTAAAAACAATTGGACTACACACACTGCCTTGTGGGGTGCCATTCTCAACAATACAGGTCCTTCTCAAAATATTAGCATATTGTGATAAAGTTCATTATTTTCCATAATGTCATGATGAAAATTTAACATTCATATATTTTAGATTCATTGCACACTAACTGAAATATTTCAGGTCTTTTATTGTCTTAATACGGATGATTTTGGCATACAGCTCATGAAAACCCACAATTCCTATCTCACAAAATTAGCATATTTCACCCAACCAATAAAAGAAAAGTGTTTTTAATACAAAAAACGTCAACCTTCAAATAATCATGTACAGTTATGCACTCAATACTTGGTCGGGAATCCTTTGGCAGAAATGACTGCTTCAATGCGGCGTGGCATGGAGGCAATCAGCCTGTGGCACTGCTGAGGTCTTATGGAGGCCCAGGATGCTTCGATAGCAGCCTTTAGCTCATCCAGAGTGTTGGGTCTTGAGTCTCTCAACGTTCTCTTCACAATATCCCACAGATTCTCTATGGGGTTCAGGTCAGGAGAGTTGGCAGGCCAATTGAGCACAGTGATACCATGGTCAGTAAACCATTTACCAGTGGTTTTGGCACTGTGAGCAGGTGCCAGGTCGTGCTGAAAAATGAAATATTCATCTCCATAAAGCTTTTCAGCAGATGGAAGCATGAAGTGCTCCAAAATCTCCTGATAGCTAGCTGCATTGACCCTGCCCTTGATAAAACACAGTGGACCAACACCAGCAGCTGACACGGCAACCCAGACCATCACTGACTGTGGGTACTTGACACTGGACTTCTGGCATTTTGGCATTTCCTTCTCCCCAGTCTTCCTCCAGACTCTGGCACCTTGATTTCCGAATGACATGCAGAATTTGCTTTCATCTGAAAAAAGTACTTTGGACCACTGAGCAACAGTCCAGTGCTGCTTCTCTGTAGCCCAGGTCAGGCGCTTCTGCCGCTGTTTCTGGTTCAAAAGTGGCTTGACCTGGGGAATGCGGCACCTGTAGCCCATTTCCTGCACACGCCTGTGCACGGTGGCTCTGGATGTTTCTACTCCAGACTCAGTCCACTGCTTCCCCAGGTCCCCCAAGGTCTGGAATCGGCCCTTCTCCACAATCTTCCTCAGGGTCCGGTCACCTCTTCTCGTTGTGCAGCGTTTTCTGCCACACTTTTTCCTTCCCACTGAGGTGCCTTGATACAGCACTCTGGGAACAGCCTATTCGTTCAGAAATTTCTTTCTGTGTCTTACCCTCTTGCTTGAGGGTGTCAATAGTGGCCTTCTGGACAGCAGTCAGGTCGGCAGTCTTACCCATGATTGGGGTTTTGAGTGATGAACCAGGCTGGGAGTTTTAAAGGCCTCAGGAATCTTTTGCAGGTGTTTAGAGTTAACTCGTTGATTCAGATGATTAGGTTCATAGCTCGTTTAGAGACCCTTTTAATGATATGCTAATTTTGTGAGATAGGAATTTTGGGTTTTAATGAGCTGTATGCCAAAATCATCCGTATTAAGACAATAAAAGACCTGAAATATTTCAGTTAGTGTGCAATTAATCTAAAATATATGAATGTTAAATTTTCATCATGACATTATGGAAAATAATGAACTTTATCACAATATGCTAATATTTTGAGAAGGACCTGTATATCTATAGGAAAAGCAGCCCCAACTCTATCTTCTATTTCCCTACCAAACAGAAAATCTAAAACCCAGTTATAAATCTTACCACTTATGCCAATTCTAATTTAATCAATAATCCCTCTTTCCATAACATATCATACACCTTTTCTATGTCAAAGAACACAACTATCACTATTTCTTTATTTGTTAGAGCTTTCCTTACTACTGAGTCCAGGCACAATACCGCATCAATCGTATTTCTCCCTTTACGAAAACCACTTTGAAAAGGAGATAATACATTTTTACTTTCAAGAAAATATGATAGTCTATCTGTTACAATTCTTTCTATTATTTTCCCTAATTAAGATGTAAGAGCTATAGGCCTATAGTTTGAAGGGTCTGTTGTGTTTTTACCTGGCTTCAACACGGGAATTATGGCTGACTGTTTCCATGCAGCAGGAATTATCCCCGTCTCCCAAATCAGATTAAAAAGTTTTAAAATAACAGTAAGAGATATATCATTTAAATGTTTAAGCATTATATAACAAACTCCAGCTTTTCCTCGTGTTGATTGTTTAGCATTAAAAATAACTTTTTTTAGCTCATACATAGTAACAGGCATATTTAGCTCTTGATTTGAAACTATTCTCTTATTAGTGACTCCTGGATTTTCGGCTAAAATCTTGTCTTTATAACTCTTTATATCTTCAGATAAATCTTCTGAACTATGCACTGTAATTAACGTTTCTGCTAATAACTCTGCCTTTTCTTTATTACTAACAGCTATTTTCCCATAAATTTCTGGAACAGGTCATGAAAATTTCTTCTTAACACCATTCATTTTCTCAATAACTCTCCATACCTCAGATAATTTGGTTTCTCTTCCAATAGAATTACAATACTGCCTCCAACATACCTTCTTAGCTGCTCTAATAGTCTTCCTAACTATAGCTTGTGCTTTCTTATATTGAATTAATGCCTCAAAAGTATGCCATCTCCTTACCAATTTAAAAGCTTTATTTATTCCCCTTATAGCAATACTACATTGCTCATTCCACCATGGAATAGATCTTTTACTTCCTCTTCCCCCTGTTTTACAAATGGCAGTTTCAGCTGCATTAATAATAACAGATACAATTTTTGAGTTACATAACTCCACATCAGAAAACAGGTTTTCATCTAGTTTATCACACTGGTTTTTAACTAAATGTTGAAATAATTCCCAATTAGCCCTACTGAGTCTCCATCTTGGAATCAGTACTTCCTCTTCTTTAACTACTTCAGAACCAACTGATATTATAATCGGAAAATGATCACTACCCATAGGATAATCACAAAGCACCTCCGAAGATGTAAATCCAGCTATTCCATTTGATACTAATGTTAAATCTAAAACACTTTCTAAATTCCTACTACAATCATACCTAGTTGGACATCCATCATTAACACAAACCAGTGAATGTAATTCAAGAAACTCTTCAATGGCCAATCCATTTGCATCTGTATTTTGACTCCCCCATAACATATTATGTGAATTGAAATCTCCACACCATACATTCTTTCCTTCATTCTGTACATTTATTTCATTAAGATCTTGAATGGTCAACTTCTTGCTAGAATTATACAGATTAATCACTGAAATTTGACCATATTCTATCCAGATCTTAACTATTGATTCATATTTCTGCCCTATTGATTCCACTTTGTATCTTATACCATCTTGCACAAAAGTTGCCACACCCCCCCACCTTATCTTTCCTTTCTATCATTCCTAATTGTTGTATATCCAGGAATTATAAAATATAATTGGGGCTTAAGCCAAGTTTCTTGAATACAAATCAAATGAGGCTTAATTATCAAATCAGAAATGTATTTCTTAAACTCTAAACCATTACTAATGAGACTTCTTGCATTCCACTGAACTATAACTAACATGAAGAAAAAGGGCCACCACTGCCTGATTGAAGTAGAGTAGATTGTGTCTCATTCAGTTTTTCCTTAATTGATTCCCAGCTAGCATTCTTAAAATCAAGATATGTTTGGCCTGCCTTCACAATTATTATAAATGTTTCCGTTTTTCTTTGTGTTTGAGCAGTGCAATTTATAACCTCCACCATGAATAAAACAAAATCCTCTTTCCTCATGAGTAGTATATCATCTTTAATCTTACTGCATTCCAGACAATTAGAACTTTCTTGTTCAACACCTGTCATTTTCTTTAGATGCATCATCGGTTGAACAGGCACTGTTTTAGCCGCTTCTGCATAAGTAATCCCCACAGAGATTTTAACTTTCTGTACTTCCACAGGTCTTTTACTAGCTGCACATCCCCTGAAACCTGAACTATGTCCACCTCCACAATTACAACATTTTAAAAGGAGCTCCTTCCTCACATTTCCCATACTCATGAACCCCAGCACATCTCCCACGCTTCTGTTTCCCTTTGCATACTGTCGCAATATGTCCAAATTTTTGACATTTAAAACATCGCAGTGGCGGAGGAATAAATGGTCGAACATCATAACTCATATATCCCACAAACACTTTGTCTGGTAGAGTTTTCTCTTCAAACTTGATCATGACAGAAAAACTATCACTCCTTTCTCCATTTTTATTTCTTTTCAACCGTCTGACTTCAACTACTTTCCCTCCTGACATATTTGATTTAATGTCATCAACTGGCACATCAGGAGAAATACCTGAAATAACACCACACACATATTTCCTGTTATCTAGTGTTCTCCTCCTTACATTCTCACCTAGGACTTTTTTAATATTCAGCGCCCTTTTTTGTTTAACATTATTACAAATGATCAATAAAGATCCATCTCTCAACACTTTAACATATTTTACTTTTCCAACAAGTGAGTTAATTTCTTTAGTAAGTTTAATTGGATTCCACTTACCCAATGACACAGCCTCTTTAACCGTTTTCAAGACTATTTTAAACTCTGTTATCACAACTGTTTCTCCTTCAGCCTCAGAAACGGACGATTCTGTTTGTTGTCTTGATTTTTTGCGTTTGTTTTTAGCTTTTTGAGTATACCATATCTCTTCATTTTCCCCACCATCACAACCCTCGTCCATTTTCACGAGAACCCTCCCTGACACGTCACTTCCCTCTGACATCTTTCCAACCATTCACAGCCCAGCCCAGCTCAGCCATGCCTCAGCCGCCGCCACCAGCGAGGAATTGTGCAAACAACCAGCTTATAAACAGAGGAGTATGGACCAATGAGAGAGGAAGGCAGGCAATCAGACGGAAGTGGTAACAGGTGAGGAACTGAGCAGCTGGGAAACTGAGGGAATGTGACTAATTACAGCAAGCAGAGGGAAATACAACTTGAGGGACAGAGCAAGGAAACCTGAACTGAATGACAAAACCTGGCATTAACCAATATGAAGGAAACAGAACAAACATAAATGCTACGTGACTGACTGAAACTAACGATCTGACAGAAAGGAAATAAACATGAGACTAGAGAAGGAGAACCACACTAAAATAACAAACCTGGGGAAATACATACAAGAACCTAGGCAGAGAAAAACATAAATGAGCATAACTAAACAGAAGGCACAAGAGAAGGATCTAACTAAAAAGGCAAACAAACACCAAGACCAGAACACAGGAAGATAACAGATCTCAGAATACAACTGAAAACATAGTTAACAGAGTAGAACCTAGTAAATAAAACACCAAGGACTCAGAACTAACCATACTTAGAAACAGAGAAACACCTGACTAAATGTGAACAAATAACAAACCAAAATTCCACATCGTGACAGAATCCAAACTACTTCAGGTCCAGTGTGAAGTTTCCACAGTCAGTAAGAGTTTAAGGAGCCGTGTTATCTGCTGGTGTGGGTTCACTGGTTTGATTCCCTCCACGCCATGTAGCCTTGATGCGCGTTTTCACGCAAAGGGAGCGCAGATCAAGGACTAAGTGCAGATACGGTACAGAACAAGCCCATTCTGTTCAGTAAAGGTCCACGTTTCTGGATTTAAAATATTTTTTTATTGGTCGGATGTAATCTTATTCTCTGAGAATCTGAATTTGGGTTTTTTTTTCGCTGTAAACCAGAATCATCAAAACTACCAGAAACAAACTCACGGAATAAACTCTGTGGGAAATAAATATGTACACTAGTACACATTTTTAAACTGAATCACTGAAATTAAATAACTTTTAGAAGACATTCTAATTTCTTGAGATGCACCTGTTTAGATGTGAAGAGGGTGACTTACAGTAACCATAAACCAAAGCAGCACAGGGCTTTGGCCTTTTTAACAGGTTGAAGGAGAAGAAAAAACATTCGAAAGCTCAATCCCAGCATGTGATGCTCCACAACACCACATCATTTAAAACAATTCCACAGTTCAAGCTTGTGGAGAATATCCTGCTGTATTAAAGAGGCAACCATAACCTCTCCTCTTTCAGCATCATACACTTTCACATGCGGTTGCTGCAGAGGGAGCATATTTTGTTTTCTGAACAGTTGACACTAGTAAAATCCACACATATTGACAGTGATTAGAATCCACGAGGGCTCATTGCTGATGAATATTCAGGAGCACCTGTCTGCAGCTGAATACAGAGTTACAGCATTCAGCTGAAGTCTGCTGGATGGAGAACTGCTATAATCTGTAAAATGAGGAATCACAAGCATTTCAGGTTACAGCTTAGTAAGAGTTGAACTACTTCTGTGCTGTTGTATTTTTTTTCCTCTTGTCGCTCTTTTATTATTATGTTTCTTTCCTGTCTTGCCTTAGCTACCATGCAAACGTTTGGTTGTAGGAAGAAAACTGAAGCACCTGGGGGAAGCTGGTGCAAGCAGCCACTACACATAAAGGCCTCAGCAAAGACAGGATCTGTCAGTCCTAACCACCACTGTCTTATTCTGAAACTAACTTAAAGAAAATACTGGAACATTGTTCATTTTAAAACCAACAACATTTACTGTAGTTAAAATAAACATCACTCCCTCTGTCCATGTCAGATTAATCTTGTGCAGACATCCGTGGTCCATATCAGCTTGTTTTTGGATGGTAGGAGAAAACTGGGAGTACCTGGAGAAAACCCAGGCATAAACAGGGAGAACAAACTTCACACTGAAAGGTAATAGGCTAAGAGCCAATCAGATGGACACCATGTTTTAGCCAATTTTAGCCAATTATTGCCTTTAAAAGTTACCTTATTAGCATATATTTAACAGGTACACTTTTGCAAAAGACTATTGTTGAAGTGTTGCTGTTTTTTGTGTAACATCAGTGTTACATAAAGTTAGGCTGGATGACGCTACCTGCTGTATTAATCTGACTCATCACCTCCATCTCGTCATTCTATTCAAGGATGGGGTAAAAGATTAGATTTTACACCAGGCGCTTATTCATACAACGGCATCCAAGATGGTATGTTCCTGTGCTTGTTGTGAAATTATCCAGGAAGATCACCCAATGAGACAGATGGTTGCAGCCAACAGCCTCAAACTGATTTCCCATAGTAACACAAATGCTGTTCGGCTGATAATGTCACATTTCTGGTCTTTCAATAGAAGTGGGCCAAACATATCCTTCCCTATGAGATGCATGACAAATGTGCCATGACTTCACTTGGTGAAAGTTTACAGCATGAAGCAATGTATTCATTAAATTAGAATATTGTTAGTTAAGTTCATTTATTCCAGTAACTTCATCACTAAGTGAAACATTATATAGATTAATTCCACTCAGACTCAAGCCTTTACTTCTGTTAATTGTGATGATTTTCTGCTTCCAGCCAATGAAACACGACATTAAAGATTAGAATATCGCATCAGACCAATAAAATCATTCATCTACCTATTCACACACACTGACAGTGGTACGCTACATTGTAGCTGTAACAAACATCATATATTCTAATTTATTTAATATGACTGTAGATAAAGTGCTGTGAAAAGTATTTTCCTCCATCCAGATTTATTTAGCTTCTGCTTCTTTCTCTCATGTTTTAGATCAATATAAAATAAAATAACCCAAATAAATACTACATGCAGTTCTCAAAAAGTAAGAAGTATCAAAAGCAACTTGTAGAATAAAGAAACCAACAAAATAGAACCGATCTGGCAACATGGAGTAGGCTAAAACATCTCAAAAAGCATCATGCCCTGATCTAAATAAATTCTGACATCTCTAAGTTTGAAAAGCAATTTCTAAGGTTATAGGACTCCAGTTAAGACTCCAATGGTTCTCAAGATGAGAACCATTTTCCACAAATGGAGAAGACGTGGAACTGTGGGAACCCTTCCAAGGCATGACTGGCCTACCAAAATTACTACAAAAGCACATCAAGTACCCATCAAAGAGAAGACCTAAGAACAAGATCTAAAGTTCTGTGAAAAGAAAACTATGACATCATTCTTATGATGTTGCAGCAAACAATAAACAGGTTGTTATGAGCCGCTAATAATGCAATGTTTTACCTTTCATGCTGTGTTTTCATGCCACCTTGTCTCCCACTGCTTCATGCTCTAATCAACCTCATTCAGTCCACCTGGGCCATGCCTGATAGTGATCCTGCTTCACCTGTGCCCTGTACTACTTCAACGCCTCTCAGCCTCTGCCTCCTTGCCAGATAATTGACCAGCCTGTGCCAGTAGACATCCAGCATTCCTTTCCTTGCTCTCTGGTGTTTCTTGTGATTGACTCTGCTTATGCCCATGGATTTGCCGCTCCTTGCCTTGTCCATGACGAATCTCTACTGGGTTTCTGATGTCTGGACATAGACCCTCACTCTGCCTTAAGCCTGATACCTCTGCTAAGTATCTGCCTTTCTGTGAATCACCATCACCTGATTATTGACCATGTTTTTGGATACTGGATGAAGGACTAGTTTGGAAGGATTGTGTGTCACCTTCAGCATCAAGTGTTAACCTGAAAGAGTTTCAATAAACTTATTTAATTTTGTTTTTCACTCCTGGCTTGTTGCTGAACTTCCGGGTCTTCCATGCAAGTTATTACAAACAGGCCACAAACGTCCACACATGTCCCTGGTCAATAAATCAAGCAATAAATCAACTATTTTACAGGAGAAAATGCAGATCTCTATCAGAGCTGAATGATGGTTGATGGTAGCATAAAGAAATAAATAAGACACATTTAGAAGCTGATGTTAACTCCCCCTACTGGCACATACTGGCAAAGAAACATCACAGACAAGCAATGTGTACAGTTCGTAATGCTGCCATGGCAAACAATATGGAGGTGGGAGCAATGATTTCCACTTACTGCCTTACTTTCACCCCTGACCCATGAGATAAAAGCCACGGGTCCGAGTCCAGGCTCCAGATTTAAATCGCAAGTCTAAGTCATATCTGCAGTCTTTGTTTTAGTCACTTGTTTTTGCAGAGCACGAGTCACAGACACAAGTCTACATTTCAGACAATAACTGACAATAAAGTCACAGCAAAATGTAAATAATTCCTTTAAGGAAATGCTTGAATGGTTGGAAATGAAATAAAAAATGTTGACCTATGTTGATCTTTTTCCTGGGTTTACTGTGCATTTCTGCATTTTAGTAATTCATTCTAAATTGAATTTAGTTATTTAACATCATCAGCATGTCATGGTGAACAACTGTATCAGGATGCA
This sequence comes from Girardinichthys multiradiatus, assembly GCF_021462225.1. Classification (NCBI taxonomy): domain Eukaryota; kingdom Metazoa; phylum Chordata; class Actinopteri; order Cyprinodontiformes; family Goodeidae; genus Girardinichthys; species Girardinichthys multiradiatus. The sequence goes on from NC_061817.1 coordinate 37,868,722, forward strand.
ATGTTGTGAAATATATATATTTTTTAAAAAGATACAAGACAATTTACCCAGTTAAAACAACTTTTATTTACACTGTAAGAAAGCTTTTTTTATTCTCACTGACTTCAAATTGGGCTAAACGTTTTCTGTTTTAGGTGCATTAACAACATTATTTCTGTTCATGAAATACCAGAATAATAGATTTTTTACATTTTCCATATATTTTATTAGCATTTTGTAGAAATGCCCTTCACACCGCATGCCTTGGAATAACCGTTGTTTTTTTAGAAACTCCTCACAATAGTTTTCTGGGATTTTGGCCGATTCCTCCTGACAGAACTGGAGTAACTGAGTCTGGTTGGGCTGGGACTGAGATCAGAGCTATGTGATGATCACTCCAAAACATGGACTTGGTCTTTAAGCCTCTTTGTAACTAATCTTGTTTAATGCTGAGGATCATTGTCCATTTGGAAGACATTAGCTTCTCCCCTCATTATGCCATCCATTCTGTGAGGTGCACCAGTCCCTCCTGCAGCAAAACAACCATACATAATTCTGCTCCCACCCCCGTATGCCACAGTTATGATGGTGCTTCCAGCAAGCGTCCACATTTTTTCCTCCAGATGTAATAATGGGTTTATGGCCAAACACAGCTTTAGTTTCATCTGACCAGAGGAAGTCTCCAAAAATTAAGGTCTTCTTCCCTTAGAACATTTGCAAATTGCCACTGGCTTTATTGCTTCTGGACTTATGGCTTCTTCCTCCCTGAGTGGCTTTTTAGCCCATGTTGAAGCACTTTAATGACTCTTATCTGGTTCAGCCAACAGCTTAACAAGGCCTTTAGCTTTTGTTTTGGGGGTAATTCAAACATTTCACATCAAAACATGTTAATTTCTGGGACATAGAACCCATCTGATTCCTGAGCGATATGATGGCTGGACATTCCCATGCCGTTTATATTTGCATATAATTGTTTAAACAGATAAACCTTCAGCCGTTTGGAAATTGGAACCAAAGATGAACCAGACATGTGGAGGTCCACTATTCTCCTCCTGTAATCTTTTCTTTTCTTTTGATTTTTCCCTGATGTCAGACGAGGCAGCAGCATGTTCGAAGTTCTGCCTTAAAATACATGAACATGTTTTCCTCCATTTAACCCTCATGTTGTGAATTAACTTTTCAGAAGCTTACAAAGCCATGAAACTATCATCAGGACATTCCCAAACTGCTAAAAGGTCTTAGTATTGAAAACCTTCTGAATATAGCAAAACAAAATATTTTTGTACTGCTAAATGACCAAAAACAGGACAGGTATAGTCTGATTTAATGATAAACTGAGGAAAAATGGTGAAGTCTATTTTTATCATGTATATTTAAACGTGTTTTTAACTATATGGTCCTAGGTATAAAACTGACAGCATGATGTGAAGACACACCCAACTAAAGGAGCTGCTGGATCTGGTTTGTTGTGCGTAACTGAGGAGTCCTCAAGGTGATTCACATGGACATCTCCTCCACTGAATGCAGTTGGCCAGTTTAATATTCCCATCCAGTTGGTGACAGCACAGTTTGTCCAAATGTGCTGCACCTCCAGGGGACCTCACAGTCCTCCAGTAGCAGCTCTGGTGCCAACAGCAATTTCAACCTCATGTGATGAATTCATTTATAGCACAAATATTAGACAAGCAGAAATGCACTTATTTTTTTTCAGATAAAAGTAAAGGATTTTTTTAAAAGAAACGAACAATCTTGAAATGAGTCTATTTCTTACCAAGAGCTTTCTTTCACAGTGACTGTATTACTGTAATAAAGCTCACCTACACATGCGGCGGATTTCCGTTTGCTTAAATGAGGCTGCTTCATTCATTTTTCACAACGGTTTTGTTTGCCCACACAACTGACAAATCAATGAGGTAAATATTTCATTTTCTTAGGCTGCAGTTTTGCTGAATACCCTGCTGAGAGCTACACTGTGTGCCGGTTAGAAAATCAGGCTGGGACTCCTGAAGGTTCGACCTACAACAGCTGTTTCCACATGTCAGCAGCAGATTGTAGGTTCCTCTGCAACATCCCTGTTTACATGCAATATTAAGCAGGATGAGGGTCAACAAGGGATAAGGTGTCAAACTTTAGACTAGTACTCTACATTCTCTTGACATGAAGGCCATGACACCATGAGGATGGAGGATGATGCTCTGTACTTCTTTTCTGCAGTTTTGACATTGATGCCATATTAATATTTAACACAGATGCTGGCAGAAACAACTGGTAGTTGTTGCCATTATTCAGCAAGGTTGAATTTTCTCAAGGCTGAGTTCAATTTTTAACTAAGAAGACTGTTGCACTGCTCTTTTAATTTTCTGTTTAAATCCTTCTCAAAAAGCAGTTTTACGTTTGGTTTTCATCTGTGCAGCAGCTGTACTTGTGTGTTCCCAATATTACTTACTTTGAGTAGAAAATATGTTTCCACAGGTAGCTGTGAAGGCCCCAAACTGGTGAGCGGATGGAGCCTCAACAAAGTTCCCTTAGTGATCCTACTTGATGTAAGCATTGAGGGGAGTATTAGTAGCCCCTCTCAGATCATCCCTTTGGGCCATAATCTACATGAACTGAAAAGTCCCAAAACCACTATGAGCTGTAAGAGATAATAAGGGAAAGAGTGTGACATATTTATGTGAGCTGCAGAAGCAGCCCGAATGATCCATCTGATCTGAGAAATATGATCTGAAAAATATCTTCCTCAACAAAATCTGATGCAGATAATATGGTGTGTTAAATACCTTGACGGTTTTTAACACACAGCATGGATTTGAAAAGCCTGCATGGGAACTGCAACATAAACTCAACCCTTGCAAATCCTCAAAGAATGCATCGGTCAGGTACGAGTACTGCAAGTTGTAAGCCACGCCCCCTTGGTTCCATAATCTCAACAGGATGCTGTGAAAGCACACAGGGGCCCTGATCTTTATGGATTGACTTGTATTATTCGTAATGAGAGAGAGCTATGATCTGAAAGGGGCGCCATGATGCTCGCAGTCTGTGTTGTCTAGAAAAGCTGGGTGGTCAGACGTAGATCATGTAACTTATCAACACAGTCAACTTTTCTTCTTTGAATTCTTCATTTTAATCCATATCCTGTAATCTTATATTTCCTTTAAAAGCAGAATTTGCAACATCAACTTCATACAAGCTCTTAAAATGGAAAGAAGTACATGTGAGTTGAAGAGCTGTCCTAAACTCACTACATGACATGAAATGGTTGGCTTGTGCAAACCAGTCAGTGCTTTTTGTAACTTTAAGATTGATGTTATAGATGTTGTTTTTAATGTTGAATTATTTTAGGTTTTAAATAAGTTTAGAAACAGGATTAAAAAAATACTTCTGATAATTTAATCATGTTTTTAATCCTTGAGGGGACAGTGAAATGAATTTAAGACTCAGTGCTCTTACCGCCACCCTTTGGCACAGTTTTTATGTCTTTATCGTTTTTTTGGGGTTCAGCGCTATTTTACAACAAATTGTACTTGTGACATTCAATATTTTTCTTAAAATCTCACAAGGTTGAAAGGCCTATCCTAGCAACAGTTACAAAATTGACAACCGGTGATTAACAGTCGAACCAATGCTCAAGTTCTCAGTCTGGATTGATGAGAAATATTCCAGACTGAGTCCATCAACGGCTTATCCTGGAGGTGGTCTTCTACACACAGATGCTTTCTGACTCTTAAAACTATGAAACACAGTGAGCTCTGTATAAATGTATTAATACCTCTTCTTTCCACACCAAAGAGTATTGTGGACTTCTGATTTTCCAGCTGGCTCAAGATGAAATGGTCCGATTCTGGTCACCAGCTGATTTTCTGGTGAATCTCGAAGAAGAAGCTTCCTTTATAATTTTAGCGAAGAAACCCAATAAATGATGAAATGATTAAATACTGGCAAAACTATCTAAATGGACCAAAGGATGGATTTTATTGTTGTCTGTAATAGAGATGCTTCACCACCAGGCCTGAACCTTTGCTATGAACTAGTAACCAATATCACTACCTTACAAATATAAAAATGTGGAGGTTAAATGAGTGCAGATCGAAGCCTGCTTGTACCAATATCAAGCAACTGGCCTTTGCAGCAGCAAAAAAGACTTTGAGTGAACATTTAAGGTGGCAATAAAAAGATACCAACAGATTGTGAAAACATAGGAAAGCAAAAAGTCAGCCAGCATTTTTTTATTCTTGGCACTAATCTGTCAAGGTTTTGATGATAAATCTCTAGCTGTGAATCTCCTCTGCCTTTGGTGCAGCTGAGTCACCTGAGACCAAATCAGGAACAAGCGAGACGCAAAAACACGCACCTCAGTGGTGAACGCCGGGGTGTAAGCCAACAGTCTCCTCACACTGAAATATCTAGTTACCTTTCAAACAGGCAGAAAACTGGCTGACTTCTCCAGCCGCTGCAGGCTTGAGAGACGCTGAGGTCTGCTATTATTGCGTCTAATTTTGTTTTAGTTGACTCATGTACAGTGATATAAGCTTGTAAATATAGAACCGTATTTTGGACGGCTGCCTGACAAAGCCAGCTGGTTCGGTTTAAAGTGTAATGCTTTCTCTGGCGCACACAGACTCAGATTGGGGGGTGGGTGCTAGTGAAGCTGTTACAGGATACGGAGTTGATATTATTTGTGCAATTTGAGTCATATTATACTAATAACATTCAACAAACAAGTCACCAAACACTGATATGCGCTTTAATCAAAAAGCACTACACAATCATTTGCATCCAATATTAAATTTGTCAAAGCAGCGCTTACAAAATTTGATCACAGTTTGGGAATTTGCGCTTTGCAGCTGAATGCATCTGACTCCAAATAAGTGGCTCTCACATATCACCAAGAAGTCTGATCAGTGTGAGATGTTTCTGCACTTTAGCTGTTAAGCGCTATCATCTTTCAAAACACAGGATTTTGTTTTGAAGATCAATGCGGCTATAGATAGGAACTGTAAAGCTGCTATTTTGTAACTATGGAAACAATAATGGGGTCACTGTGCTATTTTAGCTGAGTTTACTTGGAGATCATTACTGACATAAACACAGTTTCAGCAAGTTTGTGTAAAGTCCAGTACGACAGAGTCTCGCTGGAGAAAGCTGGAGCAAGAAACTGTGACACGTCGAGTCATATTAAGTCTTGAAGCTGCCGGCTATAACCCAGAGTCACACGGAGCTCATTAGCTACTGCAAACAGTTAAATGCTCCTATCATCCATGTTAAACCCAACAGAAAAGCCAAAGTATTCCTTTTGTAATTCACATTAGGATTCATTAAGCTTTTAATCCATGGAGTCCTTTTCTAAACTCTGTCCTCAGTGAAGCATTATGTTTGGAAAAAAGACAGTCTCTTAGGAGTGGGCAGGTTGGGGTTAAATTATCCAAAGTCCAATGATCATTTTGTTTCTCTAGTTAATTGAACTTCTCTACAGCAGCATTCTTCCACGTCTGTAATCTTCCTAAAATTGGGAACATCTTGTGTCATAGAGTCCTGAAAAATCTGTATTTGTCTCATTCAGACTGGACAATTATAATGTTGTTGTGACTGTTTGTTCCAAGACGTACTAGAAAAATGTACAATTGATCAAAAACTGTGGAGGCATAGTTCTTAAGTCCCACAAAGAGATATTGCAACTCTTCCATACAAGCCCCTCCACTGTTTTTAAAAGTCCTTTTCAAATGAGCGTCTCTGACTCAGAAAAAGCTTTTTGAGTGATGCTCAACATCTACTTTATTAGGTAACACAAATAGCAAATCAGCCAATGACCTGGCAGCAACTCAGATCATCTTGTCTGGAAGTGATGAAAAAACTCGTGGTAGTTCAAAGTGAGCGTCACAATGGGGGAGAAGGAGGATTTAAGTGAATTTGAACATTGCATGGTTGTAGGTCCCAGATGGGTATTTCAGAACTTGCTTATCTGCTTGGATTTTCACACACAACCATCTCTCGGGTTTAGAGAGAAGAGTCCTAAATAGAAAAAATACCCAGTAAGCAGCAGCTGTGGGGATGATACATAATAGGTGAACAGATAAGTGTCCTGCTGCATAACCAAGCATTTCGTTCAGGCTTAAAGTCAGGAATTGATGGTCAAATATTCCCCTCATAATCTTCTGCTAGAGAGCAGAATTCATGGGTTCATCAAGCGTGACAAGTCATCCAGGTCCTGAGGCAGTAGAGCAGCCCCAGAGAATCATACTACCACCACCATGTTTGAGTGTTATGACGTTTTGAAATGTCACACCAGATTTTACAGGATATGCACCTTCCAGAAAGTTTGGTTCTTGTCTCGTCAATCACCAGAACATTTTCCCAAAAGCCTCGGGGATCCTCAGGATAATTTTGGTAATTGTGTGTCTGCCCAGTCTCATTTAGAGATGTCTGGTAAGGACTATTTTAACAAAAATACTGATCCACTTCATTTAAGAATAGGCATCGGCTGATACCAAATCTCATCGGACATTGCCAAAATTAGAAATATCCTATCCAGGAGTGACGCTGAAACACACACATTTGTTACTTCAAGGCTGGACTATTGTAATTCGTTACTATCAGGATGTCCACAAAATGCAGTTAAAAACCTTCAGCTGATTCAAAATGCTGCAGCAAGAGTTCTGATGAAAATTAAAAAGAGAGATCATTTTTCTCCTATTTTAGCTTCCCTTCATTGGCTCCCTGTTAAATCCAGAATAGAATTTAAAATTATCCTCCTCACATATAAAGCCCTTAATGATCTAGCTCCATCATACATCAGAGATCTGATTGGTCCATATGTTCCTAACAGAGCACTTCGTTCTCAGACTGCAGGTTTACTGGTGGTTCCTAGAGTCTCTAGAAGTAGAATGGGAGGCAGATCCTTTAGTTATCAGGCTCCTCTCCTGTGGAACCAGCTCCCAGTTTTAGTCCATGAGGCAGACACCCTGTCTACTTTTAAGGCTAGGCTTAAAACTTTCCTTTTTGATAAAGCTTATAGTTAGAGTGGCTTAGGTTATCCTGAGCTATCTTCCTTATTTTTTACCTCCATCTTCTTCCCTCCCTGTTGGAAGGAGTAAGAGGGAGTCAGGTCAGAGAATCAGAATCAGAATCAGCTTTATTGGCAAGTCCGTACATACAAACAAGGAATTTGACTCCGGTACACTTTGCTCTTTGGTTTTGTTTTTGCATTACAGAATATACATATTTACAATGCACAATATACACATATATAATAAATAGGTTTAATAGCTTTAGCCTAAACCGTCTCAGTTATGGTTGAGGTCCAAACACACCCTCCATTTCTGCTACCTGTATGACCCCTTCTCTTTTCCAATGGTTATAATCAGTCTGACAGAGAGAGGTATCCTGATCCTTGTGGTTTTTAGTATAACAATGACCATCAGTGGGCTCTAGATGGACAAACCTTATCCCTCAGTATGAGGGATTGCTGCAAAGTCAACACCAGTGACTGTCCACTGTCTCTACATGCTCATCCAGGAGGAGTGAATGCTGCAAGTCACTGATTGGATGCAATCTGCTGGGTTTCCTCAGATAGAAAAACGTTTTATCCAATTTGAATAAATAACTGAATCTGACTGCACTGTTCAATGGTTACAATTAATTGAAATGAATGAACCTGACTTTTGTGAAGTGGCTTGAGACAACATGTGTTGTGAATTGGTGCTATAGAAATAAACTGAATTGAATTGGATGCCTTATTAGAATTAATGAAATCAGTGACGGGCCCTGTGCTTGGTAACTGAGGAGTTTAGCAGTGCAGGAAAACAACACCCCATGTTTTATTATTATTAAACTTACGCACCAGTGTTGTTCATCTGCACCAACCGGTGGTCCAGTTGGTACAGGATGTAGTCCCAGACTGTTGACCCATTTCCCTCGGCAGGCCCCATGCTGGACCCCCTGGAGTCTGCTTACATCCGCCGTCTCTCTTTTTTCTAAAAGCTTCAGGTCCTCATATCTACCAGGTCTGGAATAGGATCCAGAGGTTACAGGTGATCTTTGTTAACTTTCAACTTTTTCTTCAGCATTCCAGTCCATTTAAATAAAGCCTTATTTTTATTCCTGTCTTATTTCCAACTGTGTTTCTTTTGGAAGTTTGCTTCTCTTTGCAACTGAAACTAAAAAATACACTTTCATACTATATGAAAATAACAAATAAACGTGAGGTAAGCTTCTTTTACTGGGACACATTTTGACTGAATTTCTCACATTTCTTTCATACTGTAGGGTCAGTGACATATTTAAATAGTAAAATATTTTATCCATCAGTCAAAGCATGTCCTCCTTAACTGAAAGTCAGAGAGTGAGCTTAGAAAGTTAACCCTCCATGTAAAAGTTCTCTGAAACTATTTCCAACGCTTCATACGCTGCTGTAATATAGAGGAAAAAAGCAGACGGTCTGCTTTTGAGACAAACAAAAGAATGAAAGGTTAATCGCTGTGCCAATGCAACTTCAACAGGGAAAAGATAAAGAATACCTAAGACTAAATAAAGGTGCATTTCCACAGTGACTGTAATTTTCTTGTTCAGTTTACTGTTAAAGACAGAACCTCAGAAATGAAAGACCATCTCCTTTGTTAGAACATCCTGTCACTGAAAAAAGTCTCATATTTACCTGAAAATGACATCTTATGGAAATGTAAAATATGGCAGGTTTGTCTGAGAAGAGATGGTGAAATGATTTGGCGTGCACTATAGAGGAGACAGTGGTTGAATGGCTGTGTCAACTGCCTGATGACTGTGACCCAACCAGTTGACACGGGAGACTCGGGTTTTCAGGTAGTTTTTGTGTCTGAAACTATCAGGTCTCACAAGGTTTCTACAAAGTTGTTCTGCTCCTGACAAACAATAAAACATTGGATTTCTGCACATTTTAAGCTTTCTAAAGTTGGTTTAAGATGGTATATTTACTGTCAAGCCTTTGATTTAATTGGAAATGTTTTCTGCTGCAATCCCAGAATAAACGTAGCTGCTTCTATAATTTTAGCTTCAAACTATATTCTTTATTTTAGCAGCTACACCACACTTACTACAGTATGAGGAAAAATTGAGGCTATAATCTTTCTTTTAATGTGGAAAAATAAATCAATAATTTTAAAAGACTAAACGTGATCAAAACTGTGTTCAGAAACTTTAATAACTAAATTATTTCAGATTGTTTATAAAATCAATGTTTTTGTATTTTTAATTGACATTTTCATATATTAGTGCTATTTTCTTTGAGATTTAGATTTTAAATTGAGATTAAACTTCACTTGGGGTTTAGAATTTTATTTATCTGTTTGTTCAGTTTAAATTCATTTCTTTTTTCAATAAAATGTTTGGACCAGGTTTAGCATTGTAGAAATATTGTCCCATGACTGCATAGGACAATTCAGAATCATCTATTTTTCTACGTAACTAGATGAACCATCTGTTTAGTGCAATGGAACCGACCATTTAACACCGCATTATGTAGACGTGCCATGTAATGTGTTAGGTTTACCAGCTGGCACCATGGAAACAATGCTACAGTATTGAAAGACATTGTTAACGTTGTTAAATTCAGACTGATATGCACAATCCTTCTCCACTAAAATGTCCCACGTGGGTATAAATGGTTTTAAATGTAAGCAGTTCTCACATTTATGGTCTACATACATTAATTTGTTGCTACTTTTTAGATGATTTATCTTATTGTTAGTGGGAAAAACACTAATTTGAACAAAGAACAAAAATCTAAATCTAGTAATTAATGTTGCTATTAGTGGCTAAAGTAAAACAACATTTGCTTTTAACAATATCTGTCTGTACAGTTTCTTTTTTTGGCTTGACTGCTGTGAAGTTATTTGTCTTTTACATGTACAAATAAAGTGATTGGATCGCTGACCTTTGGTGGCATCCTCACCTTTCCATGGTGTCAGACCAATTACTTTGATACAAAGTGTCAGGAAATCAGGCTCATCTCAATGTTCTTCTGGAAGGCTAGCTTGATCTGCTGCTGTCTTATTTCTAAAGAATCCGGAAGTAACTCCAAGAAATACCCAGAAGTAGGCCTCGCAACATTTTGAAGAAACTTATTCAAAACATCTGTTGTAAAACCCAGCGGTGGCTGCCAGTGCAGAAAAACAAGAAATTTGGAGCACAGATAATTGTCCACAGAGCCCAATTGGACCCTCTGGCATACGACGAACTATTTATTGGTGTTCTCCATTACAAATTAGCTCAATTACATTGATAAGTTTCTGCAACTTGACTTGAGTCCATTGATGGTAAATTCAGTTGATTGGATATGATTTGAAACAGAACACAGGTCTCTATAAAAGGTCAGTCAGTCATTTTCTACCACTTATTCCATAGTGGGTCACGGGGGAGCTGGTGCCTATCTCCAGCAGTCTATGGGCGAGAGGCAGGGTACACCCTGGACAGGTTGCCAGTCCATCACAGGGCAACACACAAACAACCATGCACACACTCATTCATACACCTAAGGGATATTTAGAGAGACCAATTAACCTAACAGGCATGTCTTTGGACTGTGGGAGGAAGCTGGAGGACCCACACATGCACGGGGAGAACATGCAAACTCCATGCAGAAAGACCCCCGGCTGGGAATTGAACCCAGGACCTTCTTGCTGCAAGGCAACAGTGCTACCAACTGCACCACCGTGCAGCCCTCTATACAAGGTCTAAAAGTTAAAAATACCAGAACAGAAACCAATAGGTGAGGTAAAACGACTTGTTTGAAAACTTCCATGAATGGACTGAGTCAGTCTGAAAGTTTTGGTTGGAGAGAAGACCCAGAACCCAAAGGAAACTAATGCAGTGTTCCCCTGTGAAGGTAGAATAACCATCCAGAAGGTCAACAATTGCTTATGTTCTGGCAACATAAGCAACATAAACAGTCTTTACACTAAAGTGGCAAGATGAAAGCCACTCCTCACCAAAGGTACAAGGTAGCCAGTTTGAATATTACTGGAAGTCACCTAAGAGATCATCCAGGCAGGAGAAACCAATTTCTCTGGTCTGATGAACCTAAAAGAGATGTTTTTGACCTAAACTACAAGGATCATGTCTGGAGAAAACCAGGCACTTCCCATCGCATGGCTAACACCATGCTAACTGTGAAGCATGGTGGTTGCACAATCATGCCACGGGAAGCCTCCTTAATTAGCCCAACCACATTGGACCAATTAAATGTATCTAGGTTTGTCTTGAAAATGTTGCTCTACCAATGTTGCACATCCAACCTGAGTGAGTGTTGGATGGATCTGGTAGAGACATGCCAGAAATGGCCTGGGCTGCTGCAAAAGGTTTCAGCTTAGATGACTGATTGGTGGCTCCTACAGCTGGTGGTATTTATCAAAAAACTGTATGATTACAAAACCCACCCCCTTAGAAAAATGATGTCATTTGTTGATCTTACAGTCATTCATGACATAGTTCCCATGGAGTTACCATTGCAGGACCTGTTGTAAACTTCAAGAAGGCAAACCAGTCACCAAGCTCATACAGCCCTCATCTGCCTAGCAACAGAGCAGACTGAATTTTGATAGGATGAAAAACGGCTGCTTCAAAGATCACAGCAAATGGCAATGCTTACTGAGTGGTTAGTTTATTTCTTTTGAAAATAATTTAATAATAAGTATATTTTTGGAAATAAATATGACATTTTGTTTTTCATTAATAATAAGTCCATGAAAAATAATTAAAAATGCATTAGGTCTTTGGAGAGGACTAATCAGGCCCTGACAGTTCCCCTCTGCACAAATATGTCCATAATGTAAAAACTGAATGTGAGAATCGAAGCCTCTCTAAACATGGGCCGCATGTCCTACCTCTGCACCAGCACCAAGCCCAGGAAATTAAATAAATGATTTTAAATGATTGATATGTGAATCAAATCCTACATCATACTTTAGAGCTGTGTTCCTTTTGCTTTTGTCAAATTAGGTTTTAATCTCTCCATCTATGTTGTATATGAATTCTGTTCAGGATTGTGGATGAGGCTTCAGCCAGTCCCAGCAGGCTTAGGGTTAAAGATGAGGAGCATCCTGGACAGATGGCAGACAGGACGGGCAACCATGCAAAAAAACACCCACAACCGACCCCAGTCTAGGGTGGCCAATTAACCTAACATGGAAGGTTTTGGACTGTTGGTGAGGACTAGAGTACCCACTGAAAATCATGTATGCAAAGAGAGAACATGGAAACTGCATACAACAAGACATGAGCAGAGATTGAAACCTTCTTGCTTTGAGTTACAAAAAGCAGCCACTCTGCAACTGTTTTTATATTTACCCCAGATCTTGCAGCTGTGTCTGTCATATGCATTGGAGTAGACATAAATTAGTCTGTTTCTGTAATTTTTCATGATATATTGTACTAGGGGATTTTTTGTCTTCACAGTATGACATCCACTTTGTTTAAATTTGCTTCCAGTTTGTAATCCTTAAAATAACAGGCAACTTTCAAAAACAGGACACATATAAAAAGCAGGTTTTTGCTATATTTTTTGCATTTTGACTGGTTGTCAGCAGCGTGCACAAAAGGGGAGCAAACATTACACCACAGCTATTGTAAATTGGACATTGGGAATTTGACAGCTTTGTTCTTTCAGCATTTTTCAACAACAACAAAAAAAAAAAATTTTTTGTTTGTTTTTATGGTTTTAGTTTCATCAAGCTTAAGAAATACTGCAGTTTTTTTCCACAATAAACAAATGTCATCACAACAGCTTCTGAGGAGTTTCCTCCAGACACCAATGCTCCAGGCAGATACTCAGAGCTTTATTCTATTTGTTGTGCCGTGATATACAGCCCAAAATATCTCATTAGCAAAGTACTAAATGATAAATGAGAGTAAGAAAGTTTACCAAGCAGGGCAATGCAAAAAGTTGTGTTTAAGGGCCAACACTGTGAGAAGAACAGAAGAAAGAGTGGTTTCCTTCAACCTTTACTGACAAAAAAGACCTGAAAAGACTGCAGCTGTCATCAAAGCATTTCCAAGGAAGCCTATTAACAACTGGACCATCACAAGGAAGCACATGCTTTATTTCCATGAAGCCTGAATAACCTGAACATGTACTATACCAAGCTTTCAACAGAGCTCTAGCTGTAAACTGGCTTTAATGTGTTGCTAATTAAATTTATTCATTTAACGAAGTCAGTTTTATTTGTGCTTTAAAAAGACATTTTTCTAAAGAAAACCAGCTGTTCTTGTCAGTTACACTGAGTATAATGGCTTGTAAAACACACTAGCAGAAATATATGCACAAAATGAAGCACCAGGAAGAATTGGTTGGGCTCAGCCAGCTGATGTCATATATCCACGTCGGTTTCATCCTTGGGTCCAATTTCCTGATGTCTTAAGGTGCTACCTTCATATGTTTAACCAATAATATGCCAGCATGAATACCTGTTTATGAAGAACAGCCTGTGTCCTAGAGGGTTTTGGTGACAAATGTGTGAATCAACTCCAGTAAATGCCTAACAAATGCAAAAGACCTTGCGAAGATGCTGGTTGAGGCTGGTGAGAGTTTTATTATCCACAGTGAAACAAAGCCTGTACCAGATGGGCTGAAAGGCCACTCAGAGAGGAAGAAGTCAAAACTCCGAAAGCAACAACTAAAGCTAGATTACAGTTTATCAAATGCACTCAGGGACAAAGACCTTACATTTTGGAGACCTGTGGTTTGACAAAACCACAACTGAAGAGCTTGAGCACAATTAGCATCATTCAATTTGGAGGTAATAGGGGAAGATTGCAAGCTTAAGATCACAATCCCAGTTGGGAAGTACGGGGGTGGCAGCATCATGTTGTTGGGGTTTTTCGCTGCAGGAAAACTGTACATAAATGAATATCCAAAGCATTGTAGTATAGTCTTACAGATAAAAGGCAGTTCTACTTAATATTAAAGAGAAGTATGTAAACTTAAATTTTTTTAGAAAGTGAAAAAATGTCTCTTTTTATTCTGCTTTGAGCAAACAGAAATAATATGGGCAATCCTAACTGACCTAAACAGGAAAGGTTTCATCTGATTTAATGTCACACAGTGAGGGATACAAGGTAATGCAGAGTATGTAAATATTTGGTTCCAGCTGTATGTGTTTTACCTGTCAGAGTTGTGAAGACCAGCTTATTTACTGGCTTATTTTACACAATCAAAGCTTCTACCCGACTCTATTAACATTTACTTGCTTTAAAAATTATAATTTTGGGTCTAATTTAGTCATTTAATAAAATATTAATATTAATTCTATTTTCCAAAGAAATCTATTCTTTACAATTAAACATGGTGCCCTGTTCCACATTACTGACTTATTTTCATCACTTATAATACTCATTAAAATACCAGCTGTATGATGAATCATGTATGAGAGATTTTAGTGACAGATCAGGAAACCCTGGTAATCTCTGCCAGAAAAAGGCACCATCTTGTTTCAGTTCTCCAGATTTCATCTCAGTCTATCATAATATCTGAATAATTCAACACAAAGTGTGTTTCGCATTTAATTGTTCAATCTTATTAATAAAAGCATATTACAACTGTGAAGTGTTTACTCAGAGATAAATGATTGTTTTAGATAAAAACACTGAGATTAAGACTTAACAGTTTGCACACATCCTCCTCCGTCCATGTGAGCGAATGTTGTCGCCTCTTGTATCGGCTTCGTCTTTAACCGTTTGTACCCTGGCAATGACTCTAACATGCTGTGTTCACCAGATCGAGAAGGAAGAGAAGACGGGGGAGAGGTAAGAGGGGAGGCTTATTGCACAGTTAAACTGCAGCTGCAGTTTCCATAACAACTACCTGCTAAAACCCGGCTCCCTCGATCATCATTAGAATAACATTTTTACTCGTCAAATAGGCATTAGTGGAATCTACATGAGCAATGAGATGGGAGTGACACACACACACAAACACACACACCCTGACAGTATCAGCTGAGGTAATATCTGCGAGTAAAAGCGGAGAGATTTATCCTCCTGAAGGTATAATTACAGGATGTAGTACTAGTGGAGAACTTTCTCTAGAAGTACTGTGGGAGACATGCAAAGGTTTGTTGTGCAGCAGTTTACCACAGCAAATTATTTATATGCAGGCTCGGTTCACAGTGAAATGGAGTGAAATACAAAAACATCCTGTGCATAGTTGAAGGCTTAAGAGCCAGCCCCTTGATCATAACCTCCCCCTTCTTCTTCCCAGCAGGAGCTCCAGCGACCGACTCAAGGAGAAACGCGTCTTTCCCATTCAGCCACCCTTCTGATCATGCTTAACGCTATCAACTTGAAAAAAGAATAATCAAGAGTTTAAAGAAAGAGGGAACACATTAAGTGGTGGCTACTTCAGGGTATCATTTAAAATCAGCGCTGATGGCTTCATCGCTGCCAGGCTGTAACCTTGAGCGAGGGCTGGCGGGGCCCTGGTGACCAGGGAGGGGATGGGGAGAGAGATCGGCTCTTTTTGCATTCACATTCTGCTCAGCAGGCACCCGGGGGCTATAACCCTGAGAATCCGTATTAGGTGAGCCAAAGTCACCATTAATATAGAGCACTGGGCCATACAATAACCTTACACTTCACATCTCTGGGGTGTCCTGAATTGAGGAAAAAAATGACGCTTTCGAACAATCACTTGGGGGAACTTTCAAAAGTGACCTCTTACCAAAGTCAATCCGTTTGCTTTTCTCTGCTTTATTCATTTTATCTGTGTTTGCTGTTCCCCTCAATCTCTGCTATCTCTGTCACGGCGGCTCTGGCCTCACACTCCTTGGCCGGTCATGTAAGCGAGCCTGTTCCTCCTTCAGTGGATGTAATTACAGATCAGAGCTAAAACACAGGTCGAGGCCTTGCTGCTACCACGTCTCGGACCCCCTGAAGCCTCCACGGCCATGTGGCATTTTGAAGAAGTCCAGAAATAAAACCGAACAGCAAGAAAAAAGGGCTTCCTTCAATTCAGGCTAGTGAACAAAAATAAATAAACTGCAGTGACTTAGAATTCAACAGTCACGTTAAACAAACAGCTTGTTCCCACAATCTATACGAAAGACTCCTGGCTCCGACAAAGCAGAAATAAGCTGACAAATGCTGCCACCACTGACCTTTTCAAAGGTTATTTAATACTTAATACCACAGAATCAGGCAGTGGACCTTATTTAAAGTCAACAATACTCTAAAACCAAAGAGAAAAAAACTTTTTTATCATATAATGCAACACACAGGACAACCCTATATGTAAAATGCATATCTTGATTTTTAAGTACAAAATATCAAAAATGCTAAAGGGATGATTGGTTGTTAGTAAATTTGTTGAAACATGAAGTTCAGACAGAGGAACAATTGCTAATTTTTCAGCTTTTTTTCAGTCAGGTGTGAGTCCAGGTGAATAAGTCTCTTTCCGCTTTCTTCAGGTTTAGATGCAGCCGAAGTATTATAATACTGAGCAAGAATATACACTACATAGCCAAGAGTATTTGTCTGTCTACTTCTGCATGTACATGAACTTTGATGACATCCTATTCTTAACCTATAAGGTCCAACGTGTTGATGGGTGCACCGTTGCCAGCAACTTTACCAAAACATCTTCTGTCAACATCTTCCAAGGTTCAGGAGTGTGTTCATAGTTAGAGGAGACAACCAGAACTCCAGCCTTCGCTCTAATCCCCAAAAGTGTTCAAGAAGATAGAGGTCAGGACTCAGTGCAGGTTAGTCAAGTTTCTCTACACCTGCAACCATGGAAATGATTGTAATACAAGAATGCATTGAGTTGGTGATGGGACCTCAAACGTTTGGCAATATAGAGCAACATGTCTTTCTTTAATGCTCAGTTTTCACAGAAATATCCCGATTTTAGCTCTCAGAGTCTCTGCAGAATTCTGCACTCTGCAAGAATGGAGGATTTCTAAGAGCAAAATACAACAATAATAAACATTGTAATACTTAGAGGTTTAAGGGGTCTTCATGCAAAGATGAGACCAAGCTTGTTTAATATGTTTTTTTAAATGCTTCATGACAAAATACGTTTTTTCAGGAGTTTGGTGAAATATGGGATAATATTAGCAATGAAATATCCCATCAGCTCTATTCACTGACAGGTCAAATACTGAATAATACTATTGTTTCCTGTTCATCAAATGTCTTCCACCAATTTCAGTCTATAAACACATTAACTAACAGCATCATACTCAGCTAACGGTTAGGAAAGCTGCTTTGATTGAGATAATCTTGTAATTCTTTAATTTTCTGTCCCATTCAAAACTATTACAATCAGTCATGGAACCAGAAAAAAACAGAATCGGCCTGAATCAGCAGCACCGACCTTAAGGAAAATCAGAACTTGTTATCGGCCTGGACACACGCGATCAGGGTGTCTCAAACTATTATTTTCAGATGGTAATAAACAACTAAAGATAAAACAAGATAAGAGTTCATGGGAGATTTTTACTGCACTGTAAAAAATTACGTGTTATTTTGATATCACTCCGCTTATGTATTTACACCCTTTGCTAAGTGAATTTTAAAGCTAATAAATCTGTCGGGGTTTTGGTTTGTGTGTGTGTTTTTGTGTTTCCAACATTGTGTTCAGTTTCCCAGATGGTGCTGGAGTTCTCAGGTGCGCTGGTGGACAGGTGCGTCTTGTTCTGCTGATTGCTTGGAGGAGTATTTAAGCAGGAGGCTGCCAGCTCTTCAATGCGAGAGTGTTTGCCTACAGTGGTAACGAACTCAGCCACCTCTAGACTAAGCTTTGTTTTTTTTGTGCTCCTTGTAACCTTGTTTATGCTCCTTCGCAGGCTGAGAACCTGACTCTTGGATTTACTGCCTCAGAAGACTCTGTGGCTAAAAAACTACCTACAGACTTCACTTCCTGAATTATTGTCTGCGACTGGATTTCGCTCTGGCTGGCAGCCATCCTGATTCCTTCATTTCTCTGCATCTGGACATTAAGCATATCCTGTCCACCCTCCTACGTAAGCCATCTCAATGTGGATTACCTCACAGTTTTTGCTCCACTTCAGAACAGCATCAGGAGAAAACATCAAGACGAACACTGCTTATATGGACCTAAACCCCGAATCCCTCAACCCCTGGCGACTTGACTTCATCAAACTAGTAAACCGTTCACTATCCCAGCTCAGAGTCTCTGTCACTAGTTTTTTCGTCTTATTTCAGTTCCTTGTCTCACCAGTTCTCTTCCCTTTCCTTCCATACAGTTGGAGATTTATCCGTTCTTGTTCCTGATTATTAGTCACTCAATAAACATCATTTTACTGATTTTCGTTCTCTGGAGTGTCCTTCTGTATGTGGGTCAGAGCTGTTTCGAACATAATGACAAAATCAGCCTGGAGATATTTGGGACATATAGGTCTACTGTTCTAGATCCTTTTCATGCAGTCATGTACAACAAACAACTAATAGCAGAAACAAAATGATAATTAAATACAAACCCTAAAAAAAAAAGATCACACACATTAATATTTCATTGGACTGCCTTTAGCTTTGATTACGGCACACATTCGCTGTGGCATTGTTTTAATAAGCTTCTGCAATGTCACAAGATTCATTTCCACCCAGTGCTGCATTAATTTTTCACCAAGATCTTGCACTGATGATGGTAGAGTCAAAGCCTTCTCCAGCACATCCCAAAGATTCTCAATGGGGTTAAGTCTGGACTCTCTGGTGGCCAATCCATGTGTGAGAATTATGTCTCATGCTCCCTGAACCACTCTTTCACAATTCAAGCCCAATGAATCCTGGCATTGTCATCTTGAAATATGCCCATACCATCAAGGAAGATAAACTCCATTGATGGAATAACCTGGTCATTCAAGTAGTCAGCTAACCTCATTCTTTCAATCTTTATGCTCCCTAGCAAATTGAAGCCTTTTTTTTCCGGTTGGCCTCACTGATTAGCGGTTTTCTTAAGGCTACACAGCTGTTCAGTCCCAATCCCTTGAGTTCCCTTCGCATTGTGCGTGTGGAAATGCTCTTACTTTCACTATTAAACATAGCCCAGAGTTCTAATGTTGTTTTTCTTCTATTTGATTTCACCAAACGTTTAAGTGATCGCCGATCACGATCATTCAGGATTGTTTTCCGGCCACATTTCTTCCTCCAAGACGATGGGCCCCCACTATCCTTCCAGTATTTAATAATACGTTGGACAGTTCCTAACCAAGTTTTGGTAGTTTCTGCAATCTCCTTAGATGTTTTCTCTGCTTGATGCATGCCAGTGATTTGACCCTTCTGAAACAGACTGATATCTTTTCCACGACCACAGGATGTCTTTCGACATGGTTGTTTAAGAAATGAGAAGCAACTCATTGCACCAGTTGGGGTTAAATAACTTGTTGCCAGCTGAAGCATAATCGCCCATGCAGTAATTATCCAATGGGCGGCTCGTACCAATTTGCTTAGTTAAATCCAGGTGCCGACTTTTTTTTGGCCAGGCAGTGTAATTTTAGCAAAGAAACCCAATAAATGATCAAATGATTAAATACTGGCAAAACTATCTAAATGGACTAAAGGATGGATTTCATTGCTGTCTGTAATAGAGATGTTTCACCACCAGGCCTGAACCTTTGCTATGAACTAGTAACCAATATCAGTATCTTACAAATATAAAAATGTGGAGGTTAAATGAGTGCAGATCAAAGCCTGCTTGTACCAGTAGCAGCTGGCCTTTGCAGCAGCAAAAAAAGACTCGACTGCACTTTTAAGGCAGCAATAAAAAAAATACCAACAGATTGAGAAAAAATAGGAAAGCAGCAGAAATGTCAACCAGCATTTTTTTATTTTTGGTACTAATCTGTGAAAGTTTTGATGAGCCGAGTTGCAATCACATTGATACCGCTTGAACTTTTTAACATTTTAACCACAAATTTCTATGTATTTTATTGGGAAATTATATGATAGACAACAAAGTGTTCGTCCCTTAAAGATTTTTTGTTTTTTGCTTTTTATCATGTTTCAGTTTAGAGTTTTATTTCAGACAGATAATCTAAGTAAATACAAAGTTCTGTTTACAATGAATATATTTTCTTATAAAAAAAATAATATAGACACCATCACCAAACACCTGGAGTATGCACAGCCACACACAAGGATTTCATTCATGTACTTCCCTGCAGCGCCTTTTAGACCTACCGCTTAAACCCCAACAGTTTCTTTTAAATGGTTTTTAATGAAGGAAGCTCCATCTGAGGCCAGCGGGTGGAGGATATGGGGTCTTTCAGGTGGGACAGATAGACACCCAGCTGTCTTTTAAAGAGCACACTGACTCCATTTTTAAAAAACCACGTCTCCACCTGGTTAGAAAAGTGTGATTTTTTTTTTTTTTCAAGAAGGACAATTAACACTGGTCTTTAAAGCACTCATTTAATCTGTCATCACTTTCAATATTTTATCTTGGAACAACTCTCTCACTGTGAAACAAAACCAAACTGTTCAGGATCACAAACCAGGCCAGCAAAATTATCTGTTCACCTCAAACCTCCCTTTCTGAACTGCACAACAGCTCTGTGATCAGAAGGGCCACCCTGATCACAGATCCTTTTCATCCTCTCCATCAATCACTCCAGCTGATCCTGTCAGGAGGGAGGTTTAAAGTCCCTCTGGACCAGAAAGCCATTTACAAAAACGAATTTATTCTGTTAGTGATATCCGTTACATCCGATCTGTCTGTTGATCTCCCACTCCATTCTCCCTTCACTCGTGAACAAAACCCCAAGATACTTGAACTCCTCCCCTCCAACCTGAAGAGGGCAAGTCACCCTTTTCTGGTGGAGAATTATGGTCTCAGACTTGGAGGAGCTGATCTTCATCCGAGCCGCTTCACACTTGGCTGCGAAACACTCCGGGAACATGCTGTAGGCCTTGGCTAGAGGGGGCCAGAAGGACCACGTCATCTCCAAAAAGAAGAGACGAAATCCACTGGTACCCAAACCAGACCCCCTCCGGCCCTTGGCTGCACCTAGAAATCCTGTCCATGCAAGTTATGAACAGGACCAGTGACAAAGGGCAGCCGTGCCAGAGTCCAACATGCACCGGGAATAACAACAACCATAAATTGTGTCTATTAACTAACAATGGCCCTTTTACATGACTTTGGGAACATTTTGGTTCACTCCTCTCTACAGAACTGTTCACATTCGACCACATTGGAGGGTTTTGAGCATGAATGACCTGTTCATTATAAGCCACAGCATCTCAATTGGATTTAAGTCAGGACTAGGCCATTCCAAAACTTTAATCGACTTTTTCTTGAATCATTCAGAGTAGGACTTGCTGTTGTGGTTTGAATCATCCTGCATAACACCTGCTGTTGTCTTCTGCTGTTGTAGCTTCAAGATTCCAAATGTTGTGTGCTCAGAAATGGTATTCTGCATACTTTGGTTGCAACAAGTGACTATTTGAGCTACTGTTGAATTGCACCTTGAACCAGTCTGACATCAAGAAGGCAGTTTCATCCAAAAAACATTTCCCCTTTTTCTGACCATTCTCATCGGGTTGTGATAGATGGTTGTGTGTGAAATTCCCAGCAGACTCTCAGATTCTGAAACATTCAGACCAACAGCCATGCCACCTTCAAAGTAAAAGAGATCTCCCTTCTTCATCCAGCAGCTTTTTTGAAAATAACTTGTTCTCCCCCTGTCTAGATGCCTAAATGCATTAAGCAGCTGCCATGTGATTGGCCGATTCACTATTTGTGTTACCAATCAATAAAGAGGTGTACCTAATAAAATGGCTAGAGTGTGGTTTTAGTCACAGCATCTTCTGTGGTATCTTCTAAAAGTGGATTTGGCTTGACATCAACCTGTTAATTTTGAATTTTTAGATAGCATTTATGGACTTTTTGTCTCAAGTGTAAAGAAGAGAAGCTCTGGTTAAAACTGAAAATGGGTCGTCATTGGGGCCTGCTGTAGGATCATGGGTCAAAATATGTCCCGTCTAACACAGAAATGGTTCAGCAGATACAAAATCAACCTTTTTCCATGGACATCTCATTCCTTAGTCCTAAATCCTACAGAAACCTGTGGACTGAAGCAAATCAGAGAAGAACCCAGGACTCTAGACCATCTACAGGGAATGTGCAAACAAAAATGGTCAAAGAGGTCACAATAATTGTGAAATTTGTTGTTTAATAAATAATAACTAAATGTGCTGAAATAAAAGGTTAAATTTTTCTAAAGTTTTCATTGCAATATTTTGCAACACATAAATCCAACTTTTTACACCCCTTTAACAAGACCTGTGGTGCAGAACAGTTACAGCAAGATGTTAAAACATGGTACACACTGATTATTAAAGATCCTCTACTATCCTGTCCTTTTTATAGTTAGACAGTATTAATTAAGTTTTGCCAGGAGCTCACCTCTGACCCCAGATCAGCTTTGATTCCATGCACAGGCAGAACAGCCCGGAAATGTATTTGTTCCTGTGAAAACAATATTCATTTCTTGGGGTATTATATTCAGGGGGTCTGGTTACCATAGCACACAAGAACTGACAAAACTTTTTTCTTTTTTTTTTTTTTATACATTTGATGTAAATCAAAGCAGAAAGAATCTGACATTAGATGACAGCAACAAACACAGGTTTGTTTTTTTATTTTTTCTGCTTTTTTGTTTCAACATTTTTGTTTCTTATTTTGGCGAATATTGGCTCGGCATTATGCTTAAAAAGGGCTGGGTGCAGGAGAAAAACAACTAAAGCTTTTAGAGTTTCTGGTCATAGCAGATGGAGGAAGGATTGGGGGGAAAACACCAACATGTCTATTTTCCTCGGTAAAATCGAAGAGAACGTTTGTCCCAAGAGAGGTGGGCGAGGAGAGCAGGCCTGTTTGTGGGAAGGAAATTGTGTATACGGATAAATCAGTGTTTGGGGAAGGACTTGTAGTGGTGTGTGTGAAATATATGATTTCCAGTAATTAAAGTAATGTATCAATCTGGATTTTACAATGACACGATGATGGGAAAACAAATAAAGACTGAGCACAAATTGAAAAGCCAAGTGCTGAGGAGCTCTGGGCTGTATTATCTGCTCCCCTACACCTCCACAAAAATATTTTCATTTCAGGCTTATGTCCAGCTAGCCTTAACACAGCTCATATTTCATTCAGTTGGCCCAATAAATTATTTTCATTCAGAGAAGATTACATTTAAGGAAAACAATCACTTTACAGCAGAACATAGATTCCTTTCATATGTGGCATGTGAAGAATAAACATAAAGCATATGAAGGTCGGTTCCTGGCAGGACTGAATGCATTAATAGGTGCACAGTCCAGTGTTTCTCGAATATAATATATTTTAAAATCAGTTTTACTAAAAGCTGTTTGGTTTGCTCCGGTTCTGCAAAGATTTTTCCTTCTATGTTGTGGATGTTTAATATTTGACGAGTGCAGCATCTGTCTTAACTGTTACACACACACACACAAAATAACTGCATTCATCCCTAATCCTAAATGTTACCAGTATATTCATAATTATACCCCTAAATTAAACATAATTCACACCATACCAGTAACCTTTAACCCTAAGCCTAAAATTGGATCTGCCACATCAGGACCGGGCTTTGAACCTCAGTCCTATCAGTCCTCAGAAGGTTAGCAAATAAATACACACACATATACTGGCTAGGACCTTGAAGAAACAGTGCACAACAGTTCTTCAAAATTAGCAATTAATGTTCAACTTCCCGTTGGCTGGGCTGCTTTCAAAGTGTTTTCCTGTTCATGGTTCTGTGTGTTTTGGACTTATTTCGTCTGCCAATCAGAGCCTGCAGAGTTTAAACTTCCTGAAGGTGATTGCCTTATTTTTTAACAGGGTCGTTGTGTTTAAAATGTCACAAACTGCTGTGGCTCATCACTATAGCGGCGGTGGGGGTCCGGTTACGGTCAGCTGTCAGCCACGTTAATCTCGGATCCTGCTGATGCTTGTAATTTGTTTATTCGTTGTTTGTTGCTGTGGGACTGGACATTTAAGAGTTCTTAAAAATTATTGATATTTTTTTATCTTGTCAATCTCAATATCAATTTTATTTATAGAGCACATTTAATGCAACAAAAATTCAGAAGACCGCCATAAAACCAACAAATACAATAAAAATAGGAAATAAAGAAAGCTAAAATATGGAAACATGACAACCCTGAACTTGAGTTAAAAGCCGATGTGAATCAATTAGTTTTCAGGAGGGATTTAAAAGACTGAACAGACTCTGCATTACGAATATCAAGGGGCAGTTTTTTCCAGAGGCTGGGAGCTGCCACAGCTAAAGTCCGGTCCCCTCTGTGCCTCAATTTGACCGTCGGCAGCACGAAGAGCTTCTAGCTAGAAGATCTCAGTGCTCTTTTGAAGTTATAAAAGGTAAGAGGAACAGTTAAATAATTAGGGGCCGAACTATTTAAAAGTTTTTAAATCAATGCAAAAATGCACAGGCAGCCAATGAAAATCTACTAAAACTGGAGGGATGCCTTCTGGACTAACTGCAGATGATGGAGAGATGATCATCAAGTCCAAAATATAAGGAGTTGCATGAGTCTAACACGGTAATCAAGTCAGGGAGTCTGTGTCTGAACCCACTCATGAAAATCCCACATACTTCACTTGGTTTTGTGTTATGGATGTCCATGTTTTGTAAATCTGTGATGGTCATTTATCAGTGGTGTTTTCTACTACAATGTCGGATATCATATCAAACAGCAGGCTTTCAGTGTTTGTGTAATTAATCCTTCAACCTCAGAGCATTTTTACACATCGAGTCTTACACAAGACTTGTGTGAAAATTTTTGTACCTGCAGCTGGGCTCGGAAATAAGCATTCGGACATTTTAAATTGCTTTAACTCCATTTGCTCTGATCTTTGGACTCTGTCGCTCCACTATAAACCAAACACAGAAAATGACTATCTCAGCCTGGATAAATGAAACTACTCGCTCTCACAGATGTCAGTAAAGACGGGCTGAAAGTGGAAAAAGGTAATAGTTTCGGTCTCTTCGGAAATATTAAGTGACAGTCATACCTGTGTCTTAGTAACACCTGTGAGTTACTAATCATTCTTTGCTGTCCTGAATTATTTGTCAGACAGATTTCTACTCTTAGTGTCTCATCTCATCAGAATAAAGATCTCTCATCTCCCTCATGCTCAACTGTTCTCCAGCAGCTTGAGCCTGTGACGTTCTCTACTTTGAGGCAGGAATTCATCAGATCAGCGCCTCAGTCTCTCCTGCAGACTGTATTCCCCGTTGTCTGTTTAAAGATGTTTTTCATGCTGTTGGTCATTGTGTCCTTGTTGTGATTAACAAGTCCTTATCATCAGGCTGTGTTCCTTATGCTTTTAAGCATGCTGTGGTGCAGCCTCTTTTGGAAAAGAAGAACCTCGTCCCAACTGTACTTTCCAACTACAGGCCAATATCCAAGCTACCTTTTCTCTCCCAAATTTTGGTGGAGAGTGGTTTTTAATTCACTTCAAAGGTTTTTAGGAAGCCATGACATTTGTGAGGAGTCTGAGCCAGGTTGTAGATCATGCCACACCACAGACATTCTTTTACCAGTAGACTGAGGATTCTGTTGTTCTAGTTCTTTTGGACTTATCAGCAGCCTTTGATATACTCTTTTACTCCGGCTGGAAAATGTTGCTGGTACAAAAGATACAGCTCTGAGCTGGTTCAAGTCATGCCTCACAGGCAGGAGTTTCATTGTCAATCTAGGAGCTTGTTATGCCAGTTAACCTAAACGGCAGTAATGCATGGACACCTTTATTAAACTCTCTGGCTAAAACTAAAATTTGCATGACTGAGGTCATCTGGTTTGATGGTCTAATCAAGCTGATGTTCTTGGCTCTTTTTCAGTAATTCAGGTGTTGTTCTGGACAGTTGAACAAACAGATAAGTATTGTTATTATTATTGCTAAAGTGAAGACTTATCTCTCTTTCAGGGATCTTAAGAACATTATTCATGCCTATATCACCTCTCATCTGGACTATTGTTACACCTGAGGCTAGATCAATCATCCTTGTGCCGTTTACAAATAGTTCAGAACGCTGCAGCTCTTCTTTTTTTTTTTTTTTTTAGATGTGTTTTCTGGCAGTAGTAGCCTTTATTTTTGTTATTTTATCCAAACTACCCAGACAGGAAGTGGAGTGGAAAGAGAGGGAAGACATGCAGCATGGGTCTCTGGGGTCATGACTCGAAGCCGGGACGGATGCGTTGAGGACTGAGGCCTTCACTAGTGTCAGCCGCCCTACCGCTACGCTAAGCAATGCACCCCTGCAGCGTGTCTTTTAACCCATACAAAGAAACATGAACACACAACTCCAGGCTTAAAATCTTTTCATTGGCTTCCCGTCTGTCTTCACATTGATTTTAACATTTTATCGCTCCCATCCTACCTAGGTGATCTCCTCAAGATCTGTACAGCTTCTAGAGCACTCTGGACAACCAGCCCGGTTCTCCTCGATGTTCCGACACCAAAGTTAAAATGTAGAGGTGATCGGGCATTCGCTGTAGCCGCTCCAAGACTGTGGATCTACATCTCCGCAGCGCTCAGAGCACAAAATCATTTAGATGTGTGTTAAAACCTCATCTCTTTTCCCATGCTGTTTGACTATTTGTGCAGGAGATGCTAGATAGTCCTTATTAATGTTAACTCTTCTGTTTTATTTATATCATTATACTTTTATTCTATTTGCTATTTTATGATTGTTGGTGGAATTGTGAAGCACTTGTCTGGTGTGAAATATAATGTAAAAAAGTGTCCATTTAGGTAAGGTAAGTTTATTTATATAGCGCTTTTCAGCAACGAGACACTCAAAGCGCCGTACATACAATTACAATATAATCACACACCAAATAAACACAGATACAGACAGAAAAACAAATCAAATGATAAAATCAAACAACAGAGGTCATTTAAAAAAGAAAAAGAAAATAAAGAGAATAGAATGATGGACAAGAAAATGAAAGGAAAGTTGGACTGAAAACGTAACCAATAATGTTTAGATGGCCCAGTCAAAGGCCACTCTAAACAAATAAGTTTTTAATCTTGATTTAAAGCAACTTAGGGTTTCAGCGCTTTTACAGTTTCCTGGCAGTTTATTCCAGATTAGTGGAGCATAAGAACTAAAAGCTGCTTCTCCATGTTTGGTTCTGGTTCCGGTTCTGCAGAGCAGATTTGAGCCAAAAGACCTGAGAGGTCTGGGTGGTTGATACACTGACAAGTCTGTAATATATTTTGGTGCTAAGCTATTCAGTGATTTATAGACTAACAGAAGTATTTTAAACTCTATTCTCTGAGCTACAGGGAGCCAGTGTAAGGACTTTAGAACCGGGCCGATGTGCTCCACTTTCTTAGTTCTAGTGAGGACGCAGGCAGCAGCATTTAGCTCATTCTCTGACAAGCATCTGCCCACTGAGCAAGACCACCTCTTTATATTTCTACAAAAAAAAATCTAAGATAAAATAATGCAGCTTTCTGATTGACCTTATGGATTTTTTCTGTTTTCCTTTATTCTAGCCTGTGGTTTAACTGCAGCGATCAGATAGTATTAAGCTACACCTATCAGTCATCAGTTACTGTGACGATTTTATTACACTGCAGTTGCTTCTGTGGACGAGGCCTCAGCAAAGATGAAATGCATATACATGTGTGTGTAATATATGTTGTACTCTAATGAGACAAGCCAGATCAGAGTTTTGTACTATTAATGCTAAAAACAGCAGGACAGATGTTCAATTCAATTTGATCATCAGATCATTAACTTCCAAAGCTTTGATTCCTAAGCTTGGGGGTCATTTTATTTTTAATGTTTTATTATTTTATAATCTTTTTAATAAAACCACTGTGCATGAACCATAGATTGCTGCATTTTTTGATTGAACCAGTTTTCCTTACAGCTATAATTATGTTTAAGCAGAAGCAGCATCTGGAATCTAACATTATGTGCACAGAGGGATACAGACATGGGGAAAGTGAAGCCCTGTGGTTCCATGATTGTCTCTGAAAAATGCTTCAATGTTTACACATAGAGTGACTTACAATAGTTTTCATATCCAATGAACGTATTCACATTTAGCCGCAAACACAAGCTTCAAAGAAACTTAGGTGACCGACCAACACAACGTGGTGCAGAATTTTAGTAAGTAAAAGGATGCATGGCCTAGATGTTTTAAAAAGTCTCTTATGTTTTTGGATTTAGGTCTGGACCTTGACTAGGCCACTCTATCATCTGATTTGATCTAAACCATTCCATTGTAGTTTTGGCTGTAGGCTTAGGGTGGTTGAACCTCCGACCTTGTCTCTTCTCTTCTGCAGCCTCTGACACATTTTCGTCCTGCATTTAAATCCATTCTTCTGACAAGCTTCCCTGCATCAGCTGAAGAAAAGCATCCCCACAGCATAATGCTGTCACCACCATGTTTCAGAGTGTGGACAGTGTGTTCAGGTTAATGTGCAGTGTTAGTCTTCATCTACTCACAGTGTTTTGCCCGTACACCAAAAAGTTGAATTTCAGTCTCATCTGATCTGAGTAGTATGACTGTGTGTACATGTGTTTTTTCTATATCGTTTTAACAAACAGCTATTAGTTTTGTATTTCACATAAATTATGTTTTGCTAATGCACAGACCAGATAGCCTTTTTCTCAGTTTTGTTGTACTTGTGACAAAGCCAATAAAGGATATTCTGATTCTCAATCACTTTCTTCCACATGTTTGTTGTGACGCCGACATGGCTTGTGATAAACTGGACTTCTTATGGCTTCCTTTAAACAAAATGCCAAAACGTGAAAAAATGTAGATGAATATGAATATTTGTGCAAGGCACTGTAGTTCATTTATCATGGGAATCGAAAGTGCTCCACTGTTAGATATAGAAAACTAGAGCTATGATAAGTGTTTTGGTTTTCAAGATGATTCAGACTAAAAGATTAATTTTCAGAAGAAGGATCACAAAAAGCATTTTCACAATTAAAAACAAGCATGTAACAAACTTTTACAAATGTAAAAAAAAACTGACATCACATCTCTGGACAGAGGTGCAAAAGATCGATGTTACTGTTCAGTAACAGTAAAAACAACAATGGTAGACCGTTGGTCAGTTTTACAGTTTTAAGTGTGAAGCCTGGGAGACTCCAACCCTCAAGGTCCAAAATCCTGCATGTTTTTGATCCTTCCCTGTTCTGAACACACCTGACTTAGATGATTGCGTCATTAGCAGCTTCTTGTAGAATTTGGAGATATGTTGAGGAGATGATTTGATGATTTAAATGATCTAAAGAGAGACATATCTAAAACAAGCAGGAAACGCCCCCTCAATTAACAAACTATGAATGACCAGGTCTTTACCGGATGAGATTTAAATCTAACCTCAAGTGTACAAAATCAAGCATCAAAGATTCAACCGGTCAGTAAGCAAAACTGAAAAGTTGGTGAAAATCAAGAATTCCTCAAAAGTAATAGATGCATGAAAGCAGAATAATAAAAGAAACCCTTACAATTGGAATAATAATAATTAAATTACTAAATTGTAAATTATTTTATTCACCCATTTCTGTGTGCATAAAGTTGTACGAACGAGTGCATACGCATAGGACAGAAAAAGCCTTAAATATGTTTTCCACATTTTCTGATGTTATAGAAACTAATTTCTATACAATTTAGTGGGATTTTATATGATAGACCAACAAAAAGAAAAACTTCACAATGACTGTGAAGTGAAGAGTAAGAATGTGTAACAATGGCCTAGTCAAATGGCCTAAATTCAACTGAGAATCTGTGGTAAGACTTGAAAACTGATGTTTACTGATGCTCTCCATCCATTTTTACAAAATAAGTTTTGTAAAAATGAAGAATGGGAGACATCCTAAACGACTTGCAGCTGTAAAGGATGTGAAATGTAGTTCTACAAAGCATTGACTCCTGAGGGCTGAATACAAATCATTCCATCAATCAATCATTTCATATTTTATGTTGGTCTATCATAAAAATCCCAATAAGTGACAAAAGGTTAAAGGGGTTGAATACTCGCAGGGCACTGAATAGGAAGGGATGTTTAAAAAGGTCAAAAATGAGCATCTAATCAATTTGTGATTTCATCATTTCTAAAGTTTTTAATGATCAATGTGAGAATCTCATCCTTTAACGGCGTATGAGTGAAGAACAACCCAAAGTCTGCGGCTCCTTTACAGCTTCCTGACAGTTGGTTTGGTCTCTGTTAGTTCCTGTCAACCAACTGAAGACATATTTACCCGATTCTGATAAAAGGTTCGGATTAAAGGCTTTTAGCCAAAACCTCAACATGACTATGTTCCTCTGAAGTCGTCCTGATAAAGCTTACAGCTCAATGGAAAATACTGATAGCACTGAAAGGAAGCTACTAAACTCCTGCAACACAGAAGAGCCTTTGGCTTCATACAGATTCATGATTCAGCCTTTAAAAGTCTGGTCTTCTGTATTTAGCTCCTCTGAGTTGATTTTAATGAGCACTTCTACAGCAGGGTTTAAATCATTTAAAAAATGTCAATGAAACTCAGCAAAATTGTTCTGTTCAAATACTAAAAAGTAAATCACTGCCATGAATAACACTGACTTTTTCAGTTCAGAGTCGAGTCCAAGATCCATCTCCAAGCATAAATGGGTCACGTTAAGCTCTTTGGGGTCTTCTCGCTGTCAGCGTTCCAAAGCCTTGTTCTGCAGGTAAAAGGTCTGCAAACTTACAAAGTCAAAAGTCAGTGCCAAAGGGATTTATTCTTTCCCAAAGAACATTCGGTTCCTGAACTCTTTGCAATGCCTCGTTTGAAGTCCGGACTTTTATTTTTCACATTGCCATGGAAAACCTTTGCATAATGCTTGCCTTTTGGCAACTTTGCCAAAGCTCAAAGAGAGGTCCAGCAGCAATTTAGAGAAGCTATAAAAGCTCTTTACACTGCTACCTCTGGGCTTTTATTAGATGCTGTAGTTTAAATATATATTAACATAAACAGCAAATATATTTTCCAAAACATTCCAGGTTTTCCTCAGTCGTTATGTTTCTCTCGATTATAATTCATTTGTGTCAAGCTAAACGAAGCAAACAGCAGAGAAAGATTACATAAAGCAATTAAATATAATTAAGTAAAATAACTCAGCTCCTCACCATCTTCTAACCTGTGTTTAATTGGTTTATTTTTTCTGGGAGCAGTGGAGGCTTTATGGAATGACCAACAGGCTATACATTTTCTAAGGTTATACAGAGAAAGGATTGCTTGTTGTTTGCAGCCTCTGGCAAAATATATGTGTTTAATTATTTGCACTGATTGCTGCAAGACGTTATCCGGTAGATGCTGGCTTTGTTTCAGTGTTCTCCACATCCATTTGATTTCCCTCCAGCCGAGGCAGTTCTTCTGAAATAATCACATGTAACTCAATATTTGATTGCCTTTACCTCCATTCTGGACACAGCACAGGCTCCTGCACTTGGAAGGAGAAAATCCACCTCGATGTTGAAGAGTTGTCTGAAGACTTTCAGAGAAGATGTGTAAGAAGCATAAAAGAAACTGCATGAGGGATTTTTTGTCCCTGTTTCTTATGGTTAGAAAACATATCAAAATAAGCACGAAGTTGCTTGTGAAAAAATAAATATGACTTTCCGTCTGCCTATTTGTAAAAGCAGTTGAAACAAATTCCATTTCTAAATGTTTGATCATACTAATATAACATCTGGCTCATACAAATATGATCCTTCCCTGCGTACTGACTCCATTATCACTGCTGTTTGTCCGAAGAGAAGATCTGCCACTGTCTAATATCTACAGGTACACTTTTACTGCCATTTGTAAGCACCAGTGGTCTTTTTTTGACAGTTTCTTCAGGACAGAAGGCAGAGAGGGGAGGGAAAGACAAGCAGCAAACAACCAGGGCCGGGAGTCAAACCTAGAACCTGCTCCACCTGCTAATCCAGACTGAGATTCATCAGTTACAGTTTTTTGTAAATCTAAATATTTTTATGCTACAGGAGCTAAAAAGGTCATGCACATTCTCCTGCGTAGTAAAGCATTTCACTAAACTCAAACTGTTAAAGTCTCTACATACTTCTGTTTCACTCACACAACCTCATATTCATACTGGTCTGGGTCAGATAAACCACAATGATGTTCCACTCCGAGATATGCTGTTTTTACTACAGCCCCATAGGGGGCGATAATGCGTTCTTGTCTTCACTGCAAGACAAGTGTCTAAAATGAGGAAAACAGCAGATCCCTTATTCTCTAATTCTCAAACACATCGATCATTGTGTTTTATTCTTCTTTGGCTCAAGAGTTGACTTGTGGTTTTGGTGCCACCTTTTGATTTGGGGTATTATATTCCCTGTCGACATACACAGCATGTTTGCAGAAATCTGGGCAGTACTCTGCAAGTCCTGGTGGACTCTTCTGGGCAGGCAAAGATGACAAAACATACATCACGTGTGACTTCACAGCGGTGAAGAAATACTCAGCATCATGGAGCAAATCTGCCATTTTGTACAATAAAGCAACAAGGGTCAGAGGGTAAACTTCCTTTAAAATTGTTTTCCAAAAAATATACAGTCATGTTTAATAAATTAGGATATGTGTTCTGATAAGATTTCCAACAATTGTTACCTCTGATTTAGGATGTTTTATACTACAATATGATGTGATCTGATAAGATGAAGCGGGATAATACAAGGGAAGGATGATTTGCACCTGAATGACAATAATTTTCCAACAATTATGCCTAAAAAACAACTGGGAGAGGACTTTCTAAAGACACTAAATATTCCAACAATTTTGCAGAATGTCTTGCAGGAAATCTCTGAGTAGTGTCCACAGAAGTCCAAACTGTTCTGTACTGTGTTTAACCCACATGCCAAAAAATAAGTTGTTCTTTCAAAACATTAGTTGACCCACTTCCGAAGGTTGTTAAAGTTTATTTTTGGGACATTTGCTGTAGATGTTTTTGTCCAACGCAGGGACGTCAGAAAATGTCTTACCGGCGTTTATTCAATATCATCACAATTTAGAACACATCAGATTTTATCAATGAAACTATTTAAAAAGCAGTGCATTGAAAACTGACTAAAGTCACGGGTGTTCTACTGATGCACACACATCATCCTCCCGGGTTTCCATGAATCGAAAAACAAGATGGTTCATCTTAACTTCCGTAGTGTTCATCCGGATGTTTCGAGTATTCTGGGCCTAAAATAGTTTGATCAGAAGCAATTGGAACTTCCCATCCAGTCACACTTGGCAGCAAAATCACAGAGCTGAACACATATTAAACTACTACAACAAGCAAAATAGGATTAAAGTGCAAATTTACTCAAATTTAGCTTCATTTGCCAGATTCACTCATTGTTCAGAAACATTACAGGAGCAAACAAATGTGTGAAAAAAGCAGCACGGCTGGCCTACAGGCTTTCATTAAAGGTGAAGCTGCCTTTGGCACCGGCTGCCCTGATTTGATCTCAAGTTCAATTTGATTTCTGTCTTGCTGTCATTGGTTTAACACCGAGCAGTCTGGTGGGGGAAGCAATGAAGTTAGTAATTCATCTCAGAAAAGGGCAAAGTCAAAGCCAGTCACTCGCTAAATATAATGTGCAGCGGCCAATTCATGGGATCTGGAAACCAGGCTCACCTCTGACCGTTGGCCTTTTTAAACCCATCAACCTTTGCCAGATGACACATTTGAATCCCAGCATCAGCTGAAATGTGTTTGGTGTATATATGTGGAGAAAGAACTGCCACACAAAGCCAGCACAGACATTGCAATAGTATTCACACTCTTTCATTACAACTGGCATCAGTGTCTTTTGCTGGGATTTTATAAGGGAGGCCAACACAAAGTAGTGCACAATTGTGAAGCAGAAGGAAACAAATGCATCATTTTAACGTTTTTTACAAATGGAAATCTTAAAAGTGTGCTGTGCAAATGAATTCAGCCTCCCTGAGTCAGTTCTTTGCATTTATTATTTCAAGTAGAACCGCTGAAGCGTGAACCTCCACCCAATTTCAGGTGTTTTGTAGGTGTTTTTGTCTAAAAAAAAAAAGAACCTGCAGTCCAATAAATTTATGTCTTTAATAATTCTAATTATATTTTTTTAAATGGGAAGCAAAAATAAATATTGGAAACAGCTACAAAACATTAGTCTCGTCCTCCTTCACCAGAACTTTATCTCTTCAGTCGGACAGTTTACGGCCATGGGGTGGAAAGCAAAAATGACTGAATCTTAATCAGCTTTCTGAATGTGTTGCAGCAGTGCTGCATCCCTCCCACTCATCTGAAGTCAGATGAATTATGGCAGAAAAGTTTTCCTGCTGTTCCAGGTGTAGCCTGCAGGTGTAACCAATCCTGAACCAAAATGAGCAGCCTACAGCAACGACGAACGAACGTGTTAAGGAGTCTGCTCATCATCACTCATACAAACATCATCCCGGCGACTGTCTTCCAACAAAACTCGCTGTAAACTAAACCAGGCTAATTAATCAGCAGATAACCTACACATCAAAAATGAAAAATATTTGATCGAGCTTTGATCTCAGGAGCTCCCACGGGAAAGTGTTCTAGATCTCTATGACACCAACATAGCACATCTCAAACTGTTTGCCTGGGGTAACATTTTAGAATAAAGTTTTATGTCCGAGGTGCAAATATAGTTCAATCAAGTATTTCTTCCTGGTGACAGATTCTGCCACCTGAGCTGTTGATCTCTGCAGCTCCTCCAGAGTAACCATGGCAGCTTCTCTGTTTAATGCTCTCCTTCCATCCTCTCTCCATGTTCAGATGATGGATTGAACTGAGCTCTGGGAGACGTTTAAAACTTGGGATGTTGTAGAATCAACCCTGTCGTGATCATGAAAATCAGGACAGGGTTGATTCCACTTTTTGATGTTTTATTGTCATTTTGCTGAGGATCTTTGTCTTGTGTTTCTCATCCCGTTTTTGTCTGATTATACTCTGTTGTGTTTCAGTCCTTCCCTGCTTTCCCTCAGCTGCTCTTCATCCAGTAACCATACCCACCTGCTTCCATCCTACTAATCAGCCTCCACAGTTTTTTAGGCCCACAGTCCCATCACTCCTCGTCGGTTCCTCCTGTTACATTCCTGTTCCTCTTAACCCTGTCTTGACTCCAGTTGGATCCCTGTGTTTTTTCTCTTATTTTCTTTGTCATTTTTGGAAAATGTTGCTGTTTCTACATTCATGCAAGTTTCTGTTTGATTGAATATCCTTTACCTGCATCCTGTCTGCCTGCTGTTTGGTCCTTATATACACCGAGACAGGACAAACCCTGCTTTAAACTTCTCCACAACGTTCTGACCTGTCTGCTGTGTTCCTTGGTCTTCATGATGGTGTTTGTTCTCTAACAAACCTCTAAGGCCAAAACAGAACCACTCCAGTTAGACTCAGGCTAATTAGGTGACTTCTCAAAGGAATTAGCTGCAATTGCAATTCCAACCAATGCAATTGGTTGGATTTCTTTTTTAGGGGTTTCTGAGTAAAGAGGGGTAAGAAATTGCATGACACACTTCTAAAATTGTTATTTGAAAAAACTGTAAAAACTATCTCTGTCAAGATGTTGTTTGCGGGCGGACCAAATTGCAGACAAGAGCTGGGCAGCAACATCTTGTAAAAGGTTTTCAGCTTTATTTCCAGAGGTTTTCAAAGAATCCAAACAAGGCACTGCAGATACAAACAAAAGTCCAGATCCAAAATCTTACAAGAGGTTCTGCAGGAACATGGAAAAACTCAGCACAAATACATGGGTTGAGAACGGGGTATGACAAACACAAGGAACCAGCGAATCAACAGAGACACCAAACCAACTAATATACGGGGAAAGACAAAGGCAGGTAATCAAGGGAACTGAGAACAGGTGTGACAAGGAGGCAGGAAAGCAGAAGGAACAGGTGAAACAAATACAAAGGCTGAGGAAGAGTGAAAGGAATAAACAAACAGAAAACACAAACTAAGCAAGAGAATAAATCAGAGGAGGAAATAAAGAACTAGAATAACTATGAACTAAAGTAAACAGAGAAACTAGAGGGGAACATAGAAACAATAACCTAAGAAATAAACAAGAGCCATAAGGAGAATCAAAATTACAAAATAAACAAACGTAAACAATAACTAAAGCTGGAATAAGAACAAATACCTAACCATAACTAAACACAGAGATACTAAATAAGAATCCAAGGGTGAATAATAATAACACAAAAAATAATAAGAAAGCAACAACAAAGGAACTAAGAGTTAGAGGAACACAATACACACAAGGAGATGCTAGAGGGAGGAAAAGAAACAAATAAACATGATGCAAAAACCAAAATAGAAACATCTAGACAAAATAAACCCTCACAAGACACCAAAACCAAAGTCCAAAATGTCACACCGTGACAATCTCTTTGTGCTGGTCTAAAATCGGGGCTGTAACGTGACAAAACACAATAAAGTACAAGAAGTATAATTAAAAGGCACAGTAGATCTTCTTGTCTCACTGTGTGTTGCTGTGTTTGTGTAAAAGGATCCTTCTGCTAAAAATCATTTGAGTATTTTAGCACCAAATGTGTGTTCCAGAAACAGAAGGGGAACAGAAGTGATAGCTTGGTCGTTAGGGTCAAATAATTTGTCTCATCTATCAAAACTCTTTTGCTGCTGTGAAGGAGGCGTGAAGCCTCAGGGCTTGGCGTTGGTGACCGAGGTGGGGATGGAAGCTTGATTGGAATGATTGGCACCTGTGAAAGAGGGCTTGGGCCAGTGCACGGACCATATCAAAGAGGATCAGCTGGGGCACAGAGTGACCTGACTGTTATTAGGTGCCAAAATGAAATAGCCGCTCCCTAGCCCTTCAAGAAATCATTTAACCAGTCACAGCCGAGTGAAATACGCGCATGCTTGGGCACACACACACACACACACACAGAAAGCCACACGTATACACATATTTTACAGTAAATGCCAAAGGTTGATAGTATACATGGTCAGAAATGCTGAAAAGTCAGTTGTAGGAAACTTATTTGTCTTCAAGCTCCAAAAAGTTGGATGACTGAGTTATTTCTGATGGTGCAAAACTCCATAATTAATGTCATCAACAACCAGATGTCACAGGAAAGATTTCAACCAGAGTCTGATTTTATGGTTCTGACTCCTGTGAACTCTTATCTGGATTTTTGTGTTCATGTTATCCAAAGCAAACCTCTCACCTTCGCTGCCCTGATGAAATACATTAGCCTGTTGTTCCTCATCATGTTGTCATGAAACTTTAATGTGCCCTTCGCCTCATTAACTGGTGTCCAGTGAGAGCTGGGAAGCTGTGACTGGCTGGAAGGACAGACACACAAAGCACTAATAAGAGCGTAATGCAGTCAGAGCGCAAGCACTGTCAAGGTTTTATAGTAAATGGATAATAAACAGTGATGTGACAACACGGCAGCCCACCGGCTGGTCAGGGAGAATCCTGACCCGAGGAGTCTCTGAATCCCAACAGAGACAGCAAGAAACTGTCAGGGATTTGTGTTTGTTAAGAAATGTTCTGTGCATAAACTGTCAGACTGACAACATGGACGCTACACGTCTGAGCAAACACAAATAAAGACCCTTATCTTTTTATTTAAATATTTGTTTAGATCCAAACTGGATAAAATTATACAACACTAACAAAAACTGAAAATCCACACAATTTGGACTTTATTTACTGCTCACAGACATGACCCAAAACTGTTCACTGCCGAACACTCTGGCTTCTTAAAGTATTACTGGAAAGTTTATTTCAGTAAAATCAGCAGAAACCATGAAAATTCAGTCTCAAAAAATTAGAATATTACCTCAGATCAATAAAAAAGGATTTTTAATCTAGAAATGTGGACCTACTGAACAGTATGTCCGTGTTCTGTACATAATCTGCTATCAGTACTTGGCCATGAATACAGCGTGGAATGAAGGAGATCAGCTTGTGGTTCTGCTCAGGTGTTCAGGAAGGCAAGGTTGCTTCATTTGTGGACTTCAGCTTGTGTGCATTATTGGTTCTGGAGTCTCTCATCTGCCTCTTGACAATAGTCCATAGGTTCTCTTGGGGGTTCGGATCAGGCCAGTTTGCTGGTGACACCATAGTAAATAAAGCAGTTTTTGGTACCTTTGTCAGCATGGGCCGGTACCAAGTTCTACTGGAAAATGAAATCTCCATAAAGCTCGTCAGCAGAAGGAAGCATGAAGTGCTCTTTACTGTCCTGGAACTCATGACTGCTCTGACTTTGGACTTGATAAAACACAGTGGACCAGAACCAGCAGATGACACGGGTCCACAAATCATCAGGGACTGTGGAAACTTCACACTGGACCTTGATCATCTTCTCTGCTTCTCTACTCCTTCCCCAAACTTTCCAAGCTAATTGACTTTCATCTGAAAAGAGGATTTTGGACCACTGAGCAACAGTCTGGTTCTTTTTCTTCAAATAGTTGTTTTCAAACTAATGACAACTTTCTCTAGATCGAGTAGAGTAAAATAATGAGCCTTTTCTAAAACAAATACCTGCACAAGCCTAATTTTGCAAATGAATCTGCCGTTAGCATGGGAGAGTGAAGACCAAGCAAAAAGCTGACAGCTGGAACAAAGAACAAGCAAGGAGCATTTCTTCAAGACACCAACTCATAGTTGGTGTCCAACTCAAACAGTCCAGATCTTAATCTAGCTGGTCAAACTGGTCAATCTGGTGAACCATTCTGCAGACATGGTGCTATACCACAAGGCAGTAAAATCTATTTAGATTTTTATTTTGAGAATTAATTTCTCAATTCCAGATGATAGGATGCAGCATCATTTGTTTCAGCCAAATTAGTAATGATAAAACAATGAATTCGTTGGGTTTCAGAAGGTCCTAGAAGATCGGCCTTAAAGAAAGATACGGGCTACAACAACAGACTGGTTGGATTTTTATTTTTTGGTTCGTGGTTCCATAA
Organism: Girardinichthys multiradiatus; assembly: GCF_021462225.1. Lineage (NCBI taxonomy): Eukaryota > Metazoa > Chordata > Actinopteri > Cyprinodontiformes > Goodeidae > Girardinichthys > Girardinichthys multiradiatus. The sequence continues at coordinate 37,907,665 of NC_061817.1, forward strand.
TTTTTCCCTCAACACTGAATGACTCCAGGCTTGTTTGCTAGATGTGACAAAGAACAATAAGTCATCAATGACCAACATTATTGTTTTTGTCAAGTTCTTTACCACCAGACGTTTCTGCTGCTAAACCTCCTATAGAAGTGATTTCAGAGCTATGCTAACAGTTGTAATACGGCTCCTGGGTTTATTTGTAGTAGATGTCTCACTGAGGATTTTCAGTTTGTTAAATTTTTCTCATTGATGTTAAATGTAGTGACATTCTGGTGACGGTAAAGATTTACTTAAAATTTGATCCAATGGTATGTAAAATGTCCCCATATCTAAGCAGAGAGGTTTCAGATTAAATGATATCAAATTTTAGAAAAGAAAATGTTTTGGGCCAATCTCCGGGTTTTATTCAGCAGATGGATTTCACTTTATCCTCACTGAGGCATGAGCTGGAAATAAGGCAATACTTTGACATCCAACAAGGATTTTTATATGCAGAATTATTGACCAAATGGTGCAGAAATCCAAAGCTGAAAAACCGATCGCTGCTTTGGGCCAGTCAATAAATCTAAAAATGGACTGGTTTAAAATGTGCTACCAACAAAAAGTTTCATTGTGGATGTTCCAAAACAAAAGTTTGGGCTCCATTTGAGTGAACTTCTTCTTCTGCCCCCCCCCCCCCATTGCAGAATGACAACTGGACTTTAAGATTTTTGAGATTGCGATAGCAGAAGATGAAGCAGCCTTTCCCAATCTGAGGACTCCATCTCTGGGCTTCCACCAGCTCAGCAGCCTGTGCAGAACAAATCTTCTCTGTTACTCTGCAGCACAGACACATTTGCAGCTACCCGCTGCTCATCAGCCATGTCTCTGTGAGCATTTCCTCATTTGTTGTGTCAACACGTTGGTCGGCTCTCCGTCCCCCTGAGGGACTGCTTCACTCATGACTTCCACTATTGTGTCTCGGCGGTCCTCTGCCCTTTGCACAAACATATCGATCACTCCTCCCCCAGCCCTCTTTTGTCACCTTTCCTGTCCTAGGCTAAAAATACCTTTTCACAACCAATTCATGTCACTGATGACCACCCCCAAGTCTTCCCTCCTTCATCCTCTGACCCTTTTCAGGTTTAATCCTTTTGATATTTCTGCTTGAGATGTTTGCTTCATCAGAAATCCATGTTATGACCTCGAGCCTCCGCAGCCTGAAGATATCATTGTTTTTATTTTGAGGTCAGAGGAGCTCCTCTTCTCAGTGAAAACCCACAAATGTGTCATCTTAAAATAAATGCTGATTGCTGTGTTATTGGTTTCTTTTAGCTCATAAAAACATGGCAGCCTCTAGATGTTTACAGAGCCAGCCACTTTACAGCGGTCAATAAAAGGAAATTGCTGCTCAAAGAAGCTCTGGGAATGTGACTTAAAGACATACACCTCAAACAATGAGCTAATCTAAACAGCAAATAAACAGCACCAAGCCTCATAGCAGCCATCTGGAAAACAAAGAAACCAAATCGGCCTTGTTAAATATGTACAGCCATGGTAAAAAGAAAGTACACCATCCTTCTTGTCTATAGTTTTATGGATCAGTACATAATAATAATAAGAAGAAGAAGAAGAGGAAGAAGAAGAAGAATGTTCTACAATCTTTAAAATCTAACCTCAAGTACTTTTAATATTATTTTAGTATTTTTTCAGCAAAGATGAAGGCAAAATGAGGAAACTTTAAGTGAAAAACTATGTGCACCCCATGATCCAAAACCTTGTAGAACCACTTTAAGTACCAGTAACGCTCATCCTTTCTGACTTTATCAGTTTCTCACATCGTTGCAGAGGGACTTTGGTCCACTCTTCTTTCCTGTATTGCTTTGGTTCAAAGTGCGGCCCAGAGACTCATTTGCAGCCCCTTGAATAATTTTGTGTGACCCCTGACAGCAGTTCACATTTGGCCCTTCAGCAAATAGAGCTGAGGCAGATGGACACAGATGCATGTCTTCTTGAAGGGAAATGTTTGGTGCAACAAACACTTTTCTTTTCTTTTATTAGCCATGTTGTTTTGCTTTCATTTTAATCTCATTGAAAGTAGGGCCACAAACATCCACGACTTTTTACTCAAACACACCAGTCCATCAAACTTGCCTTATTACAGCAAGGGCGTTCTTGTTTTTCCTGCTGGGAATAGACGTAAAAACATTTTCTAGACCAAAGAAAACACTTGTTATTAAGTCAAACGTCAGACATTGTTTGAGACCAACAATAATTATTGTTTTCTACTTTTATTCAAATATTGTACTTTCTTTACTGGAAAAAAATATGTGAGGGCTTTCAGCTTGGCAGTCTATCGTGCAAAAACTTTGGACAACACTACTTTAGTTCAATGAGATTTGCAGACATTTGTTTCTGCATCAAGGTCCCACCTGAGAGGTACAGTCAAATTGAGGTCTGGACATAGACTAGGCCATTTTGAGACTTTTCTAGTTTCTCCTTTCAGTCATTCTTTTATAGATCTGCTGCTGTGTTTGGGATCATTGACCTGTTGATCAACCACTGAGGACTAAGAACTCCTTTAGAACCTTGACCAGTTCATGGTCCACTGAATGGCTGCAAGGTGTTCAGGTCCCATGGCAACAAATCAACCCTCCACTATCATCCCAGAGGTCTTGTGGTTCATTCAGATGCAGTTCTGCAAACCCAAGTCAGACTGCCATATTCTCTTTAAGCAGAAAAGTTTGTCTACCTGTGACACCTTCCTGGAGAGGGGCATCGTCCAAGCTTCTCCTGGCAACAACTTAATACTCACCCTCTACAGATGACCCACATAGCCCTGTCTTTTAGTGTTTAACCCTTTCTCTCTCCTAGACATGGCTACTGACTGAGCTTTTACTGTAACTAACTCTATGTGCTCTCTTTCAGACTCTAACCTTGAAAACTGGCTCAGAGTTTATCTGTTCTTTCTTTCTAGGTGAAACGACTAAAGGAGCTACATCCATTAACATTTACTTTTCCTTCCCATAGAAAGTACTCCTGGATCAGTGCTTCTGTGTTCTTTTTGTGTCTCTGCTCTGATCTCTCAAACCCCCAGTCGGTCGTGGCAGATGGCCACTGACAGTGATTACCTTTAACCTTTAACCTTCTAACTGAGGCCTCTAGAGTCTGAGGTGAAGCTCCTGGGTTTATTGGCATTTCTCTGAACATTGTGAGCTCCAACCATGGGGTGAATCTGCTGGGATGTCCACTCCTGGGAAGATTGGCAGCTGTCAGAAAGGTTTCCCTCTTGGGAATAATCATTCTCTCTGTAGAATGATGTACTGATAGTTTAGAAATGGTTGTAGAAATTTGACCAGCAGAATCTGACTGGTATTTTTCCTTTTAAATCCCAGCAGTAAGGGTGTATTTACTTCTGCTTTTCCATTTTTGTTTTCCAAATAATAAATCGAGGATCTACAATCTGTTACAGATTTGGTACATTGTAAGATTTGAGACATTTTATAACCTGCTAAAAGCCCAGATTTTTTGTATTACATACCAATATGCAAAACCCTACACCTGAAAGAAGGAGCACTTGCAATTTCCTGTAACCATAAGACAAAAAAAGTGTTTTGTAAGTCTGCTCAGGTTTATCCTCTGTGGTCCCACTATCTCTTTGACAAAGCTCACAATAACAAATAACAAGTGAGAAGGTCACTCAAAGACACTGCTTTATTCCTGATAGAACAGGTTTCATTTGTCTGAAGTGTCACAAATAATGTTTAGATCAGTGTACCACACGTACCGCCACAATGCTAGTTTGTAGAAGCTCTATTTGTGAGAGGCTTTTAAAAGGTTACGGAACTGAAGTGTCTCGATCCAAAGTGTGCAGAGCCAGGGTCACCTGATGACCACCGCTGTCTGTTCCTGCAGGTACTTAACCCTGGATGAGTGGCTAATGAATGGAGTCATCCAGAAAGGATTACTCTAATTGTTTTAAATAGGCAGGCGCACAGAAATGCATGAATAAGCAAGGAAACATAAGGAAACAAAAAAACACCAAACAATATCTAAAGAAGATGTTCCTGCTGAAAGGTGATGACTCAGAGGAGTAAAATATGGATTTTATCTTTTTAGCATAACAAAAGAAGTTATGGGTCATTAAAACTTTAGATTTTAGTCTGAATATTTGGAGGGTTGCACACTAAAGGCCCATGTCAACAAAGACAGCAGGCAATGTAAAAACTGGGAAAAACATTTGGTTAAAAACTCAACAGCATATTAAATCTGATCGCGCTGTAACGAATAGCGAGTAGTGATAGTAATAAGCTCTGATGGGGCACTCTTATGGCCCATCGATTTCCAATAGCTGAGATCATAGAAAGCTGGGGGGTAATTACACTGTGCAAGCAGAGGTCGTCCTGAGCAAATATCATTATCATCAGATTAGAATGAAAGGCTGGCGTGGGTCGAGCGCACGCGGGTGAAGGAGACCCAGAGGAGAAGCGTCTCAACACATATTTCTGACCCTTCATCTGTCTCAATGTCCCCGGCTCGCTCACTGCTCCCCAGGTCAGCCCTACATCACACTGACATAAACAAGAGGGGGGTGGCAGGTCACCAAGGCGCAACCATTAATCAGTGAGAGACAAGGCATATGATGAGAGTGATACCTCAGAGTAGCAAACAGATAAACAAGGTGACAACGCCGAATGGAAAGTACAGCGAGCCGGGAGGAGAGCCGCACGGTCTCTGAAGCAGAACTAGGCATGTGCTGGCTAGGAAATAATAACAGTGCCGCTATGTCATAAAACCTAAAATGTACTTTAACCAAAACGTTTTTAGTTGCAGTCACAAAGTTCATTCTCAGTTCTTTCAGAAACAATGCAGGGAACGGAAAATAACTGCAGAACTAGGGGTGTATGACTAATTTATACAGTCAGTCTGACACAGCACAACGGAGAAGGCTTTGGTTTATGAAAGGCACATTCGTTAATATGTATACGCACCAGATGATAAGCAACGTTAAACAACAATGTAAATAAACTAAACCAATATAAGATTAGATCATTTTAACTCCCAAAAAATGAGTCAAAATCATCCACCTTCCAACCCCCCTTCCGCACAACATTTAATCCAAATCTGGAGAAGAAAATTATGTATAATTCAGTTTTTCAGCATCACAGAAATTATTACACTAAGGAAAACCACCCTGAAGTTATAATCAGTGTTATAGGAACTATTATTTATTATTGATCCAGTTTTCCTTTCTCGTGATTTCTTAAAAGAAGCAGAAAAAGAACCAAACAGAACAAGTAATACGTCATTATTCTACTGCTACAGGAAGAAAGGCAAAAGCTTTCTAAACGAGAAACTGAACGATCCAAATATTATAGGTTTACTGGTCAGAAGTTCAACATTTCACACCCTAAAGTTCTGAGCTCTGATCCCTAACATTAAATTTAGAGGGATCGTTTGGGGAAAGAAGAAAGGAGAAATTAGAAGTTTCAGAACCACATCCTTACACCGGAACCGTCCCACCAGAATATGAACACACGGTCTACATTATGGGTCACGTGGGCTTCTTACTTTCTCAGAACCAACTTGTTTCGCTGTTCCCTCACCTTCGTCCTTCTCTTGACTGGCCATTTATCAATATATAAAGTTAACTAATCATAATTCATTTTAAAGCTTCCTTAATTTCAGCAACATAAGAATAATCACATAAGATGTATTTGGACCTGACTCCCCTGGCATGAAGTCAACAATCTGAAATGTGGATCACCACAAGCTTTTACCTCTAGCTCTACACTTGATGTCCCCGTTTTCCACCCTTAAGAACACAGAGATCCTGGGCAGCGTGGCAAGAGGTCACAAGTACCTCTATGATGAGTCCCTGATGTCTCTATCTGTGCAGCTCAGCGTGGGACCTGGCCCGAGCCACCTGCATTAACATAAACAAGGCGTGCTGCTGGGGTCCGCCTGTCAGGGGCTGTCACTGTCGAGGACAGAGGAGAGACGCCTCTGCATTAACCTCCAAGCTTATCTCACACTCTGTGCGTTCCACAAAAAAGTGGGGATTAGTGCTCAGTCAGGAATTGCTTTTGGGTCCTTGTCACTCTGGCGTGATTACTGAACTTCTTCTATACTCACACTATTATTTTCATCTCCCTCTTCCACTCTTCCCAAAGGGAGGAAATCCCTGAGGCTTAAACATGGCAACCCAGCGGGTCTGAGCTTCTTTGATTTTTGGTGTCACCTTCGTCGAAAAGTTCTCACCGCTGTGATTTTTACATTTCCTTCAGCCATTTCAAATCATCTGTGCCAGTGTCTATGAAGTACGATAAAACAAATACTAATGTGAAGCTTTTTGGTGCAAGTGCATCAGACACGCTGACCTTAAAAATAAGGCACTTAAACCATAAATGTTTCCTTTTTACGTAGTAAATTCTGTATTTGGTAAGAAAGCTGACTGATTCGCAGACAGAGCTAAACTCTGGAGGTTAAAGAAAAAGACCCTAAGTGCTTTAAAAAAGGGTTATGCATAATAGTTTCTGCTTTTAATCCTATTTCAGTTGACCTGTCATCAGTTAATTGAGATAATTAACTAAAATGTATGATTTATCATTGAAAATTGTATGCTAAAGGTATTTTCTTCCAAACTTCACCTAACAGCGAAGTTGTTCATGGATAACATGATTTTGCTTTATAATAATAAACAGTAAACAACTATTGGATTGAAGAAGTGGATTTTATTATAAAATATGACTTTTGTATTGTGTCAAAATGGCATCTGCTAATGTGAAGGTGGCACCACTTAGAACCTGGTGTTGAATGTTTGTTGGACTGGAAGACTTGATCCAGGTCCCAGACCTGCTTTAAAGCAAAATATGATAATTAACTAAACCTTACATATCGATTTGACTGTTTGAGTTTTAGGTTGGAGACTTGTCACAATAGCCGTGTCCAGACCCATTTTAGAGGGGCCTGTGTCCCAAGGTAAATAGATTCAATCTGCCCCAGTAAAATTCCTTTTTTTTTTATTTTAGCCAACCACTGCTGAAATCTGACTGTCTTTTTATTTTTCTGCGCAGTCCAGTTTTTTTGATAAACATCAGGTTGTTAAAATAAATTAAAAAGCAAACCATAAAACACATAAATCATATTTTTCAATCTTGGGCCCCAGCATTGCTTCATAGCAGCGCTCCGGTTGGCACATGAAGCCAGGTTTTGTTCTGTCCTGACTGTCATTGTGTTTTATCATTATTTTTATACACTTCATATGGTTGTTCATATTTTCAAATTACATTAAAACACATAATAAGGTAATATGTTAACATATATTTTCCACAAAAAGCTTTCTACAGGAAACCATGAAGTTTGGGGTTTTTATTATGTTTTTTTTGCCCTTAAACCAGTTTCAGAAGGATTTAAATCTAAGTGTACAAAAACCGACAGCATGTTAACACTATGCCATGATAAAAAGACAACAGCAAGCACCTCGCCACACATCAATCTGTGAGGGGTTATAAGACCATATTCAAACTATTTAAGTTCACCACTGACATAGCAGACAAAGATTATTCCCAAGTGGAAGATTTTTAAGACAGCCGATGATCCTCCCAGGAGTGGACGTCCCAGCAGATTCATCCCAAGGTCAGAGCATGAAGATAGCAGGTTAAAGGTTAAAGGTCATGAAAGGATAATTAACAGGTACGGCTTGTTTGGAAGGGTTGAAGGAGAAAGCCTCTTGTTTCTGAAAAAATATAGAGCCAGAAATCGCCTACAACCTGTCAAGCACGGTGGTGGAGGGCTGATGATCTGGGCTTGTTTTGCTGGTACAGGAGCTGCAAACCTTGAAGTTATTAAGTTGACCATAATCTCTTGAGTGCACCAAATATTCAAAATATCTGTCCATCTGTCCAACTGCTGAAGCTTGGTCCAAACTGGATCATACAAGAAATGAGCAACTTTGAATGAAGAAGAGAGGACCAAAGTTTCTCCAAATGACCGTAAGAGGCTGAGTCATTGGAGGTGTACTTAGTTTTTCACACTGTGTGAAATAAAAACTGACCGTATGGAATCTGTTGTGTGTTTTTGTTCACTGCAAGTTCAAAGAAATGATTTTAGAGCCTTTCAAGGATCAACGTTATTACATCTTGATTCAGAAAACCCTAGCATTACATTTTATTTTTAATTATTAATTTATTATGATTAATGCGTTTGTTTAACTCTTAGTAAAAGAGCAGATCCGTTTAGGGAGAAACCATTTCAATTTTAAACGTTAATTAATGCAGAAACAGCTACTGGAAGGAGAGGAGAAACTATAGAAACTGGAAGCTAAGAATATTCAGGTTCCTTTCTCAGTACCTTGGAGCTGCAGAAGCTATTTAAAACCCTAATAAAACAATTTTTTCATTTTTTTTCCAATGATAGTTGTGAGCTTGTTAATAAACTTTGCGTTTTATTGATTCTCTGTTGGTCTAAAACTAAATGGAAAAGACAAAACATGACCTCTTTCTTTCGTTGAGCTTTCCTGAACTTTGGCTCTCACTGCAGCGTGCAGAATTACTTTCTATCTCCTGCCGTTGCTGTATTTGTTAAGCATATTCTTGAAATCTCAGCCGCTGTGATGTCTGTGTCCTCCAGTACAAGGGAGGCACACACTCCAGCGTTCCCAACAAGGACGGAGCATGAAAGGTAAAAGCACTTCACATTGTGAGCTGAGGGTTGTCTAGCTAACTGACACAAAAAGTTAAGCTCTGCTGCTTTTGCACACCTTAGCCCCTCAGTGTGCATCTATACTGTGTGGCTGCATGGCTTCCAGAGCTGCACCATGATGCAAACTAAATCCATATCTCAGGACCTCGAGGCCTAATCAAACTCAATGCAAGAAGGGAGCCAATAACTGCTTAATTACTAATGAGAATAACGACAAAAATAATCAGACTGCTCTGCAGCTAGTGTAATGGAGGCAGACATGAGAAGCATACCGAGGGATATCTGCCTCCAAGCAAGGCAGCAATTAGGGCAGAGGCTGAGGAGGCAGCTTGTGGCAAAGACTTCAGATGAGCTGCAAGCACCGTCTCAGAGTTGTCTTCCGTCTAACACCTCGTCCTCCTCTCAGGCATCAGTATCATCAGCTGCTGCTACACACTGACAGCACCCGGTTTCATTATATCTGTCCTGCCTATCGGTGGTGCGAGCGCTGTGTTGTTCCAGCACAATCCCACTTCATGTCACCGGCGGCTGCCATGTTTAATGACCCTCCTCCTCCTTCTGGATCCAGCTCTCAGTCAGCGCACGTCAGTTGTGGGGAAACACTCAATTTCTGTAATAGCTTGAAATGGAGTAAATATCACTCACCCCCCTGCATTTGTTACTCATTCAGCCCCGTTATCACTTGCTGCCTAATTTCCTGGTGCACTGACAAAGGCAGAAGGCGTTTCCATGGAGAGGAAACCCTTGCAGTTTTTCGTGCTCCTCTCAGCTTGGCGCTCTGTTCATTTCACAGCAATTATCCCGAGTCATTCCACACATTCTGCCACAGAAACTCAGGGGAAGGACCTTTCAGCTAATTGCTTTCAAATGGAAATAAAAAAATAATCACACGGCTACTTTGTCAAAATGACTCTTGGTATGCAGCATTTGGTTTGGGAAATTGATCTGGGATTCCTTTTAATGTGTCTTTACAATGACTGGAGCTCTATTTTCAGATAAAAAGCCTTTCTTTAAACCCATTTTGGGTGAAGTCCTGACACTGCAACCACCGTAAACCATCACGCTTTAGTTGAGTTCTTTCTTTAACCTATACAGGTCTATTTTTGTTTGAGTAAGAGTGGGTCTGTGCTGTGAAATTCTGTTTTGAATGGATATAAATGCTGCTATTCATTACAGAATTAATATTTAATGTGTGTTTCAGTTGGCTCTGTCTTCACACGCTCACACGCTCATTTTTCATTCGGCTTATGTGACTTTTTACTCTATTCAAGAAGTAAAAATAGATTGCAGCCCACTGCTTACAGTAATTAAAAGGAACCGAGTCCAGGAACAAACAATCTGTCATGAGTTATCAGACAACTTGTGCGCAATATGTTCATAAAAAACTATTTATTGGAGGTGAAAAAAGCTTTAAAAATGTAAAAATATAGCTGCATGTGAGGAGATTGTGTAATGATGCCCTGGGGCTTTAAAGACAGCCTAGCAGGCTGGGGTGTTATACATCCAAAGGTGAGCTTCAGTCTGTGGAGGTCTTTTCTAAAGACCTTTCAAGTGTTTTGAGTGTAGACTACTGAAGAACTATGTGAAAATGAGAGTAATTTCCTACCAGAGGTGGTACCAACTCAGTATTTTGCACAGGCAAGTTTCAAGTCTTCACTTCAGACTCTAGTCAAGATATTAGAAACCAAAGTCAAAGTGTATAAATTGTAAGTAGTGAATGTTAAGACCTAAACAAATAATTTTACCAAATATATGAAAATATGCAAAATAATGAACGAAATGAGTATAAAGGGTCAGAACTAGTAGATCTGGGGAAGTTTAGGTCCATTTTAATGGAACAAAGGAAAAGCTCGGCTGGTCCGTTGATGCTCTGGTGTTGCTTTGACTGCTCTCTTACTTCTGCTGATTATCATCTGTATTTATAATGGATATGATTGAGAGTTTTGGATGTTATATGTTCAATTTAATTCAATTCAGTTTATTTATATAGCGCCAATTCACAACACATGTCGTCTCAAGGCATTTCACAACAGTCAGGTTCATACATTCCAATTAATCGTAACCATTGAACAGTTCAGTCGGATTCAGTTATTTATTCAAATTGGATAAAAAGTTTTTCTATCTAAGGAAACCCAGCAGATTGCATCCAGTCAGTGACTTGCAGCATTCACTCCTCCTGGATGAGCATGTAGAGACAGTGGACAGTCACTGGCGTTGACTTTGCAGCAATCCCTCATACTGAGCATGCATGTAGCGACAGTGGAGAGGAAAAACTCCCTTTTAACACTATATGTGTTGTTGCTCCAGTGTTTTAATGTCACTGAGACATTTTATCTTTCCAAATAGTAATAATTTCCATGGGTGGATTTATTTATATCCTCTTTACAAGACAACATGAGGATTTTGATGTTTCTCTCATATTTAACTGTAACTTACTCATTATTCTTTTCTTAAACTTTCTTCCTTGGGCACAATTGGCTTTTATTCACAGTAATGAGACAGGACATGGACAGAGACAGAGGAGGACATGCAGGAATGGTCAGATTAATGCTATGATATCAGCATTTGTTTTCCTTATTTATTGCATTTTTTATTGTGTTGTGTTGTTTTAAAATTACATCAATGTTACCTTATGCTCTTATGGTCTGTCAGTGAAAAGTTGTCTCTGAAATATCTTTATATGGTTTCAACTTTTCCTACAGAAGCTACTGCGGACTTAGAGTCGATGGGAAAGTAGTGCTTTTTTCTGGCCACTTTAAGCTGTAGGACTCTTTGCAGGTTTGTGTCCTTGTCCACAGGAGGAACTTCCATCTTCTGTCGCAGGACTGAAGTGGGGAGAAAGCCTGCCAAACAGCCAAGAATTACAGCTGTCACAGTTACAGATGATGAGCTCAAAAACGGCAGTCTGAAAAATGCTAACTGTCAGGGAAAATGAGTCTCACTGCTTCAAGAAGCTGTCAGGATAGAGTGTGGGTCTATGACTGATAAACACAATACACAAACGATGCCTTTTAAGCATTACCGCATTTCATGTTTCACTTAGAGAAGAAAAAAGGTTTAAATGATGGGGACAGTGTCATGCTTGGATTAATGGCATCTCAGGGAAACACTGGAGTTTAGGATGAACAAGGAAAGTTTGCAGAAGCTTTGAAAGTTTTTCACAATTTGTTCGTTTTCTGTTTGTTCTTGTGTTTATATCTTCCAACCAAGTCAAAGGTAACACTGGTAGTAGCAGGTGTTGGTTTAAGTTGCTGAAAGTTTAAGACTGAATGTCTCTTTTACTAAAGTTTCATGCTACTAGAATTTAACTGTGACAGTTAATTAGATTAGAAAAGTGTGTAAAAGTCTTGATCCAGCCCTCATTTCTTCACTTTTCCTTACAAGCAGCTAGATCTTCTTGTAATCGTGTGAAGATGTTTTGATCAGTACATCTACAGGATTTCTCAAGCTTTTTCAGTGTTTTTTAATGCTTTCGCTGCTTTTTACTTATTCACGGTTTGTTTGTGAAGCCACCTAACTCTGACCTATGAATCATTCAGGCAGAAAGACTAAACTATTGTTGTGTTGACACAAACATGGTGCTCCTTTTTAAATGCATCAAGGTGGGCGTAAGTAGAGGCTACCTTTACAGGACCATTTTCTTTCTTGAACCTTTCTGCTAAATTCTGTGCATTCTTCAAAAGGTGAAAATTGTAAACCTGAGTCTCTAGACCAGCATTTCTCAAAGTCCTGACTCTGATCCGTAATAAACAAGTCCTTCCAGAGCCAGCTCACACCTTGTTTTAAAATGTGGCTGGAATCGCACAATTGGAAATATCTAATCTACCTAAAATTTGGTAGATTGTGGATTTTTTTTTCGACACATAATGAGTTTTCTCGTGGTTGGTGTACGCTTTACATCACTCGTGTCAAACTAAAGTCCAGTCCTTAGGTGGAGGACTCGGCAGAACCTGAGTGGATGAGGAAGTTATCCTAACCAGGGATAGAGGCACAGTTAAGTCAGGTGATCCTCAAAAAACAGACGATAAAACTACACAATTTAGTTTTGATTGAACATTAGAACAGCTTTCCGATGCCCAGTAAAGAAGATTTGGTGCAGAAACTCTGGGAGGGAATGTTGGTAGATTACTTAAAGAAACAAAGCATCCTGGAAATGATGAGTTAGTTAACACATAATGCTGATGAAATTTAGTTTCACATCTGAATTTTTATTTTACAAGGAAGACATTTTATTAATTTTACATGAAACTTGTGCAACTATTTTATTACAAAATACACTGCTGAAAAAAATAAAGTGAACACTTAAACAACACAATATAACTCCAAGTAAATCAAACGTCTGTGAAATCAAACTGTCCACTTAGGAAGCAACACTGATTGACAATCAATTTCACAGCTGTTGCTTTCTGGATGATGTTTTGGTCACTTTTGAATGTTGGTGGTGCTTTCACACTCGTGGTAGGATGAGACGGACTCTACAACCCACACAAGTGGCTCAGGTAGTGCAGCTCATCCAGGATGGCACATCAATGCGAGCTGTGGCAAGAAGGTTTGCTGTCTGTCAGCGTAGTGTCCAGAACCTGGAGGCGCTACCAGGAGACAGGCCAGTACACCAGGAGACGTGGAGGAGGCCGTAGGAAGGCAACAACCCAGCAGCAGGACCACTACCTCCACCTTTGTGCAAGGAGGAACAGGAGGAGCACTGCCAGAGCCCTGCAAAATGACCTCCAGCAGGCCACAAATGTGCATGTGTCTGCAGAAGCCGACTCTATTAGGATGGTATGAGGGCCCGACGTCCACAAATGGGGGTTGTGCTCACAGCCCAACACCGTGCAGGACGCTTGGCATTAGCCAGAGAACACCAGGATTGGCAAATTCGCCACTGGTGCCCTGTGGTCTTCACAGATGAAAGCAGGTTCACACTGAGCACATGTGACAGACGTGACAGAGTCTGGAGACACCGTGGAGAGAGATCTGCTGCCTGCAACATCCTTCAGCATGACCGGTTTGGCAGTGGGTCAGTAATGGTGTGGGGTGGCATTTCTTTCCATGTGCTCGCCAGAGGTAGTCTGACTGCCATTAGGTACCAAGATGAGATCCTCAGACCCCTTGTGAGACCATATGCTGGTGCGGTTGGCCCTGGGTTCCTCCTATTGCAGAACAATGCTAGACCTCATGTGGCTGGAGTGTGTCAGCAGTTCCTGCAAGATGAAGACATTGAAGCTATGGACTGGCCCGCCCGTTCCCCAGACCTGAATCCGATTGAGCACATCTGGGACATCATGTCTCGCTCCATCCACCAACGTCACGTTGCTCCACAGACTGTCCAGGAGTTGGTGGATGGTTTAGTCCAGGTCTGGGAGGAGATCCCTCAGGAGACCATCCTCCGTCTCATCAGGAGCATCTCCAGGCGTTGTAGGGAGGTCATACAGACACGTGGAGGTCACACACAATACTGGGCCTCATTTTGACTTGTTTTAAGAACATTACATCAAAGTTGGATCAGCCTGTAGTGTGTTAATTAAAGTAAATTTTTTGTGTGACTCCAAATCCAGGCCTCCATTGGTTCATAAATTTGAATTCCATTGATTTTTGTGTGATTTTGTTGTTAGCACATTTAATTCATTCAGATATAGGATGTGTTGAGTGTTCCCTTTATTTATTTTTTTAGCAGTGTATTTAGAAGTACTTAGAACTACTTATAACTAACTGACAGGTAGATTTGTAAATTTGTAAACAAAATAAACTCTAATTCCATCTATGTTGCTTTGTACATTTTAACTGTCTCTGGATTGTTTAAGCTTTACCTTAGTTTTGCTCATGTTACAGTGTCTTATATTTGTGACATGCTTCCAAGTGGAAGCAAAATCCTGTTTAATGAATGTTCATACAAAAGACCACTTGCCAACAGACCCATGAGTGTCTGACTTTTATCTTTCGTTATACAGTACCAACTGTGACAAACCCTCCTGCTTCTTCAAGCTGACTCGGAGCAAGAGAACATTTTCCAGAAGGATGATGACCAAGAATTGTTGGATGAGCTGGAAGAGGTAGTCACCTGAAATGGTTTTCACTTCACAGGTGGGCCCTGTCAGGTTTAATAAGTGGGATTTCAAGCCTTATAAATGGGGTTGGAACCATCAGTTGTGTTGTGCAGGAGGTGGATACAGTACACAGCTGATAGTCCTACTGAATAGACTGTCAGAATTTGTATTATGGCAAGAAAAAAGCAGCTAAGTAAAGAAAAACGAGTGGCCATCATTACTTTAAGAAATGAAGGTCAGTCAGTCCAAACAATTGGGAAAACTTTGAAAGTGTCCCCAAGTGTAGTCGCAAAAACCATCAAGCACTACAAAGAAACTGGCTCACATGAGGACCGCCCCAGGAAAGGAAGACCAAGAGTCACCTCTGCTGCGGACGATACGTTCATCCGAGTCACCTGCCTCAGAAATCGCAGGTTAACAGCAGCTCAGATTAGAGAACAGGTCAATGCCACACAGAGTTCTAGCAGCAGACACATCTCTAGAACAACTGTTAAGAGGAGACTGTGTGAATCAGGCCTTCATGGTAAAATAGCTGCTAGGAAACTACTGCTAAGGACAAGCAACAAGCAGAAGAGACTTGTTTGGGCTAAAGAACACAAGGAATGGACATTAGACCAATGGAAATCTGTGCTTTGGTCTGATGAGTCCAAGTTTGAGATCTTTGGTTCCAACCACCGTGTCTTTGTGCGGCGCAGAAGAGGTGAAAGGATGGACTCTACATGCCTGGTTCCCACCGTGAAGCATGGAGGAGGAGGTGTGATGGTGTGGGGGTGCTTTGCTGGTGACACTGTTGGGGATTTATTCAAAATTGAAGGCATACTGAACCAGCATGGCTACCACAGCATCTTGCAGCGGCATGCTATTCCATCCGGTTTGCTTTTAGTTGGACCATCATTTATTTTTCAACAGGACAATGACCCCAAACACACCTCCAGGCTGTGTAAGGGCTATTTGACCAAGAAGGAGAGTGATGGGGTGCTGCGCCAGATGACCTGGCCTCCACAGTCACCGGACCTGAACCCAATCAAGATGGTTTGGGGTGAGCTGGACCACAGAGTGAAGGTAAAAGGGCCAACAAGTGCTAAGCATCTCTGGGAACTCCTTCAAGACTGTTGGAAAACCATTTCAGGTGACGACCTCTTGAAGCTCATCAACAGAATGTCAAGAGTGTGCGGAGCAGTAATCAAAGCAAAAGGTGGCTACTTTGAAGAACCTAGAATATAAGACATATTTTCAGTTGTTTCACACTTTTTTGTTCAGTATATAACTTTTGGTCTGTACTGTATATATATATATATATATATATATATAGATTTATATATATAGATATATATACGTAGTATATATACTAAATATGTATATATACTGTGAGTGTGTATATTACTCTTTATATTTGTTTGTGTTTGTGTATTTGTTCAGGATAGTGTCAGGATGTACTGCAGTCTGGAGCTCAGGTACTGGGTTGCTTTCAGTCTTCATTACATGAGATAGAAACTGGTACTGAGACTCAAGTCTCAGACCACGAGTCCAAGTCAAGTCTCAAGTCTTTAGGGCTCAGCTCTAAGTCAAGATGTCTTTAATTTTTGCCACTTAAATGCGACTGGAGTGGAGTAAAAAACTCCAGTCGGGTAGAAATCATCTCTGGTTTCTACCAGTCATTAGCTCTTGTCTTTCCTTTCCTTTTTGGTTGAATCATTAATTTGTGCATTACGTCTACTCAAGTTCCAATCCTGAGAAATATACATAAATATCTGGATTCTTCCCACAGTATGCAACAGAAGTGGCTCCCAAGAAACACAAAAAGTTAATACATCAGACTGTATTTGATAGATTATGAAATTGATTGATTTATGAATATTTTTCCTAATTTTGAATAGCTTAATGGAAACTAAATGGAAACTAAATGGAAACCTAGTATTTGGTCGTTTTACTTTACCTGTTCAACTGTTTGTGTCTCCTCCAACATTTCAGGCCAGAGCTTTTTATCCTGTTTTTTTCATGAACTTGGATTCAAACAGCTAAAATGTCTTCTATTTTTTATGCTGTGCAGTCCCTTCACAATTATCCGTCACTTCAAAGTAATTAGGTCAAAACACAATAAATCATTCAAGTCCTCTGTGCTCTTCTTTAATTCAGCATCGTTCTGATTTTCTAATTCTAAGTATTCATTTATCTGGTCATGTATGCAGTAACAGAGCCTATGTTAATTATACCATATTGCTAAAAGTATTGGGTCACAGCAAAAGAACAATGAATTCTTGTGGTCCAATCGCTTCCATGGCTGCAGTTGTGGAGAAACTGGACTGATCTGCACAGAGTCCTGACCTCAACCTTCTTGAACACCCTTGGGATGGATTAGAGCAGAAGCTGCGGTTCTCGTGTTCTCCTCTAACTATGAACACACTCCTAAATCTTGTGAAAGATGTTTATAAAATAGTTCAAGTTGCTATTGCTTCATCAACAAATTTGACCTTATAGGTTAAGAACAGGACGTCATCCGAGTTCGTTTACATGTAAAGGTAGCCAGACAAATATTTTGGCGATATAGTGTAACAGATCTGGATTAATGCTGTCTTACTATCTGGATTCATCTTTTTTAAATACTACGACACACTGGAACAGCGGTATTTCTGCAGGCAGAGAGCTTCTGCTGTGTTGACGGTAGTGGGAGGTGAGAAGAGGCAGCTGATGTTCATTTCCAAGAGAGGAAGGCCGCTCTCAGAGAGGATGAGTGGAAAGGGGCCTTTTAGAAGATCTCTGAGTCAGAATGAGTGGGGAGGCATCAGGATATTATTAGGGAGGTGTTCCTGCTGCCTTTCTGTTGGAGCTGAAATAAATGACTGTTGCTCCAGACTCAAGACCAACCTGCCTTATGTCGTTTGATCCGGGTTTCCACATGAGGAGTGGGAGACACTTGGTGCTATTAGACCTGTAATTCCCAACAGATTATAGATCTAGTGACACTTTGGATTACTGAGAAAAGTAGCCAGCTTGACATCTGCTCCTGGTAATGTGGCTGCTGCAAGCAAAAACCATTGACTTTTGGGGGTAATTAGCCCACCATCGTCTCCTCAGGTTTATGTTGGCTACCTGAAATACTGACAATCTGTTGTAAAACAAAGCTCACAATTAAAGAAACCCAACTGAGGACCTGCTTGTTATTCTGAGGCTCTACAGACTCTGTTTTATCTCAAGTGAAACAGCCACAGTGCATTTAATCGCCAGTTTAAATGCACCTAAAGAAATGATAGAAAGTAAAGCACAAAAACAGAATGTCACTGATGAACACTTTTTTAAAGCTTTGTGCAAAACATAATGGCAGAAAGAAAAATGTTAATGAATTGTCTACAGAATAGAAGATCAGAGCGGCCAAACAACTTTCATATCACACCTAAAGACCTGGCATTTAATTAAACTGGCCTGAAAAAGTGCTGCTTGGTTGGCTGACAACTGTTTCTCTTGAAGCAAATTAAAGAAATCAATTACTGCTGTGTGAAAGTGTAATGCCAGCACACCGGAGTCCCACAACGCCACAGTGAGACACCAGGCCTATTGGAGAGGAGCGAGAAGGAGGAGGAGGTGCCACATCTGATGGGCTCGGCTGCAGAGTTTATCACGTCAACCTGTTATAGGCAACAGAGCCTGAAAGGGCCCACACGCTGGAACAAAGCCGCAAATCAGCCGAGCTGCCTCCACAAGCCTGAGCATCCTCCACTCCCTTCCCAGCTCTTACTCATCCTCTCACATTCTCTGTGGTTCACACAAATTCACAACAAACACATATGCTACATAAGTTCAGCATGTTCTAGAGTAATAATAATCATAAACTACAGAATGTAGATTCCCTCATAAATAAATACTGCCCACTACAAATATATAACAACACCTGGAACAGTTTTGATAAGGTTGTATTGCCATTGTTGAAAGTTTTGGAGACATATAATCACCCATGAGACAATGTTTTCATGCATATTTCCACCAAAACCAACCAGAAAGGAATAGAGAAATGTCAGTTAATCTCAAAGAAGCACCAGAACAATCAGAGTGTTTTCTGTTTTGCCTGATGTTGGGGTTTAAAGCTCAAGTAGCACCAATAAATACAGCCCATACTGGTGTAGTTATCCCCTTCTTTCATTGACCATACCCAGTACTTTCCCACAACTTACAGGGAACGTTCCTAAAATTCATTAATTGTATTCTTTAAATTTGTCAGGGTCTGAACGGCTGATCGTGTCAGTAATCAGTTTCCTCACTAGGTGTCGCAGGAGTCCTGGAATCTGGAGGCTGACAGGTGCAGCCTATCTGGTCATCAGCCACGGTGCTATAAGAAGGAGGACTGCCAACACTTCAGCGGCTGACTGTTTTGCCCCCTGTGGTATTACACCCAGCTCTCTTCGAATCTTGTGTTTTCAAGTGTTTGTCAAACCGAAGCTCCTTTCACACAGGTCTTGCTCTATGCATCGTTACCTTGGTTTCGAAGAATCTTTGGAAAGTCCCACAGACCGTGAACCTCACCGGACATCTTACCTTGGCTAGCAGCCCGACCGGATCAGAGTACCGTTTCAGTTGCGAACCTTGTCCACCCTCCTCGAAGGATTACCTACCTGGCTCCTGTCGGCACCTCACTCTGGATCAGCACTCAGTCCCGACACATTCTCTCCCTGGCGGATACCGACGCCCCATCAGTAAGCATATCTGCAAACTTACCCTTGTTCCTCCCCATCACAGTTCAGCTTGGCTTCCTTGTCACCGGACCCTCGTTCCAGTCTTTAAATAAAATAACTAAAACGTTCTTGGTTTCTGAGTGTTCTCTGCATGTGGGTCAAGTCGGCAGTCAGAACTATGACAAAATTAAATTAGTTACTTTACCAGAATATATGAGTTACTTTCCTGAAATGCTACAGAAACTTTGCTAGGACTTAGAAGTTCCAGGAAAGTTCCTTAAAGCTCCAGGAAATTTCCCCTACTCCATGAAAGGTATGCTATAATGTCAGTGCGAGTAACCAGCAAATTTGGTGAAAATAAACAGTTCATTCCATTAAAGGTTTTGTAAAAGTACCTAATAAGTCCTAAAGAAATCATAAAACTACTGCAAATTATCCAGTAAATTCCAGGAGATAACCTGGAAAGTGAAGGAATAAGTGTATCATGTAGTGCGACCCATGATTTTTACAAGCCCAAAGGGCCTCCAATATATAGATAGATAGATATACACAGCTAAAGCAAGGCCACTTGAGAAGTTCTGGATAAAGATGCTCTTAATCTTAAATGCAAAACATATAATTTATGTAATATTTTGGCTTATTTATTTGGCCTATAGCTTTTTCAGCAAAAGGCATGTTTCAGAGTCTATATACAGGGGTTGGACAATGAAACACCTGTCATTTTAGTGTGGGAGGTTTCATGGCTAAATTGGACCAGCCTGGTAGCCAGTCTTCATTGATTGCACATTGCACCAGTAAGAGCAGAGTGTGAAGGTTCAATTATCAGGGTAAGAGCACAGTTTTGCTTAAAATATTGAAATACACACCACATTATGGGTGACATACCAGAGTTCAAAAGAGGACAAATTGTTGGTGCACGTCTTGCTGGTGCATCTGTGACCAAGACAGCAAGTCTTTGTGATGTATCAAGAGCCACGGTATCCAGGGTAATGTCAGCATACCACCAAGAAGGACGAACCACATCCAACAGGATTAACTGTGGACGCAAGAGGAAGCTGTCTGAAAGGGATGTTCGGGTGCTAACCCGGATTGTATCCAAAAAACATAAAACCACGGCTGCCCAAATCACGGCAGAATTAAATGTGCACCTCAACTCTCCTGTTTCCACCAGAACTGTCTGTCAGGAGCTCCACAGGGTCAATATACAAGGCCGGGCTGCTATAGCCAAACCTTTGGTCACTCATGCCAATGCCAAACGTCGGTTTCAAAGGTGCAAGGAGTGCAAATCTTGGGCTGTGGACAATGTGAAACATGTATTGTTCTCTGATGAGTCCACCTTTACTGTTTTCCCCACATCTGGGAGAGTTACGGTGTGGAGAAGCCCCAAAGAAGCGTACCACCCAGACTGTTGCATGCCCAGAGTGAAGCATGGGGGTGGATCAGTGATGGTTTGGGCTGCCATATCATGGCATTCCCTTGGCCCAATACTTGTGCTAGATGGGCGTCACTGCCAAGGACTACCGAACCATTCTTGAGGACAATGTGCATCCAATGGTTCAAACATTGTATCCTGAAGGCGGTGCCGTGTATCAGGATGACAATGCACCAATACACACAGCAAGACTGGTGAAAGATTGGTTTGATGAACATGAAAGTGAAGTTGAACATCTCCCATGGCCTGCACAGTCACCAGATCTAAATATTATTGAGCCACTTTGGGGTGTTTTGGAGGAGCGAGTCAGGAAACGTTTTCCTCCACCAGTATCACGTAGTGACCTGGCCACTATCCTGCAAGAAGAATGGCTTAAAATCCCTCTGACCACTGTGCAGGACTTGTATATGTCATTCCCAAGACGAATTGACGCTGTATTGGCCGCAAAAGGAGGCCCTACACCATACTAATAAATTATTGTGGTCTAAAACCAGGTGTTTCAGTAGTATATATATATATATATATATATATATATATATATATATATATATATATATATATGTACACCCATTGTACACCCATTACCCTATTAAGACACTGTCTTAATAGGGTAATGGGTGGGTAGCAGTACAGAAGCTGCAGAGAGGAGTGTTAAACTACGACCCTGCTTCCTGGTCTAAACCCTGGGTGCACGCACATGAGTGTGATGACGTCAGTAGCCGCTGGTAATGTCAATAAAGCAAGGATGGCTGATGGAAAGCCCTCGAAAGTATGGATCCACTTTTCAAAATGCAGTGCAGATTAAATAATAAAGAGACCCATTAAGTGAGAAAGTGCAGACTAATACAGAGTTGCAGAAAAGGCATAAAACAATCTTAGTTTTAATTTACTTCATAAACCTGATTGTTCAATGAACAACCTTTTAATGTACAAGATATTAAAGGAGGAATGATTGGGATAATATTGGATTTCACAGCTTCTGAAGCCGTCCTGGAAGGAG
This sequence comes from Girardinichthys multiradiatus, assembly GCF_021462225.1. Taxonomy (NCBI): domain Eukaryota; kingdom Metazoa; phylum Chordata; class Actinopteri; order Cyprinodontiformes; family Goodeidae; genus Girardinichthys; species Girardinichthys multiradiatus. Next base: position 37,929,475 of record NC_061817.1, read on the forward strand.
CTGGTATCAACAGGCTTTTTTTTTCTTGGTGCGTCAGCTACTTTCGTCTGAAGCCTATTTTATTTTCTGACCACTAATTAAGAACAATTAAACACATTTTATAATACATTCGAAGGCTTTTAATAGCAAAAACATCAAATTTCTGTGAAGATTCAATATTTCCAGGGTTGATCCTTGTTCTTCACACCTTCTGTAGTTCTCTATAAACATGCTGGAGATCACATCTAAACTGATGGTGAATCATTTCTGTCTTATAGAGCTTGAAGTCGATCCCAGTTTGTTTTCTTCTGTTTCTTCCCCTGCTGATTGACAACTGACCACAGGTTCTCATAAGGGATTCAGACCTGGAGCAAAAGTTCAAAATGTCCGTGTCAAGTTTGTGACATGATGCTCTATCATGCTGGAATATTCACAGATCATCACTAAACTGCTCCTGGGTTGCTCCCAGAGGACATTTTAACGTCCTGCTTTACCCACAGGAGCATTCTTGGACAGAACTGAGAGAAAGCCCTCTCAGGAGAAGCAATGCCACACATGGATTGGATTAAGATGCATTACTCTTTGCATTTTAGCTCTCACTTTTTGTTCTCCAGATGTCCCACACATTCAGAATGAGGATTCAACAAAGAAAATAACTTATCTGCTGTCCATCCTTGTATTTTCTTCTAAATGTTGATAACTTTCTTTGGAAAAGTTCTGCAAACGTTCTATTCTGCCCTTGTCACAAGGCTGTTGTCCAAAAGTCTTCACCCACCCCCCTGAAAATGTTGTGTAAGCTCTGCTCTGGTGGCAACACTATTCTGTGATGCCTCAAGAGATTATCTTCAAGGCTATGTTCCAGGAACGTACCATTTATTTTCCTGGAACTTACTAGTTACCTTCACAGAGTTTGCAATATATTTTCAGAAAATTATGTAATGGAAAATTCTTTTAAAGTGCTCTGATATTCCCTTCACCTCTCACATTTGTTTCTGTGTTGTATCACTCACAGGTGACCTTCCATCTACCTCTCACCTCTGACCTCTGTGTTTGATGAGTGTTCTGTTTTATTTAGCAGATGGACTCTAAATTCACATGCTGGAGAGTTTTATGGTTAACCCTTCCTGAAGTGTATATTTCAAAGGAAGGTAGATGGGTGCCCTCATAAATAACTTTGTTAACTCTGACCCGGGGAGGGTCTAGGGGCCATATTTCTAAAACTCTTTGAAGTTGAGATAACACCCTCATTTTTAGTATAAATACTGTTTGTGATTTCTGTTCGTGGCTCTGTTTCACTGACTAACCTCAGTGTCAGGGTCTTCAAACGCTGAATGCCTTTGAATAAAACTTATAAGACAAAGTCCGGATTTTCTCTTGTTATGAGTCAACTTCTACCCACTTTGATAAGAAAATTCCACAACAATTTTGGCGTCACGAACAGGATCTAACGTGCCAGAGGAGACCGCAGGATGGGACACGGACGCCTGGCCAGCCTGAGAGTTGTTCTCAGTCCACCTCCATATTACGGTAGTGGAGTCCTCATGCCCGCCTGCGGCGTCTGGCTGATTAGATCCGAACAATTTGTCTTCAAATATATCTGGGTGAGAAGTTGCTCTGTATGATATAATGTATATTATTATTTTTATTACACATTAACCATCATCTCCTAACTAATTAATTAGGTTCCAGAGTTGCGAGAGGGAGGACATCAGCTGAGGGCCCGGTTACCCTGCAAAAGGAATTGCAGGGAGGTTCTTATTGGTAACAATAAGATAAAGCAAAACACAGGGTTTTGCGGGTGGTTTTTAGCAATTTTCTACACCTCATAAAGGAGAAAAGCCAGTGGGCAGACGTGCCGCTGAACAGGTAAAAAAAAAATGGTTCCGGAACCTTGAGGCATCAGGGGTGTCTCCTTCTTCAGACTCTGATTTATAAAATAATGAAAGGAAAAAGTGGGGATGATTGTGTTAAATGTGCTTTAATTTGGAAGATAAGTTTGGTTTTTCACAGCGTGGACGTTTGAGTGTAAATAAGTTAAATAGTTTAAAAAGTTTCAAGTAAAACAGTTGATGGAAAAATAAAAAAAAAAAACAAGAAAAGATTAAAAAGCACAGAGTGCATCAATTAAGGGGTTAAAGAGTTAAAACTTTCCTGAAGGAAGTTTCGTTTGTCTTAAATATTGCGATCAGTCGGTAAAGAAGGTAAAATTGAAAAAAGGACATTAGAGATGCGAAAATAAAGTTGTTTTAGAAAGGAGTATAGTGCATGTTGTGGAAGGAAGTGACAGGCAGGGGGACAACTGACTGACTGACTGATAATATGTATTTGTACAAAATCTGAACCTATACTAAACTTTTCTTCTGCCTCTCTCACACACAAATACACACATATATGGGATTTAAGTTCAACATCTGCGTTTTTGAGTCTGGATTTTAGAAACCTGCCCTTCTCCAAGGCTACTCCACCAGAGACGCTTCTCCAGCACGGCCTGAAAGAGAGAGATCTGCCTTCCTGCATGTTGAAAATCGCAGTGTGACTTTCTACAAGAAAAAAAAACGAAACTCAGAAGAAAATCCGGATTCTCTGAGATGGACAAAGATCCATGCTGTTTGCAAGAGCCAGAAGAGCGATACACTGGATTTATATTGAAAGCACATCTTATGTGGGCAGAAGAGAAACCGGAGCAAAGTTTCTTCTTTCTCCCTCCTGGAGAAGTTAAAGTGGACAAAGAATGATTGAATGTCTCACCAACAGACCTGGGAAGGGCCTGGTTGTTTTTTGGACTGTTAGAGGACTGTGTGCCATGACAGTCTGACTCTGGAGCGATTAAGAAACTGATGGGGGTAACGTACAAACACACACACATTTGCATAAATCTTTTCCTATTTTCTGCAATGAAGAACGCTTATTAACCGCTTCTCATGTGATGCTTACTTGACGTTGACAGATATAGCGGGTTAAAATATTATTTTAGGGTTAGAAAAGTATCTTTAAAAGGGTGATAACTTAACTCATTTGATACTTTCCAGTTAATTATTTTAGAGGAACAAGTTCTCTTTCGTCGTGGAATATTCAGGGTCAATTATTCTAGTTATTAAAAGTTATTAAAAGCAGAGGAAGTTACAACATCTCCAAAACTCAGCAGTAACCAAGTGTTTCTATGTTATTCTCAGGACAGATCTCATGAAGGAGTATTTTTAAAACCCAGCGAATGCGTAAAACCTGATGGGTTTCTCCTTCAGATATTATTTTCTGTTGTCAGAGTTTGTATCCCATAAATCTAATGGGTAGAGACCTCATTAAAACAGTCTTAGTTCTACTGCAGATGGTCTTCATACAGTCTCTGACACAGTACTTACAGTTTGGTGCAGTTTTTGTCCGCAAGTGTTAACTGACGCTTATGAAAAGTACAAATTCATTGTTTTTCACAGCAGCTGCTGGGAAGAGGTTATATTAGGTTTTTCTTCCCTCTTCTGATTCATGCAGCGTGTTGATTTACACTGTACCTTATATCAGGTCCTGACAAAAAAACTATGAAAGGTTTGGTTCTGCAGGTTCTTTTTTCTCCCTTTGGAGAAGGAAAGGACACCTGATCAGTTCTGTGTTGCACAGAAATATTAAAACACTTGTTGTTTTCTAAGATATCACCAGCTTAAAACTTTTAAAACTTTTGAGAGTAATTGGTTTTGTTAAACATATTTCCCTTGGTAAAACAAACCTTTAAAATGAGTATGAAAAAATTGGGTTATTTAGAAAGAATTTGATTGGACAGTGGTACCACACAAAAATTAAACTGCTTCCTAAAAGACTCTGCATGAAAAGGCCTTCAGAACCGTGGAGTTATTTTCCACCACAGTACCAAGTTTTTAAGCATGCTTTTTCTTTATTTTAAAACAGATCTGGTTTTTGTTTTGTTTTTGGCTTTTTAGCATAATGTTGTCTGAAGCTTCTTATGAACTGGGATAGGAGCAAATATGATCTGAGGTAAATTAGGAGCTGTGAACTAATAATTTTAAATCTGATTATTGTCCAAGCAGAAATAATATATTTAGCCAATCCTTCAATCTCTGCAGAAAGTTAACACCATTGTTCAATGCAGTAGTACTCAACTTGTGGTTCCTGGACTCCTGAAGCCTGTAAGCCATAGATTTTGGGTCCATGAAATTATAAGACTTAATTAAAGGTAGGCTGATTACTTATTAAAATAGATCTAAGCCAATGATGAGTTCCAGTCATTTTGGTGACTTTGAAATGCAATAATACTCAAAATTTCTACTCTGGTGAACACAGATTGGGGTTGAAGAGTTTAGTTTTGGAACCAAGGTTAGGACTTGTATAACGGAATAAAGACAAGTAAAATCCTTTATTTTAGGAAAAGAAAAGAAATAAAGGCTCTCTTAACAGTAAGAGGATGGTCGGCTCAAACTCAAGTCTCCTTGTTTGATTTCTTAGGGTTTAAAGATTAAAGGAATACATAGGAGTACAAAGGTACACAAGGTGATTTCAGATTACTAAGAGATAAAATATTGGAACATTTATCACCATTGGATTATTAAAGAGGGGTTCTAGTGATAAGTTCTCCCCAACTCTCAAAATTTAAATAGCCAAATTAAAGAAAATGATGTTTGTTCTTTTTTGAAACATTATGTGGGAAAAAGTCCAGTTTGGAGACAAGCTTCTTATCTTAATTTATGATTAAGTCAAACACTGCAGTTTTGTTTAGTTTGGGTATAACATAAAAATGTCAATGCTGACTTTTCTAATTTCCCCTCGGGGATCAATAAAGTATCTTTGAATTTGAATTGAATTAAATTAAAAATACTTCTTTGCATTTAACTTGAAATTCTGCAATGCAGCTGCGATCAAATTGAGCCAAACAAAAAGAGAACTATAACAATAACTCTCAGGATTGTAGTTATTATTATTACAGAGTTACAGTACAAAGAATTAGCAAAAGGTTTCAGCATCAGTAAATTTGGATTCATATAAGAGAAAACTGTTGCTGTGCTTCTAAATACTTTGAGATCTCTTTGGACTATGTGCACTCATTTTTAAAAAAAACAATCCTGAAGATTGTCATAACAACATTGATCAATTATAGCATTAAAAGATATGGTTGAGAAAACATATTCTGAAAAGAGATTGTTAAAAATTTCTTTGAATTCTTGAAGCTTCAAATTTGGCCATTTGTCTGTCTCTGATGTTTTGTCTTTGTTTTGTTGGTATGAATGTTTGATTATATGTTGCATGAAACAATAATCCATGTTTGGAATAATGTTTCTAAATCTCAGATTGATTAAAACTTTGAGTTTTCAGGAGAGTTAAGAAGCAGCTTGTTTCTGAGGTAGGTGCATGTTAATAGCTTTGCAGTTTAAGTTACACTAATGTGGGATGGGATGAAGAAACTGTGGGTCCGCCCATAGGCTGTCAATCAGAGGTTAGTTCTGCCTGACTCCGCCCACCTACTAGATTGGTTCATGCCTTTGCTGTCATGGTAACGCTCAGCACCTCCCTTCCTGAGTTTTAACACTGTTTAAGAGACAATAGAGTCAAAATGCTTGTAGTGATTGTTGCCTTAAAAACATGTTTTTTTGTATAATAATTAAGGATGTAGCATGACTTTTAGATTTATGTATTTTACTATTAAAAGGTTAATGAAATAGTTTAAACTAGTTTGAAGAATTAGTTTTGCATACAGAATCATTGGTGATTTATTAGATTGAAAGTTTCCCTGGTACCATTAAGCTAGCTGACAGTTCAAGATATGCAAAAGTAAGGAATATATTTTTGATAAAGAATCAGAGTCATGCCTTTATACTTGGTGGGAATTATTTATTAGATTCAATTTGTAGGGTTTATTCATCCAAATTACATTGGATGTCCATTAATCTAATACTCATCTTTGTACAAGACAAATTAGGATGATATGTGACTAATTTCTAAGTGAAACATTGATGAACTAAATAATTACAGTTTGTGTTTAGTTGTTAATGGAACTGAATTGCAGTTAAAAACATCTGGATTTTCTTTATGTTGCTTTCGTTAAATTCATAGTGACACATAGTTATGTCAGAATTCATTTCTTTGGTTCTAGGTTATGTGATCTTGGTTACTAAAACATTTTTGTACAAACTTTTTGCTGGATTGTCGCATGGGTTGGACCCTGCGCCAGAAGAGGGGAATGTCAGAATAAAGTAACATGGGGTTCCAAAAGTTTTAGCACTCATGGGAAAAAGGGTAGCTCAGACCTCCAGTGAGGACTTAGTGACAATGCGAGAGAAACGTTGTACTTTGTTTATATAAATGGTGCATAGCTCCCTAAGACCACATTATGAAAACCTCTCTGAAATTATGGTGTTGATTCTTTTGTGAAATTTTACATCTCCATAGATTAGACCATTTTTGAAATTATTTTTGGGTATTCTGAAACTATGAAATATTGACCTGTAATCAGACCTTCCTCAAACATCATGTCACATTTTTGATATTCAGAATATTTAGCTGATGGTCATTGCTAGTATATCAGGTGAAGTCAGAAGATCAATTATTTGGATTTTGTTGGATGTTTTGATGAAGTTCATGTAGTTAAGCACTTAGGTTTGAGAATGGGACTTTGAATTGAAAATTAGCCAAGTGTTGTGAAGGCTCTGCCTATTGTTCTCACTTATATGAGATTGAGACAAAGGACACAGGCAAATCTCAGTCCTTTTGAAGTGCTGTGTGGCAGGTCTCCTAATTTGGACATGGGGATATTGCCAAGATAATTTTCTTCCACATCTTTGTGTGAAGATAGGATGTTGTTTTACTGTCAAAACCTGTCTACTGTGTTTTCTCAAGTTTCACAGACGGTGAAGGCTGCATTACCAGAAACAGCCACTTCCACCCTCCAGTCCTTTATTCCTGGCGACTGGATTCTGGTCAGAGAATTTAGGAGAAAACACTGGAAGTCCAGGTGCTGGAATGGCCCATATCAGATCCTACTAGACAGCCAGAAAAGCTGCAGGAAAGCTGCAGGAAAGCTCCAGCTCCTCCAGTTTCATCTGGCTTCCAGGACGCAAGTCATCTTCCAACTGGATCATCCACGGCCTGAAAGGTGTGAGGACAGCGGACCACCATAAGATAAAGAACTGTAAGCTGATCACTGGCGAGTGATTGAACAGGTGGTTGAAGAACACTGTTCTTACAAGGGCACAATAATCCCTTGGGCAGTGCAACGTTATTTCAGAATCTACTTAAGGCCATCGCATTGCCTGAAAGTTAAAAATCATAAGTTGGACTATGGAAGCCTAACTTCAAGCTGGTTAGAGTTCCTGTTTCTAAACATATTTCTAGAGGAGCTTCCTACGACCGCCCACCTGTACCAGACTGGTAACAGGGCAGCTTGAAGCGCAGAAGCCACTCAGGAGAGGCAGCAGGATTTTTGTTTTTTTTAAAGTTGTTTATAATTTGTTTTCTTTGAGAAAAAACTGTTTGCTTTCAGTACCAGAAGAAAGGACATTCCACTTCAAGGTCACGATGCAGTTAAATGGAAGATGGTCTGTTCTGATGCTAATGATTGGTATTTCAAGTATTTTTATAACTCTTGTGTTCATTTGGGAAAAGGTGCAGCAAAGACAATGTAAGGCTAATTTGAGGAATTGTGTAAATAATAGTCATCAGCTGATTCGAAGAGAGATCCATCACTTTTCTGACTACTATGATCATACTGATAATGTCTGGTGGCAACTGATGCATCAAACCATGAGGAAGATAAGAAATGATAGTTGCTATGTTTGTTGTTTGATTCCACATGCTATTAATGATCAACCATTTTTGGTACCAGTTCCTATTGATACTGCTTATACTCTAGCTACTTTCTTTCCAGATAACCGGTTGGTGGAGGTCATTTTTCCTTGGGTGAGGAATTATGCGGTACGGAAAAGCAGAAATGTTGGTAAATTTTCTAGTGAGACTAATTTAACGTGTGCGTCTACAGGAACTCTTTATAGATTTCGGGGTAATAGAAATCCAATTAAAGATCCAGATATTTGTATTGCTCAGGAGGAAAGCACACCTTATTTCCTTGGAAAGACGGTGGGTTGTAAAACTATTATACCAGTTTCATGTGCCTTGATCCACAGTAATACATCTAGACCTTGTCCTGTCAGAACTGATCCGTATACTATTTCAGAATCTTTGGCTCCAGATCCTTTTGTGTTAACTCTTAATCTTACAGCCTTACCGAATGGAAGTCAATTGTATGGCATGGCAGGTAAATTAACCAGGGTTCTTGTTACTTTTCCTAGTAGAGATGGGTTCTCGTGTCCTAAGAACATGGTTTGGATGTGTGGAAACAGATCATATCTGTATCTGCCTGCTAATTGGTCTGGAGTATGTTATCTAGCTCATTTACTACCTACAGTCACGACTTATGATTCAATCAGCCCATTATTAGAGAGGAAGACAATGCTCAAACGGCAAAAGAGAGCTAGGATCCCACATTGGAAAGGGATTTTGGGTACAATTTTTCCTAATTATGGTGCTGCTAACGCCGCCCATAGGATTAATGAGTTGTCAGTTGAGTTAGAAAATCTTACTGCTTTATCTGAGGAAGGTTTCACTGTTCTACCTACGGAGCAGCAGGCTATAAGAACTATGAGTTTGCAAAATAGAATGGCTTTGGATTATCTGTTAGCTGAGAGGGGTGGTGTTTGTCATTTAATTGGGGAACAATGTTGCACTTTTATTCCCGATGTGTCTAAGAACATGACGAATATTCATGATAAGTTTGAGGACTTGCTGACGACCCAACAGAAGGAGAATATGAGTTCCTCTTGGACTCCTTGGTCTTGGTTCTTTACTGGTGGATGGACATCTTGGTTAGTAAAGATTGGAGTGATTCTTTTATGTTTCTTTTTGATTTTGATGTTTCTTTCATGTTGTATTATTCCAATGGTTAGGGGAATGGTGATGAGACTGGTACGTTTTTCTGTGTTGCCTGTTGATGAGGATGTGAACTTAATTTCTGTTTGTCATGATTGTGATGATTCTGCATTTACAGTGGCAGATGGTATGGATACCAATGGATTTTATGTTGCTTGAGATGCTTTACAGTAGATCTTAGAGGAAGCCATGACATAACACATGTATTTGTTATGTATTCTTTTCTTTTATTAGTTTTACTTTGATTATAAGCTTTGGGTGATGGTTTTGTAGAATTTTCTTTTAGTTTTGTGATTATCTTGTAATCAGAAGAAAGGAGTGTAATGGAAAATTCTTTTAAAGTGCTCTGATATTCCCTTCACCTCTCTCATTTGTTTCTGTGTTGTATCACTCACAGGTGACCTTCCATCTACCTCTCACCTCTGACCTCTGTGTTTGATGAGTGTTCTGTTTTATTTAGCAGATGGACTCTAAATTCACATGCTGGAGAGTTTTATGGTTAACCCTTCCTGAAGTGTATATTTCAAAGGAAGGTAGATGGGTGCCCTCATAAATAACTTTGTTAACTCTGACCCGGGGAGGGTCTAGGGGCCATATTTCTAAAACTCTTTGAAGTTGAGATAACACCCTCATTTTTAGTATAAATACTGTTTGTGATTTCTGTTCGTGGCTCTGTTTCACTGACTAACCTCAGTGTCAGGGTCTTCAAACGCTGAATGCCTTTGAATAAAACTTATAAGACAAAGTCCGGATTTTCTCTTGTTATGAGTCAACTTCTACCCACTTTGATAAGAAAATTCCACAACAATTACCAGTTACCTTCCCATTACTTGCAGATTACTTTTCCCTTTAAGATAAAAAAAAAAACTTCTTTCAACTGCTAGATTCTCTGAAGCAATTTCCTCATGTAAGGCTGTTTTGATGCAAAGGGATGTAGGTGGCAGCTTTTCTTGGAGGTATCCAACGGTAACACAAGCAAAGCAATGCTTTCAGAACAATTAAATCAACCAGTCTGCTGAAGAGCTTGATGGAGTGATTTCAGCTGGAATCTTCCACAGGTTCACATTAGCTAGCTGATGTGAAGACATCAGCTAGCTTGATGTCTTCACTCACCTCGAGCTAGCTGATTATTTTTGGACCAAAATACAGTGAAATATTTGTGCCACGGTAAAAACATGTTTGAACGGCTTGTGTTGACAGCAGGATGTTTTTGGAACAACTTTGAAAAAACGATTAAACCACTGAATATTAAGCGTTTTTTACAATTTCAGTAACTGTGGTTCACTGGTTCCACTACAGCAAGGGTGTCCGAAATGCGTTACGGGGGCCACTTACAGCCCCTGGAGGGGTAAAAAAAAAAAAATCACATGAAATGAATTCGTGATTTTAGTTTTAAAATATAAAATATATACTTTTTTTTTTTTTTTTTTTTGCCCACGAATGCTTTTCACTCGACGATTTTTCCCCACCTGACAAAACATTTGGACACCACTTCACTAACAGCATTACTGAACCTTATATCACAATAAAATAAGACAAGTGCGGGAGTGGTGGCCTAGTGGTTAGAGAGTGGGCATGTGTGCCCCAGAGGTACCCACAAGTACCCTTGTTCGAATCTCACAGCCTGCCACTCTGGGTCCCTGAATGCTCCCTGGGGGCCATGCAATGGCAGCCTACTGCTTCTAAGGGATAGGTTAAATTCAGAGGATAATTTATCCATTGTGAGATCAATAAAGTCTAAATTATTATTATTATTATTATTAAGTAACTCATAATGGTCATGGAGTGTTTGTTGGAAGGAGCTTTCTAAATCCATTTATATAACAGGTGAAGCTCTGATCCCATTTAAAAACACTGCTGACCTTATGAGTCTGAATTGTCTGGATTCCTCAGATAATGTCAGCAAGGTTTTTATCTAAACCAAACTTATTGTCTTCATACAAAGAATTTTTATTACGAATAAAATGTTGGCATTTTGGCAGTTAAACCTGTGATCTGAACATGGCAGGATAATAAAAAGCAGGGAGGTAAAAGTACACATCAGCTCTCTTCTAATAGCAGGGGAACAGTTTACAACCATTGGTTTTAGTCAATTATTGACTAGAAATCTGATTATTTTCTTTTCTTATTTACTTACTGAGGTCATATAGCCTGTGCTGGTAATAACTAAAGATAGAGCTTGATGGCCTCTTCAAGGCTTGAACAGATAAGAATGACATGCTACAGCTGCAGCCTGTTGAAGGAAACGCTGCTTTATTATGGAAATATTTGTTGTCACTTTCCTGCTACTCACTTTTAATAATGTCTGTTATGTGTGCTGTGCTGTGCACTTCAGGTAGAAATGACTGCAGCCTCTCTATATGTTAATCTCACTGTTATCAAATCAATGTCAGCGCACATTACAGCAGCCGTATTCATACTGAGGCTTTGTTGAGCCACACAGACAGAAGCTCAAGGTCAGTGTTGGTTTGACGAAGCGCTGACATAGACTTTAATGTTCACCGTGCAAACCAGCAGTGAGGCAAGCTTTGAATGACAGGGAATACATTTATTTAAAAAAGGAGCCTTTGCCTGGATTTTTGGCTACAGGAGAACCTTTGGCTCTCAGCCCTTGTCTGTCATCATGTTTACTGTATGAAGAAACTGCGCTCAGACTGCAACATGACAAAGATGCAACATCAGAAGGAATCCTGTGCTCTCTTCAGGAATGAGGGTGGCAGTATGACAGGTATGAAGAGTCTGTCCTTGTTGCAACATGAGGTCAGCAGAATCCATCATCTTTTATTTCAGTGAGTAAACTGGATTTGTTTTGTGAAGTGCCTTGAGACAATTTTTGTTGCAAATTGGGACTGTATAATTAAATTGAATTGAACGTTATCATCTGGGGCTTCATGTAAGAAGTGTGCTTATGTACAAAAACCTTGTGGCGCAAGTGTGCAGAAATTCACGCAAAATTGTGACCTGCGTCGAAAATGTGCGGAAGCCACGCCAATTTCTTTCAATTGACAATAAAAAACTACAAAGTTTTAAAAGTCATCTAAATATGACTCCTTTCAATTTTATTTAAATCAAGGAACATCAAACCTGATATGATTTCATGACTTTGAGATTTTATGATTTCAACCTGAATGATAAAACTGGACCACATTTAAAGCTGCAGCTTGTAATGTTTGTAGAAATGTATTTTGTATAAGCTGTACAGCGCCCGGGAACTGACATGGGGCAAACATATATATAAAGCGTGCACACAAAATACTAATTCGTTCCCACGAAATACTCATTTGTGGCACAAATGAGTATTTGTGGGAAAAAAGTAGTATTTTGTGCTCACGCTATATGGTTTTTTTCCCCAATGTCAGTTCCCAGGCACCATAAAACTGTCACTTTGACAATATGAGACAGGTAATCTGTGAAAACAATCAAACTCCTCTGGCTCCTCCCAGAGGTCCTACTGCCCTTTGCTGAAATACACCACTCCCACTCAGAACCAACCAATCAGAGCCAGAAGGAATGCCTAAGCAGTGTCAATCACACCCCTTCCCAACACAACACTCACCGTTCAAGCTTAAGATTGCCAGTGTGCTGCAGCTGTGCTAATGGCGCTGTGCTAACGATTTGAGGACCATGTTTGTAGTAAAGTATGGGCAGGCCATTGTCAATGTAAATAATATCGTTGATGTTTCATCCCTACCAGTGAATGTGACATAGCTGTTTATTCACCGTCATCGTCAGCCCTGCTTACTAGCTTGCGCGTTTATGGCAGGCTTCGCTGTGGGGGAGGAGCTGTGGAAGGCGGGCTGTGGCACAGCAGAGAGCAAGGAGGGGGGACCTGTAAGGTGTGCTTGTTCAAATGTTTAGGCTAAGTCCACAATTTTCTCAGAACTCCCTACTGCAGCTTTAAACTCATAAAATAATGCGACACACCATATAAAATTATTGGAAACAGCTTCAATTGGAAGTAAATTGTAAATATTCCTCTTTATTGTCACCTAGATGTAAATGTGCATCGCACTGTGCGCCAATACACATTAAATACATGTAAATTAATGGGCACGTTCATACTCACTAAAAGAAAAGTCTAAACAAGTCAGGTGTGATGATTTCATGATAAGGTGGAGAAGCTGCAGATAATCACACATGCCCATTGCTGCGTAGAGATGGTTTATACAATAAGCAATATCTGTAGGGGAGTCCAACTGTTGCAGTATATCAAATAAACAAAAATAACTGCTGTGTATTGCTGATGGTAGTAATATTTTAGCAGTTTTTACTGACCCTCAACAAAATGCCACTAACACTAGTAACAAACACACAAGGAGACAGGTGGAGTCTGAGAGCTTAACTCGCCTGGCATTCTTTCTTTCTGCACGTTGTTCAGACAGGAAAACAACCACATATTTGAACAGGAAAATGTTTCTCCTTCTATCTTCAGCATGGAGGGGTGCAGGAGGCAGTGTTGCAGTTTGTAAAGTAACACACTTCATCAGTTGCATTTTTATTCAACCAAGAGTTTCACACTTTTGGACAAAAAAGCCATATTACTGCAGCTGTAGTCTTGACTGTCTTGGTTCTGCAAATTTACATTTTGAACGTCTATTTTTGTGAAATAAGAGTGTACTTCCTGTTACAATTCCTGCTGTGTAGTAGTAGTCTATTCTTTACACTGACCCCTTGTGTGTAGTAAGAGTTACTGCAGAGTGACTGACGGGTGTTAACAACCTGTCCGCCATGATGAGGCAACCATTCACTCAACCCGTTCACTTATAAGTCCAATACAAATACAAAACCGTCTTTATTGACTGAAATTCTATAAATAAGCCAATCAAGAATATTTTGCTGCATTTAGGACTCTAAGCAGTGTAAATCCCACAAAAAACTGTAAAGTGAGACAACAATAAAACAGCTATTGAGGCAAGGCAGAAGGACCGACGAGAAAAATAAGTCAAACTAACACTGACTGGATATTGGGGAGAGCCTGTGGTTTATGGAGATAAAATGTGATGATGCTGATTTCTTTCTGTGTGCACTCCATTTATGGACATTTGGGGGGAGTCTTTAGCTAGAAAGTTTGCAGACTGGTGAAGAAGGGCAGGACACCACCTGAGCCAAACCCCAGCAGGAAAAACGTTTCAGTAAAGCAGCAAAGAAGAAAATGAAGAGCTAACTGGTTTAATGTAGAATCTGTGATTCCCAGAGATTACAGGAATCTAGCATCGCTTTCCATGCCGTAAAGTTTCATCCTCAAATTAGATCTTCAGCTGGAAAGCTTGCAGCACTGCTAGGATGGTGGGAGGCTGATTTCTGACAGAACCCACCTTTAGAGGTAATGTGTTGGTTCTGTAACACTACCTTAATGTTAACGTGTAGACTGTTTTTTCATGGTGGAATTTCAGTGAAAATAGCAGTTGTTTGTTGCATCTTTAATCTCAGAAATAATATTGAAAATGTACCGTAAAACCCTCTAAATACCCGGAATTACATCCTGTAATTATGCAACCTCGCTAACCTTTCTATGCACCGTTAGGAAGCCATAACGGTGTTAAAAAAATGAAGACCCACAACTTTTCAGATGCCTTGTTAAAACTATGCCTCCAGGTATTAAGATGGTTCTGAAGGTAACAGATTGTCCAGCCTGGTATTAGCAAGGTATACCTTATAAAGTGGCCTATGTGGTATACCTTATAAAGTGGCCTATGTGGGTGTATTTATAATAATCTATGTATGTACTTATTTTGTTTAGGAAACAGCTGCAATAAACAACAAGTGAACGTATTTGGATTGGGCCTGGGGTTATTTGAGCTCTTCATGAACTTGGTCTGCTTCAAGTGTTTTTAGTTCCAAAATGTTCTTATAAACCAGCAATACATTAAAAAATATTCCAGCTCACATGGACCAGCCCCTCATAAGAGCTACAAACTCAGTTTCTCTGGTATTTCATGTTTCTGAACTCTGCCTGTTTTCACCATAGCTTCATAAATAAATATTTATTTTACATTTTTTCACTGAACTTCTGTTCCCCATCAGCTCGGAGCAGTGAAAGTTTACTGCACTAAAACAGCTTCATGATGAAGTTCACTTTGCTCAATAAGGCAGAGGGAAGCTGCAGATTTGATTAATTATCTGAAAGCTCATTTAATTTCACAGCATTGTATTGTTTTCATGCTGTCATTTGAAAAATGTCTTCTAATTAACCAATATGACAATAATTATTTCTCCTCTCTTCTTCTAATCCCTGCCTATATGTCTTTGTACTTGCTAAGGGTGGAGCAGTTGTTGCTAATTAGCAAGAGTTAACACCCCAGCCATTCTGACACAAGGAACATGAGACCATAGATTCATAGAAATAACACATAAAATCAAGGCAGGAACGTCTAAATGCTCAGAGAACCTAAACACTTCCCAACATCTTTAACTATTTCAAACTAATAGCAGTGTTATAAAGCTATGACCTGTTTTAAACATCTGTAGCCATACAGTTTTTGACATGGGACATTTATGAGAACCTATCTATCAGAACAGGTTACATATTGGCAAAGCAGATAAACAAAAATGCAAAACTAGGATTGGTTACATGTTAATTGAATAATTAGTTAAAATAAATCATTTCTGTTACCTCAGCAACATTAAGTAAGAATGTTTTTTGTGCAAATGAGCAAAACTGTAGTCTTCAGTTTCCTCAGATTCATTATATTCTTAGCAGAAAATCCACATAAAAAACTGATGTGATGATTTGCTGAGATTCTGGTGTCCCCCCTTTGCTCTGGAACTGGTATACTGATCCTGAACATGTATCAAGCATGGTAGTGGTAGCATCATGGTGTGGTCTAGCAGATGTGCAGATTCACTATGAGAAGAGATTCCATGACCAGGTGCTGAAGACAGCTAGAGAGTCCATCACCTTCACCAACATCCTGCTAAACACCAAATAGCTCACAGAAGAACCAATGTCTTCAAGGCTGGTGGGATGTTCAGAGTTGTGCTTCTAGTGTTCAGCGCTCAGTACTGGTGGCCAGTCTTGGAAATCATATTTAGTTTCCTGAATGTGTTCACAACATTATCTCTTAGGCTGGATCTAACAGACAACTGATCCTGCTTGAACTTTAATGTGAAGACTGACCCAAGCATCTGGTGAGCGGGTGGAGGATCCCTAAATAAAAACGATGGAGGCTGATTTAATGTCCGACAGTGAGAAAAACATGGTTTTAACTTTTTACCACTGGTATACACTGAACACACAGACTGCTGTTTTAGACATGCTAGCCAAGCTAATTGTGATAATAAGATGCAAAGCTCTGATCATTTTGTCTGTTTTAAGAGGTTATTAAAGTTGTATTGATCTCTTTAGGTATGTCCTGTTTAATATATGCGTCTGCTTGGTGGATCGATTTCCAGATTTCCTGTTTTAATTGTTTCTAAGTTTATTTTTCATTTTCATCACAACTGTCCACTTTACTACTGTTTTAAACACCCACATTCTGCCTTAGTCATTTGTGACTTTAGTTATTAAAGATCTGTTATTCATGCTGTACCTGTCTGTAAAAGCTCTGAACTATTCATGAAAACCCTGAAAATGTCATGTCGATGCTTGTAGATATCCAGAGACAGTTTATTACTATCAGTGTTCTGCTTGCATTAACCATGTCATAATGTTTTCTCCAAACAAGTCAGCTGCTAAATGAACCGTTACATAATGAGCTGAGTTGCAGCAGGGTGGCGCTCTGTGCTTATAGCTGAATGTAAAAGGCAGCATCCTCCGTCATTTCTGGGACGCATTTAAATTTGTTTTTACGATCCCACAGATGGTTCTGATTTTATATCCCAGCTTTTCATTACACTCAGCCAAAGAAGGTAAAGCTGCACACTGGGTTCCTACAGCATGACAGCGATTAAGTATGTTGAACAGGCCCATTAAAATGTTGTATTGGTAGCGGTTATTTACTACACGTGCACTTCCATTCGAGTTTCCCTGCGGTTTAGAGGTTTCTACTTGGACTTGCTTGCACATAATCTGATAAAAAGTCATTCATGCATTAAAAGTTTGTTTGCACACAATTCAAAACGCATCGATCACAGCACACTGGCATGGACTTGATGGTCTACTTCCAGCCACAGCAGGGAGGAGAACAGCCTCGATTCAAACTCCAAAGTGAGCCGAATACAGATGCAGCAGAGGATTTGTTTTCATTCTGCGGAGGTGTGGTTGTGTTTATGTATTTTAAATTTGGATCTCACTCATCTTTCATCAGCAATTCTGATTCAAGATCAGGCGTGTGGGAAAGTCTGCTTGTTTCTCAGACAAGTTGGAGAGTGAGGTACAACTTGAAAACACCCACAAGACTCTTCAGACTTTAAAATGTGGTTCATTTAAACTGTCTTAACTTCAAGATGAAAAGAAAAAAATGTTTTTTAAAAGTTTCTGGTGACATTTAGCTTGCTGTATGAAGATTAGAGTAAATCCATGCATCCAGAAGGCTTTAAAGCTGAAACACAGTAAACATTTATTTTATTCCCCACAATGCAGCTTTAGAGCTGTGTTCAGAGCAACTAAAGATAACACGATAATATCCTTGGTATTTATCTTTTTATCTAGAACAGAAAGGTCTAATCTTTTAAGATTTATGGCAACAAATAGTAAATAATGGGATAACATTTGGAGTCTTGTACAGTAAACTACTCTTAATTTTCTCCATTCAATGCTGTGGGTGAAAAGTGTTTACGCTCTTACAGATTTCTTCTGGTTTTGCTTCCAAACAAGAAATACTTGTTCAGTCAATTTTTAACATCCTTGTCTACATC
Organism: Girardinichthys multiradiatus; assembly: GCF_021462225.1. Lineage (NCBI taxonomy): Eukaryota > Metazoa > Chordata > Actinopteri > Cyprinodontiformes > Goodeidae > Girardinichthys > Girardinichthys multiradiatus. Next base: position 37,947,172 of record NC_061817.1, read on the forward strand.
CAAGATGACGCTGCAGATGGACGCCTCGGTACTTTGCTCTCTTGTACTTTCATTGTTTTTGTGTGTTAATTGCGCTCTCTACCACTATTATGTGGTCACTTATGTATTCACCAGAGAGGAACTCCTAAACACCAGGAAGTCCTATCAAGGCATTCTTTCTCCATTTTTCAATGACCCCAACATGCACATGCATGCTTCATAGCAGCAAACTGACAAATCGCCTGCTTTTATAAAGGTGATCATATTTGGTGATGATCAATTAATTAAGTGCATTCAATCAGCAGCACCTGGCAGCTGCTTTTCTTGTTAAATCCTATAGAATCAGCAAGGGTGGACATAGATTATCCTATCACTGCATCAGTCCTTTTCCCCCTGAATGTAAGACAATTCAGAGTAGATTTAGACACTTTTCTAAAATATGCACCAGTATGAGCAATGCAGAGTCCTAATTTATGTACTTCTCCTACACTCTACATTTACCAGCTGCAGCTGCTGAGGCCGTTTTTCTGGCTGTTTGTGTGGGAAAGGTGTACCACAGCAGGGAGAGCTGAAGGCAAGAACCTCACATTTTCTTGAAGACAAAAATGGGAGAATCCCGCAGGAAATCCTGCGCAGGACTGAGAGGGTCAAATAAAGTTTGCTTGCCCCACAAGTTCTAAATGTGTGTGTTTGATAAAGTTCTTATAGCAAAGATCTGAGCCTTTCATAGGTCTCAGCAGTTCAAAACACCTCGCCAAATCTTGCTGACAGTGGACAACGGGCCGATAGAGTTAATATGAGAAAGTTGATGAATATGGATAAGGTAAATGAAAGCTGATGAATGTTATCCCTTATCTCCATAAAGATTAGACTATTCTCATGAACTTCTGTCAAGGACACACACAATAAAGAACAAAACTGAAGAGTTAGCTGGTCCAGCAACTTAATGGACAATGATAAGGTTACCTCAGAATGCAGTGATGTTGACAAAAATGATCTGATGTGAAACACTTTTTAAAATAGTTTTGTCCTGCTCATGGCTGCTGCAATTCAAGTTTTATAAGAATTCGAACAACATCCAAAAGGGAAATCTACTGAGACATTACGAGAAATAGGTCTATTAGGGTCTTTGCTTCCCAAGGGACCACTGCTACCTGATGATGAGATATATACTCTCATTCTCTTCATTTTCCTGATGTCAGATCAATCATGCGCCATCCCAACTCAAGGTGAAAGCCATCAAAGTGTCGTTCCCCCATCATCAGTGATTCACCAGAAACTCCGAGACACAGACGAGCAGAAAGGCAGCATCAACAACTGAGTAAGAGGAGAAACGAGCAACATGCTCGAAGAGATTAATCTGCTTTACTGCCAGTACTCTAGACTCAAATGACTGGGAATGAAGGAGGGTGGAGGGATTCACAGTGAAAACAAGTCTCAGCCATAAAACTGGCTCATAAAAATCATCTGGCGGAAGGCTGAAACAGCCAAGATAAAGTCCATCTAATCAATACAAACAGATAACTTAGTGAAACTTTGTTCAGAACATGAACTGAACTGAAAGAGAACTGAAAAGAGGTGGGATCTCCTGTGAGTTAAAGTCTCAATCGAAGGGCGGGGTCAGTTCAGATCCTTGAGGCATTCATCATGCTGTGGGCTGTAAGTCTTTGCATCCTCTGGGCCTCCTTCACCCTCGGAGTCCCGGTAAACAGAGAGAGGCAGAAGCTGCTGCTCATATCCTTCGACGGTTTCCGGTGGGACTACGACCATGATGTGGACACTCCAAACCTTGACCAGATGGCCATAGACGGAGTAAAGGCCCATTATGTTACTCCTCCATACATCACCGTCACCAGTCCTACGCACTTCACCCTCCTTACAGGTAAAATGTTTCACTTTCTGCAACAGTTTATGTGGTTAAGGATCTGCTTATTATGACAGAATTGGAAAATGATTTGATTTTACTTTGAAACAACTGAAAACAAACAGGAGAAACAAATTAGATGTTGAATCAATATCTGTGAATATGGACTGCAAGCCATCTGATGGGGGTTCTCCTCCACAGGCCGTTACATTGAGAATCATGGGGTGATCCACAACATGTGGTTCAACACCACGACGATGGAGAAGAAGCCCTACTATCAGACCCAGTTTGTGAACGAGTGGTGGGACAACGGCACACTGCCAATCTGGATCACAGCGCAGCGACAGGTCTGAGCAGAACCATTTCCATCTTAGCAACAGAACCCCTTTCTGTTCTTCAAACAGCTCTGAAGTTCTTCTGCAGGCCTAGATGTTACGAGATAAAGATTACACAAAAGGTTTACCTGGATGTGGAGGAAAAGTTAAAGGCACGATATATAGTTTGGATTTCCTAACCCAGCTGTGGGTGCTGTATGGCTCACTGCCCAGGGTGGCATGCAGCAGAGAATTAAAGGGCCATTTCATTTTTTAGATATCTAGTCCGCATCTACTCAACATCTAAAATACCTGTCCTGAATTGGATTATTTTACACGGAACAGAGATTATTTAAAATACAAACTGAAACTGATGAAAACTTTATTCGTTTCTGTAGTTTATACAATTACTATGAGGAAGGGACTTGCCCCAGGGTGCCATTTGTGTCAGAACCACTACTATGACCCGCTTTACGACCTGATGAAGCCTGTACCTATCTGTCAATATATTCAGCACACACGTTATATGCAATGTCCCTTTTTTACCTTTCCAGGGTCTGAAAGCTGGCTCTCTTCACTTTCCTGGAACAGCTTCCAGTTACCAGGGACAGGTTGCTATGATGCGCGAAGTGGAGCCCATCCGTTACAACTACAAGAATGAGACCGCTTGGTACGAGAACACAGACAAGGTGATGGACTGGTTCAGAGATCAGGATCTGGACTTTGTGTCTATGTACTTCGGTGAACCAGACGGCACCGGCCACAGATACGGCCCTGACTCACCAGAACGCAGAGAGATGGTGAAGCAAGTGGACAGAACCGTGGGCTACATCCGAAACTCAACTGAAAATCACGGGCTGACCAAACAACTGAACATCATCATCACAGCAGACCACGGCATGACTTCCATCTATCGTGGTGCTCAGCTGGAAGAAATCACCCTGTCAAAAATCCCTGGATTTAACTTTCAAGATGTGTCCTTCCACCTGTTGGACTACGGACCATCCGGGATGCTGCTGCCTAAGCCCGGAAAGCTGGAGACGGTTTACAACGCCCTGAAGGGGGCTCACCCACACCTGCATGTGTATAAGAAGGAGGAGATGCCGGAGCACCTTCACTTCTCAAACAATGACCGCATCCCGCCCATCATTTTATGGACTGACCCTGGATACGTTCTCAATGGGGTGCGTATATTGGTTTAAATTTGTTTTTGCTCAAAAGACTGCATCTGCATCTAATAACTAAGAGGTGGGTGTTCACTACACATGCACAGTGATACATTTCAAGCCCTTATTCTGTTCTATTAATAAAATATTAAAATATTTCATCAGATCAATAAAATAAGATTTTTAACACAGAAATATGATTTTATGATCATGCTATGACCTTCACAATAATAGAGAAGACGGTACAGTTGCCCAGCAGACAGTCACTGATGCCTACTACAGGGAAGGTAAATCTCGTTGCTAAAAAAGCTGGCTATTCACAGAGGTGTATCCAAGCATATAGGTGGAAAGTTCTGTGAAAAGAAAAAGTGGGCTAAAAAAGGTGCACAAGAATCTGTGATAATTGCAGCTTTGAGAGGATTATTAAGCAAAGCCCATTCAAGAGTTTCGCGAGATTCACAACATGTGTACTGCAGCTGGATTGAGAACCTGAAAATCCACCATACACACATTTCAGGACATGGGCTAAACTGTTCCATATCTTCTGGTAAGCCACTCCTGAACCAGTCACAACGTCAGAAGCATCTACCTTGGCTAAGGAGAAATGAACTGGACTGTTTCTCTGCGGTCCAAAGTCCTCTTTTCAGATGATAGTAAATTTTGGACTTCATTTAGAAGTGAATGTCTCAGAGTATGGAGGAAGAATGGAGAGGCTCAGAATCCAAATTGCTTGAAGTGCAATGTTAGGTTTCCACAGTCAGTGTTAACGTGGGGTGCCTTGTCATCTGCTGGTTCTGGTCCACTGGTCCACAGTCAACGCAGGCATCTACCAGGAAATTTTAGATCAGGTGATGCTTCCCTCTGCTGTCAAGCTTTATGGAGATGCTGATTTCATTTTGCAGCAGGACTTGGTACTGGCCCACATTGCCAAAGTTACCAATACTTGCTTAAATCACCATGGTAACACCAGCAAACTGGCCTGACTCAAATCCCACAAAGAACCTATTGACTGTGGTCAAGAAGTGGTCAAGAAGAAGATGAGAGACACCAGAATCAACAATGCAGATGACCTGGAGACCACTATCCAAACAACCTGGGCTTCCTGAACACCTCAGCAGAACCACAGGCTGATCACTTCCTTGCTACACTGCAATGATGCAGTTATTTATGCAAAAGGAGCCCAGACCAGGTACTGAGTGCAGATTCTGCACAGAATATAAACATACTCTTCTGTAGGTCCACAATTTTGGATTAAAATACTTTTTTCTGGACTGATGTAATATTTTAAGGTTCTAGGAAACGGATTTTTGTGTTTTCATCAGCTGTAAGCAACAATCACCAAAAGCAAAAGAAAGAATGAAATGTTTGAAACGTATCACGCTGTGTGAGATTATATACTAATTTATTGAACCACACCTTAACCTGCAGCAGGAAAACACAAATCTGATGTTTCTGCTTATAAATGACCTGACGTACATCATGAAGGACAGTTTAAAGCCAAAGTGACAGGAACTCTGACAGTTCCCTCCCCACAGCAAGTCTCATTGATTTACCCTTTAAAGGGTAAAATAATTTGCCATTTGTGCCACATCCAGGATGCCCCATTTTAAACTGCAAGCATCTCAAAACCAGCTTTGGTAGCATTAACAGCTGCCAGTAAAATTGCGATTATGATCCACTTGATTGGTCACAAGGAAAGAAAATGATGCGCACTTATGTCCAGACGGAGATAATAAGGCCAATAACTGATGTGAGTGCCATTGGGTTCACTCCAGAAATATCCTCACGTCTTGACCTCCGATGTAATTAAATTAGCCCCAGAATTTGCTCTCTGGAAGTTGTGAAACTGAGCTCCTTTCAATCAGAAACAGGAGTGAAATTTTAATCTTGGCACATTACAGTTTTAATCAAGTGCATTTGCACGGATAATCCAGGCCTGGCTGGTGACACGCAGCGCTCTCGAATGCTCTGCGAAGCTTTTCATGCCTTGAAATTCAAAATTAGCATTTTCATTTGGCTCTGCACTCACTTAGCCGCTGCGCAGCCTTCAGCTCAACGTTGTCAGTCTAACCTGTGAAGCACCACATCAGGACTTAAAGAGCAAAAGAAACAGAACACTCTGTGAAAGTGGGTTATCTCACATCTTGAGGATGCGACCAGCAGCGATCAGGACATTAGCCGACTCTTTGTTCCCTCCCTTTATGGCTTATAGACGATTTGGGTTGATCCTAGAGAAAGATAAGCTCATTAAGAGTGTTATGCAATTACTTAGATAACTGGGTGTTTTACTTATTTACTTACTTTTAGCCATAATATACAATGAATTATTATAAGTTTGCATCTTATGTGAAATGTAAAAAAGTCCAGATATATTAAAATGATGTCATTTAAACAGGGTCATGGGTTGAGAGCAATTATAAAAGGAGAAAAGGCCATCACAGCAGTAAACTGACTCTATTCTTAGCCAATACCTCCCTCTGCTGGAAGTAGGCCAAGCTGTGAAGTCCTTGTTAAAATGACTGCTTCTGAAAGTTACACTCTGACTGATCCTTCCAAAATGTGTTACATCATCCACATCCTGTCCTTGCAGTATTTCCCAGTTCAGTTCAACAAAGGAGAGCATGGCTTTGACAACCAGGAGATGGACATGAAGCCCTTCTTCAGGGCCGTGGGTCCGGCTTTCCACAAGAACCTCGAAGTGGGGCCGTTTGAGACGGTGAACATCTACCCGCTGATGTGTCACATTCTGGGCATCCAGCCTGAGCTCAACGACGGCCACCTGAGCGCCACGCAGCGCATGCTGGTGACGAGCGCTGACGGTGAGTTTCCCTGCCTCTGCTTCATCATCCAACTCTCCAGACTGCTGTTCACATCTGGAGGGTTACAATACAGCAACCACACTGTTCTGGTGACTTTCCTGATGGGATTTAAACTGGTTTAAAAGAATAATGTTTAAGGATAAAAAAAAGTAGAATGATGGAAACATTTAAGCTTGCTTCATTAGCCTCCTGTTCTGAGGCAGCCCTGGGTCCCTTGGTTAGTTCAAGCGCAAATGTCAACAAAAAATATGTTTTAAACAAAACTCCACTAAAACAGAAATGTATATTTATTAAAGGAAATATTTCCTGCAATAACAAACATTTTGTTCGATTTCTGACAACCAACTAAATCTTGAAACCTTTAATGAAAGGTAGATATTTCCATTCATAGCCGTCTTTTTCTGCTAAACTATAACAGATAAATTTTTCCAAAATGCCTCCATTTTGTTGTAAAACAATGGCTTTATAAATCAATATACATAATACTCGGACTCACTTCCTGGCAAAAAGGACGTTTCCAGTTTGATTAGGAAAACATTCTTCTTCTGCAGCCTCTCTGACTTGTGAGGTTCCTCAGGGATCTATTTTGGGTCTTCTGCTATTCATATCTAACAGTCATTTTTGGGTTTTACATATCAAGACATCTTCACTATAATCCTGTTTAACACTTATTTTTACCTTCAGCCGTAGAGATATGAGGTTTTAGTAAATGATATGGTGGTGTTTTGGCTATTTTCATTGTCCCTTTTGATTTTGCAACTTTATTTTGTTTTCTCGTTTAGTTTGACCCATTATTTTTGTCAGCTGTGTGGTTATTTTCAAATGTGCTTTATGAAAACATTACTAATTTCAACTACTGAACACATTGAATTGCTCTTTGCAGCGCCTGCATCATTTGTGATATTAAACAATGTAAGTCAAGTTGATTAAGTTGAAATATAAAAAGTTACGTGTGTAGGATTCATATTCAAAGTGGTCTATTAGCTGCACCATGGGTCAGAGTTCTTTACTGCAAACTGTTCATTTTTTAAGCACTGAAGAAACTTTAGAAATGATGTTTAAAAAACACATAATTCAATGTTTCTTTTCTCTCACTTTATCCTTTTAGGTAAAACTGTTAATTACTGGAAAAACGGCTTTATTGGCCTCTCTGCAGTAGCTGGATTTCTCCTATTAGTTTTCACAGTAGCAACATCATACAAAATCCTCCAGAGAAAACGAAAGAATAAACGGTAAGGACCAAGGATTCTAGAAAACGAGTCTTATATTACGATATAGCACATAAAGGAATGTATTCAGTTCTTTTTATTTTTATTTTTCAAGAGTTTGCTTTTAGGAATAAAAGCAAACTTTCTCTCTCTCAGCCTTGATTACAGTCCTTGCATCTGTTTCAGATTGGAGAGTTCAACAGAAGAAGAGAAGACAAAAAAAACTTCACTCTGATCGTCACATAAAAAAAACTTTATTCCTTCGCTCTGGACGGAGAAATGTCTGCCTGTGGACATTTTTCTCTCACAGCATAAATCACTGGGAATTGTGGGACTGTGTGTAGAAAATTACAGAGTTCTTGACAAAGACCACAAATTAAGAAATGTGGAAATAAATACATGAAGTAGCTATTTAGTTTAATTTTATGTGAGTCTACAGTACATGGATGTTTTGGATAATAATGCTGCTCTCTTTCATATGTCTTAATATCTCTGTTGTATCCTGTAAAATAAACTGGTAATTAAATGATGTCAATTTATTTAGTTTCAAGCAAAGGCAGAGACGTTTCTGCTGCATTAATTCATCAGGTTTCCTGAAAAAGAAAAAAAAAAATAATTTTGTTTTTAAATTTTTATTAGTAGGCAACAAATGATCATGTTTGTTTCAATGAGCCTACGGTAGCTGCAGAGTGTCATATTTCATAGTCTGATTTACCCGCCTCGCTGTTTCACAGTCAAGCTGCGTCAAGAATCATAGCACTTCCGGTCAAGAATGTCAAAATTAAACCAATTTAATTAAACTAAAGACTAACTTTAAATCTATCGTTCATATCAAAATGCCAGCTCTCTAAGCTTGTGTTACTCTAATTTTCTTTGTCATTTATAGGTATCAATAAAAGTTTGTGCACTTCAGTTCTATCAAAACCTTTAACTACTAATAAATTAAACTTATTTCATATGTTAAATATAATGTTTACTGACTATATGCTGTCATATATATGTTGTTATTAATGGAGGAATATTTAATTTCAACTTTAAAGTAAAATAAAGAGTTCAAATAATTCAGCATCTATGTTTTTCTTATTGGAGGTTGTTGATGGTCTGCAAGTGGTTGATAGTATGATCATAGTCTGGCTGTGGGCAGGAAGCATCTCCTGTAGCGCTCCGTCTTACAGCAGATCTGAAGAAGCCTCTGACTGAAGACACTTTGGTGTTGTAAGACAGTCTCATGAAGAGGATGCTCAGGGTTCTCCATAATGTTCTTCATTTTATGAAGAATCCTTCTTTCCACAATGATCTCCAGAGGTTCCAGAGGAGTCCCCAGAACAGAGCCAGCCTTCTTTATCAGCTTGTTGAGCTTTTTTAAGTCTCTGGCTCTGATGCTGCTTCCCCAGCAGATGATGGTAGAAGAGATCACACTCTCCACAACAGACTTAGAGAAGATATGCAGCATCTTGCTGGAAACACTGAAGGTCCTAAGCTTCCTCAAGAAGTACAGTCTGCTCTGTCCCTTCTTGTAGATGGCTTCACAGTTGCATCTCCACTCTAGTCTGTTGTCCAGGTGAACACCGAGGTATTTATACTCCTTCACTTCTTCTCCCAAGATGGAAATAGTGTTTGACATATTCGTGTTTCTCTTAAAATCTACAACGCTCCCTGCCACAAAGACAAATGGTTCAGAAATTTGCTTGAGAAGCACCACAACGGGCCTTGGTGTTGACTTGGACTTGAATTGATTGTTTCTGGACTAATAAATGGTAATTGGACTGCAGTTGTAAAATGCTTTATCAAATCCCAGAGACCCCAAAGCCACTCATTCATATGCTGAGAGTGGTGAGCAACACAGAAGTGAGGCTGCCATACAAAAGGTGCCACCGAGCCCTCTGTCCACCATGGCAAGGTGGGTGAAGTGTCTTGCCCAAAGCGCTCAGCTCCTCCATGATCCATGTCTGATCCATGACTCAAATTATCTGCTGCTAACACCTTCAAGGTAGTCCAAGCTGTTCTATCCACAAAAGGGGAACCAAGTGGTCATAATTGTAACGTACAGTATTTCTACATTGACCATTTTACATATCAACAGCTTTTATTCTGAAGGCGCCACAACGAACATCCGGTGGTGTCCCATCGCGCCTCTGATTGGCTGCTGAGGAAGCCTCCGTTTTGTGGGTGAAGGCAGTCATGGAGGAGCTGAGCGCCGTGGGAGAGCAGGTTTTTGATGCCGAGTGCATTTTGAACAAACGACTCAGAAAGGTGGGCCCCCTTGAAACAACGTCTTACTTTTCGTTCCGCGGTTTTCATCCTCCGGCGGCTGCTCACTAACGTTTCCCTCCGCTGTGGCTGTTTTTCCGCTCTTGTTTCAGGGAAAGTTGGAGTTTCTGGTGAAGTGGAGGGGATGGTCATCCAAGTAAGTGCAAGTGGCGCTGCTCAGCCCGAACAATGAAAACAACACCAACGTGTCTGATAGGAGCCTGCTGCCTGCATCAGAACCGAACCCTTACCTTTTTTTTCCAGTCCAAAGCACCGAGTCAGAACCAGAAGAACACTTCAGACTTGAGCTTTGCGTTTCGGCATTGTTTATTTATACCTTCCTAGTTGCTTCTTTTGTTCAGAAATCCAGATTTTTCTGTGCAACATTAAACTGATTCAGCTTCAGCTCTTTACAGACAGCCACAAACAGTGATTTTATTACCCGTTAAGATGTATTTTGCACATAGATCACCCAGGCTGGCGATAGCTTCAAAAATCACATCTATACCTACTTTATACAGCGTTATATCAGGTTATAACAGGAAATGTTAGTTTTTTCTCTCTTGTTGCTCCTTCCATGTCACTTGCCATCAGTAATCCTCCATCAGTGCACACTGTTGCCTGCCAGCTCCGTGGCTTTCTGTTGGGACCACATCCTTTGTGTGTTGGCAGAGGGTGGGGGTGGATTATTTCTCTGACTGCTGATCAGAATAGACTGTTCACTTCCAGGGATAAAGAGAAAGCTCATTGCAGATCAGTTTTCCGCTAGCTTCGGTGTATTGATCAGCTCCTTTGACTCATAATAGGGCTCATAAATGCAGCCAGGCTGAGGAAGGAAACCTGCAGGTGCCTTAAAAACTGCTGCACCAAAAAGAAGTGCAGCTAGAGATCAAAATCGGGTAATTTTCCCTTAATTTGAAGGTTAAATTCTGAAATGGGTGCGTTTTAAAGTCATTAAAGCCAAGAGCTTCCACCATTTTCAGTGTTCAATCATCAACTATGCTCTTTTTCTTAGTTTAAACAGCTTGCATCATGTTTACAAATGTTCCTTCAGGTTTGTGGCTTAAACTTCAGTCCAAAAGATGTGTAAAGATACATCTAAGAAAAGTAGGGATAGCAAAATCTTGAGCTTGAAGATGAGTTAATAAAGTTGAGATTTCTATGGGAACTTGTCTGGTAAGGAAGAAAAGGTCGTCTGAGAACAGTAGCTTGTGAGACCTAACAAACCAACACCCTACCCGGTGATTTAAAAGCCCTCTGTGTTGAGAACAGTCTGTGTGTAATTCACCCCAGCAGAGAGTGGAAGCTGATTAAAAATAAAACTACTAATTCTGGAAGCTTCAAGGCAGGCCTGTAATTTCTGCTCCAGTTCTGACCAGCATCGTTACGCTGGATTTGCACAGACATGTATGAGGAAGATGTCACCTGAATAATCAGTGAGCCATGCAGGTTTGACTTTTCTGCACATGATGTTTTACTCGTCAGGCTGTACCTTGGAAGCCTGCTGATGCTTTAATGTCGGCCAGAGTTGTAATCAGCAGATTTGACCTGTTCAGCTCTAGTAGGTGATTTAGGTCAGATTCCTAAAAAACTGTTCGTTTGTTTCTGCTATTCATCAAATGCATCAAAACTAGAAACTCCCACCATTCAGTCTATTAATGTGTTAACCAGGAGGATTTACTTTAACTGAACCTTTGAGTTTCTAAAACTCAGATAAAAGTTAGGGACATATGTTGAAATTGGTATTGACCTCATCTATGTGTTTCTTAGTAAATCTATTTTTAATGAGCCTGTTGGTAGAATATTTGGCCCAAATGTCTCAAATCAACACCCGGGTCCCATCCTGCTGGTAGATTTTATGTACCGGAGTCTTAAAACTGTTCAATATCCAAAATGCAAAGGACAGCTTGGATGCAACATTTGATTGGATGTTATAATTCCAAGTGCATTCATGCTCAGCAAATAGAGAATATATTTGGTCAGTTGGATGGACTCTAATTGCCCTTAATGCCCACATCGGGCGGCAGTGGTAGGAGTTCGTCCTGTAATGGTGGGTTGTCGGTTCGAACCCCCGCTCTCTCTGTCTCAGTCGTTGTGTCTTTGGGCATTCAATTTCACCTGCCTTGCCTGCTGATGGTGGTCAGAGGGCTCAGTGGCGCCTGTGTATGGCAGCCTCACTTCTGTCAGTCTTGCCCCAGGGCAGCTGTGGCTACACCACTGTCCGTGTGTGAATGGGTGGATGACTGAGTGTAGTGTGAAGCGCTTCGGGGTCTTTGGGGACTTGATAAAGCGCTATACAAATGCAGGCCATTTACCATTTGTCTTTAGTGGATAAGATGCTAAAACTGTCAGAGTCGTAGGGACATTATGTAATGGTAGAAAAAGAAAAGTGTCAGAAAAAATTTGGTTAACTGGAATCGGTATCATCATAGTATCGCAGTTACGTGTTCTCCTGATATCGTGCAGCTCTAAAAAACACATTTCCTTACAGTTGCCTCTGAGAAGGAAATAGAAAATTACTGGAAATCTTTGGTTGTCACAGCAGGTATGTAACGTCTCCCCAGAGCAGTACGAACTGACGCAGGATTGGTAGGAAATGTCCTGTCCCAGATGTCTGTACCAGGTTCAAAGTGACCGAACTGCAAAGGTACGAAGGGGAAAAACGAGCAACATCCCTGAAAATCTGCAAAAGCCTTTTAAAGTCGATAAGCAGAAAATGATATTTTAGCCGGTTAGGACAAAGACACCTGAAAGTTGATTTTGATGCCATATAAGGCTTTTAAAAAGTTAGGAAAGAGGCAGATGTACAACCGAGTTTCATAACTTCTCTAGAGCCGTTATTTATATCGGACCATTCATACACGAGTACACCAGAAGGAGAAGAAGAGTACAATAAAATGTAAGAAATACATCAGTTGATTAAGCATTACATAAGGGCAAGGAAGAAATAAAATGCTAATTTAAATGGAATCCCTCAGAACCGATCAAGTAAACTTAATAAATGTCTTTTTGGAAGAAATTAAGGAAAGCTTCTAGTCCTGGAGGACATTCCTGCCTAATGTTTGCTCAGCAGCTGGATGGTTTTAGGTTTGATGGTCAAAACATCTGGATTGTTGGTCCAACAGTTGGCACCTTCACGTTTTAGAGCTTTGTTCTAGTTTGCTCTTGCAGATCAGGACCCGATAACACATAATAATATGGATATTTTGGATATTGTGCTTTTGACGGTTCTGGCTAAATATTTTATTGTTATGGTACCAGGAAGATTTTCAGAAATCCTGCTGAGCTTTAGTATAAAATGATCGTTTCCTGTTAGGAAATCCTGCCAATGACTTTCAGCCAGTCATTAAAGAACCCGTCTCTCTCTGTCAGGCAGGGTCCAGGTTACCCAAACCCAGTTTGTGGCTGCTTGAACAATAGACTCCTCTGTTTCTGGATCAAGAGCCTCTTATATTGAACATGGGATCAGAGAACATGGAGGTTCCTTGAACCCGACTGGACCAGACTTTGATCACTTTCTATATTTTTCAGACACAACAGCTGGGAGCCACAGGAGAACATTCTTGACCCGAGACTGTTGGCTGCGTTCAATAAAAAGTAAGTTTCTGTATTTAAATAAATCATGTCAGAAGTAGCTGTAAAACTATTGTCTTTGTACTTTAAAGAGTACCAAAAGATATTTGGGTTTTTGTAACATGGAGATCATAGTGTAAATTCTTTTCTTGGTAAGGCGAGTTTAAAGAGCATTCACACAGAAGGTATGGCTGTACAGAAAAAATTAAAAACAGAGGTTTAAAGAAATATTTGAAACCATAAAATTAAATTAAAATAAATAAATGGTTAAAACATGGTAAACAAAAAGTGATTATATTATTTGACCTTTAAGGGAAAGCTGCAGTAAAGGGGTCTGATTTAAAGGAACCAACAATTTCTGATCATCTCAGGTTTTCAGGCTGTTGCAGATCCGAGGAGCATAGAAGCTAAATGCTGCCTCATCTTGTTTGGTTCTGGTTCTGGGAACACAGAGTGAAGATGTCTCTGAGGACCTGAGGGGTCTGCATGGTTCATATCTGACCAGAAACTCTGAATGCAGTCAGTGTCTCAGCGACCCATAGCAGAGGGAAACCTGATATGATTCTATTTCTGTAGTTGATCAGGACTCTGGCTGCAGCTGCTTGATTAATAATTTAATCTACCAAAAATCAAAGTATGCATCCATTTTTTTCGGTTTTACTGTCATTCTGCCAGTGTTTTTTTAGATGGCTGATGTAGTTATACACAGAGTGTTTAACATTTAACGCTGACAACATAATTACACCCTGGTTTGTCGTGCAGTTTGTGGTCTTATTTCCAGACATCTAACACACAACAAATATAAAACCTACAATCAGGCGTGGTCCGGTGTGACATTCTGCCGTTATGATAACCTTAAGCAAACACGTCACGGTATTATGATTACAGCTCGGAAATGTGTTTTCTCGAAATGCCTTTATTCAAAAACAGAAAATGTTTCCATAAAACAATTGTTTATTTTTAAACATACATACAGAACATGGAACAGAAGAAATATGTATTTAAAATAAAAATGTATTAATACCGGATTTCTTTTTAAATTAAAAAAAATGCAGGCAGGAACTTAAAACTGAATCTCCAACTTATAAACGTGTGTATACATAATGCGCTACTTTCGCCTTTCCCTCAAGACTAATCAAATACACAATCCAACAACTCCAAAACGCTCTCACAGACAAGTCATGACCAGCGCGATCACCAAGCTGTGTACCTCAGTAACATGGTGATTGTATTTGTTTTACTAACGCCAGACGCTAAAGGCGGCGCGTTTATTTCAAAACAGCATTAACTTTACCTTGATGGGAGGTGCTCCTGTAGATGCTCCTGTAGATGCTCCTGTAGATGCTCCTGTAGATGCTCCTGTATATGCTCCTGTAGATGCTCCTGTAGATGCTCCTGTAGATGCTCCTGTATATGCTCCTGTAGATGCTCCTGTATATGCTCCTGTAGATGCTCCTGTAGATGCTCCTGTAGATGCTCCTGTAGATGTTCCTGTAGATGCTCCTGTAGATGCTCCTGTAGATGCTCCTGTAGATGCTCCTGTAGATGCTCCTGTAGATGCTCTATCATGTTAGATATGTTGTGATAGATGTTTACTGTCACTCTCTACTAGAATGCTTCTTACGTAGGGCAACCTTCTTCCTCTAAGCCGTTGCCGTCCGTCTTTTTACGGTAGCCGAAGTATTCCCGTACAGTGGGGAGAACAAGTATTTGATACAAATTACAAACTGAATGCAAATTAATTACTTCCAAATCACACAATGTGTTTTTCTGGATTTTTGTTTTAAATTCTGTCACTTACAGTTGAAGAGTACCTATGATAAAAATTATAGACTTCTAGATGGTTTGCAAGTTGGAAAACCTGCAAAATCTGCAGTGTATCAAATACTTGTTTTCCCCACTGTATGGCTGCTCGCCTCCCTCAGCCATCATACATCCTGCAGAGCTGCTATACAGGACTACGTGGAGGGGGGGTTATGATACTGCAGCTGCACACGAACTGAGTGATTTGACCTTTGCTTCCTCTCTGACAGCAAGACATAAAAAAAAAATGCTTATATCCAGGAAAAGTATGACCGGAAATTGTGGAGGTTTTGAAACTGACTTTCATAAAGTTGTAGAACCGTGAACGTGGTAACCAACCTATGCCTACCTACAATGTAGTTTAAAACAGAAGAAATGAGTCGTGATCTCTACCCTCGTTAAGATTTTTGGGACCAAAAAAATTATTTAGTCCTTTCTACATTATTTTGGAGGAAATTCGGATTACTCAAAGATATTATGAACCCACTGACTATTTGACTGCAGTGGACTCTGGTCATGTGGTGACACAGAAACGTAAAGTTTTGTGGTATCAGTCTACATATGGTAAGAGATGTAGTACTCCATAATCTAAATTAGGGAAGCATTCAGATGATAAATAAAGGTGGCCTTAGAATAGAGCCTTGGGGAACCCCACATGACACAAAGTTGTTCCTAAACCAGTTTGGCCCAATACTAAACAATCTCAAACACTTTTCCAGTCTTTCAATCAGTACGTCACGATCAGCTGAGTCCAGTAAAACCAGGACTGAAGTTTTTGGTGCATAAAAGCCTTTACTGGGGCCGTCCTGTGGTTTGGTCGAAAATCTGATAGCAAAGTCTGAAAGAGATTTTTTTAATCAAAAAGAAGGAAATATGTTGACAAACTGCCTTTTCAATCATTCTTGCCATAATGTTCGGTTCAGGTGCAAAACAGCCAAGGAAAGTTTAAAAACCTCGTGGAACCATATGACGGCAGCAGGTCGTGGGTTTCAGGGCACGACGTTTGTCAGATACACAGTCCAATAGTTTGAAATAATGCAGATACACCGAAGGTTCTGGAGGAGGACAGGAGACGAACCCAGTTAACTGCTCAATTTTAACTATTTTCCTCACCAGAGAACAAGAAAAGGAGCTTCTGATGCTTAAAAGACGCAAAAGACCCAGAGGACGACCCCGAAAGATCATAGTAAGTACAAAGCATAGCAGAACCTTCTCTCTGGACCTATAATGGACCATTTAACATTTGCTTTTGAAATTCTAGGAAAATATACCGGAACCCCAAAAATCAAGCAGCTCTTCATCTGCCTCATCCTCATTGTCCTCAGACTCCTCATCCTCGTGCTCCTCTTCTTCTTCATCATCAGATGATGAAGATGAGGGTGATGACAGCCACGTCAAACAGGCAAGCCCAACTGTCAGGCCGCGAGAGCTACATCCCGTCCCTCAGAAGAAAGCACAGATTGTCATGGCAAAGCAGGAGCCCCCAAGGAAACAAAGCAGGAAGCCCCCCCCTCCTGAAGCAAAGGAGTTTCAGCAGAACAAAGGTCCACGCAAAATCCTGAAGACCCCCAAAGAGACGGATCTTCCAGGAGCGATCAAGAAGCCAGTTCATCCAGCGAGCTTCACCTTCATGGGTTTCCACCGCAGCTCAGCCAAAGATACGGTGGCTGGTCAGTACAGGAGCCCACTGACCCAGGGTGGGGTGGTCAAAAATCCCATCAGCTCTGCTGGATCTGGCAGGTCATCAGTCCAGAGCTCGTCTCTGCCCCTGAAGTCCAACCAGAGCAGAAATGCAACTGAGGGAAAACTGTCCATCTCCAGCATGAACAGTGGCACAAGTCTTGATTTGAAAACAGCTGCTTGTAAATCCAAAGGGGTAGCTGCTCTGAATCTGAATACCTCCAAACATCCAGTTCAAGGAACCACTCCGCATACTTTAAGCCCACCTGGTGGACAAAAGAAGCCACAATCCCTTGGGTCCGTAATGCAGCGGGTACCCAGTACTAAAGCAGGGGCTTCCCAGCGTTCTAAGAACACCTCCTCCAATCAAGGTTCAAGTCTTCAACCTCTCAACCTTCAGAATAAACAGTCTCAAATCCGTGATGCTCCTGGAAGTGGCTCTACAGCAGTAACAGGTCTGAGAAATCCAGCCTTCCCTGCAAGAAAGACCAGTGTCACACAAAATCTGGAGACAGATGCCAATAAAGCTCCTGTGACCTCTGGCAGACTGCCTGCCAGGAAACCCCAGCCAGGAGGAGACAAGTTCAGAGAGATCACTGACATCCAGACCACCAAGGTCCAAGGCCGATCGGACAAGTCTTGCCCAGACATCCAGAACCCCCAGGAGAGAACAGCCACTAAAGGCAGCAAGAAAGCCAAAATGACCGACATGAGCACTGGAGAAGAGGAGAGCAGCTCGGACTCGGATCACGATTCTTCATACGCTGGGCAGGGTCACCCGATGGTGGGCCAAAACCAGGACTGGAAGCCCACACGCAGTCTGATCGAACACGTGTTTGTGACCGATGTCACCGCTAATCTTGTCACCGTTACAGTCAAAGAGTCACCGACCAGCGTGGGCTTCTTCAGCATTCGCAACTACTGACAGACAGTCTGATTAGGTTTGGGCTCCAACAGGGTTCATTCAACTCATCTTATATTAGTCCAGCTGAATTTTAGATGCAAACAATAAAGATAGTCAGTTATTGATTGTAATTATTTATTTTGTCATATGTATAAAGAAAAGGTGCATTTTGGCCTCACCTGGTGGTCGCAGAGAAATAAATGTTTTTCCACTTCTGTTTTGTTACTGAGGTTGTGAAGGAGAGAATCCACTGAATATATTCAGGTACAGAGTCCATGTGATCATCAACCAGAAAGGTTGAGATTCTGTACAAAGGTTAGTAGCAGTAGTTATCTTACCTGCAGAGATCAGCTCTTTTCTACAGTTCCAGATAGTTTTAGTGCCAACAGCCAATCATAGCAGGGCCCAAACACAATGTTAAAAGGAGTCCAACCTCAAACATGTACCAGTACATGAAGATGCTCCAATATCACATCTGTTCAGATATAGTCATAATTATTCCACAAAATGTAATGTCGCTTTGGGGCAAATACATTTAAATTTTTGAAAACTGCATTAACCAATAGGATTGGTTGTCAGTTCTGATGTTTGGATCAGTTTCCCATCCTCAGTACCATGAGAGCATGAAGAAACGGTACCGAAGTCACGATGGAAACGGTATATCTTTATTTCACACGAAAGCTTAATGCTCAGTGGTCACCCTGCAGAGGTTAAGTAGGAAAGTGTTGCACAAATGGGGGTCCAAGGTTACTTTATTGATACCCAGAACCATTCAAATAAATAGAACAGTTCTTAAAGTGATCCAAGCTCCATGAACCAAAGCAAAGGAGGACCCAGAAGAGGAGAGCAAGACTTAAAAATAAGATAAAACCAAAATAATCTAGACTTCATAAAAATCTATTAAATCCATTAAAACCCGATAAGGGACAGCATCATTGCAGCTTGTTCAGAAACAGTAGTCGGAACAAAACTGGTTTTATCGAGGTCTGATCCTACATTTAGAATGTTCTTCCAGAGGGAAGAAGCTGAAGCTCTGAAGGAGATGAAAGTGGCCACCTGCTGCTGATTGTTGGGGATCTCCATCAGTCCAGGGGACAGTTTCACAACCTGCTAAAAGGAACAAGTCTCTGAGTTGGGTGACCCAACCATGACACCAGGAAAAAGGAAAAAACTGATTTGATAAAAGCACAATAAAAAGGCTCATTATGGTTCCGTCTGTATTAAAATGACTCTGCACACAATTTACTCTCCAAATTAGTCCTAAAGGTATTTGGAAGAATTGACACGATCAATGGTGAGGTCTTTGATTAAATGACTGTGAGGTTTCCTCCTAAAACTAATAATTGTATCTTCGTGATTGTTCTGACCCAACAAATAATTACTGAAGTCCGACAGTTCGTGGAGCCTTCTGATTAAAATATGCTGCTGAATTGTATTAAAGGTCAAGGAAAAATCCACAGGTAAAAGCCTGGCATGTGTCCCATTAAAATCTTTTTTAAATCCATGTTTAACAAAGTGAGGGTGGCATCCTCCACTCTATAAGACCTGGATCCAAACTGAATGGGATCTAAAAGATGCTTCGTCTGCTTTAAAATCTCACATGGCATCTCTCATGCTGGACCAGGTTTGTGGGCATTTTCTTTCTTTTACATCTGTACTTTTGCTTTTAAAGTTTTAATTTTTTCCTTTCTGAATGCAGATCAGAGACGATTTCTTATTTAAAAGCAAGTAATTTTTTATATAGGCTGATTTGGTAACTCAGAACATGCTTATAGGGAATAATCCCAATCATCACCATGATTGTTTAAAATATCCCGATCAGTACTCTTAAAACTGACAAAGGAGCAAATGAAACCAAAGCCTCCCAGGACATACAGAGTATGACCTTCTATCAGTTTCATAAAGCTAAAACAGTCACATCTAGTTATATAAGAATTTCTACGGCCATGGTGGCTGAACATCAATCTTATTCTTACAGTAGGAGCAGTGAAGGAAGATGGATGATAACGAAGTGATATTTGAAAACAAAAAGAACCTAAAATGCAGCAGGTTTGAGAATATTCCAGGGAAGAAAAATGAATTTCCTCGTAGGGCTGCAGAAATCAGATGTTTTTCAGTGGAGTCCATTATTAACCCCTAAATGACTAAGTAACCAGATCCATGTGTTCAAAGATCCCGTCCGTGGTGATCCAACATCAGCAGCCAAATCAGCAGTTAGTGGTGAAACATTTTGCTTCGAGACAAAAACATGATGAATAATACTGGGTTCACCAACAAGAGTTTGAGGAAAACAAGTAATTCTCATTTTATATAAAACTCAAACACACCAAAACCAGTTTTAAAGAATCTGTAATCAGCGGAGAATAATCTATTCCAGGCTTGTCTGTTTAATGCATTATTTTATACCTGTCTAATTCTAATGGCTGAATTCGACAAACATTTTTTTTGTCTTCACAAATAGACAGGTGTCAAACTCCAGGCCTCGAGGGCCGGTATCCTGCTACTTTTAGATGTGCTACTGCTTCACCTCACCTGAGTCAAATTATTAGGTCATTAGCAGGAGGCCGGACGACTGAATACTGAGGAGGTAATTCAGCCATTTGATTCAGGTGTGTTGGACCAGGGACACATCTAAGGGTTGCAGGAGACCGGCCCTCGAGGCCTGGAGTTTGACACCTGTGGATTAAAGGTTTCATGAATCTCAGACTGTTTTAAGCAATCTGTTTAGGGCAGAATAATCCGGTTCAGGTTTTATTCTCAAATCGGTTTAGACTGTTAGGAAGAGATGATCAAATGCTGTTTAGCCTCCTTCAAAAATGTAGAAATAGTCTTTTAGTTTACTGATGGGGAGTGAACAAATCAGAAGCCAGCTTCAGCATCATTAGCTTCTAACAGTTAGTCCCACAATGCTTACAGTTCAACAGTCACTTCTTTTCCACTGTGTTCCCAAAACCATTTAAAAGTGTTGGGAACCTCTTTCATGCTTTTGTAACAAAGCGTTTTTTTAGCTGACTCTGTCAATATAGCAGGGCAGCTCAAAAGCTACTTCCTTTCTTCAAAATAACAGTCTCAAACTTGGGACATGAATATGAAGTCACAGGCTCAAAGTAAGACAGGATTTTCAGATTTCATTTGACAGATAATATTGCTGTATTGACAAGATCTCGTCGAGATCCCCAAGTAAACTGATTAACATACCATACCAACTTTAATTATGAAGCACATTATACACCGACAGGACCAAAGTGCTGTACACAATCATAAAAACAATGCAAAATGGAAAAAGATTGAATATAAAATACATATTAATGTACAGACACAATAAAACAAGGAAAAACATCTCAGATTTTGCCAAACGCCAAAGAGAAAAGATGGGTCTTAAGGAGTGACTTAAAAACAGTGAGTGAAGATGTCTGTCTTATGCCCAAAAGAAGATCATTCCCAAAGCTTGGGAGCTGCCACAGAAAAAGCATGACAGAAATTACTCAAAGTTTTCAAACCCCACTTTTTGAAAGATCCAGAGATTCTTTGATAAAATTCTCCGTAGCTGCAGCCCTCGTTTGAATCACAAAAGTGAACTTTGGCTGCCACATTTTTCCAGCAGTGTTTGTTTTTTTTTTAGGCTGAGACTAAAAGATTGTGACTGCAGTACAAATCAAAAAAAGTCCGTAGTCTGAGGAGGGTTTGGACATAAGTAAGTTCCTCACAAAAAATAAAGCAGTCAGTAACAGGGGAAACTGAATGAGGCAACAACTGCATGAACTGAGAATGATGAAGAGGGAGAGAGAATCACCTGGTTAAATGTGCATTTCTTCTGTTGTATAAGCTTGTAGCTCCATGATGATATTATGTCTCTGTTTTAGAAAAGTGTAGGACTCGTAGAAGAGGAGAGAGGAGGAAATCAGAAAGACAGAAAAAACAGTGAAAGAGCAGAGGAAAATAAGAAGAGTTGAAGAGAGAGGAGGGAAATAGGTGGATAGAAAGAAGAAAAAAGCTAAGAGTGAAAGAGAGTTAGACAGAAAAAGGAGGAGAGGAAAGGAGACAGACATTTATACTGCAACTAATATTACTATTACTCATTTTATTACTCTTAGGAAATGCCAACAACAGTGTGGACAGACACTTCCTGCTGTTACACTTAATTTTTATTGTTTAATCATGAATAAAAATTTTGAAATAAATGAAACCGTAACCATACCAATGTTTTCGTTATATCTTGATAACACTTAATTATTTTAATCTCTGAGATGTACCCTGAATTGATTTCAGTCACCAGAAAATGCTCAGCAATTATGCTCAGGTTTTCATAAACTGATACTGCCTAAGGCCCATGCTGCAGCTAAGCTATCGACAGCCTCTAAGTGCTCTCCGCTCTCCGACCATGGACAAGCAACGGAGACGTCCAAAGGAACATGGTGACTAACAAGACAGATGACTTCGGCGTGGAGCTACGTGACCACATTATAATGGTGGCTAACATTTCTAAGCTAGTTGAAATGAATGCAGCTGATATGAAGGATTGTAGAGCTAAACTGTCTGGTTTGAACAACATGTACCTGCACTTATTAGAAAAAATGTGGAGATGAAGGAAAGATTGTTGGAACAAGAACGTTATAAACATCGATGGAATTTGAAAGAAAAAGATAATGAAGATACCCACAAACAAGTCCTTGATATCTTAGCCATGACTGCACCACATCAGGAGGTTAGAGCTACAGTTTGGCCCAAAATGGAGCCAGCCAGGAATGAGGGGAAAAATGTCTATTGCCAAGGGCATGTCAGATACATCAACGGAGTTGGGGTCTTCCCTGGATGACTGTAGACCCAGTTAAACAGTACATGATTCTTACACAGTATTACAGGAGGAAAACAATGTGTTAACCTCAGATTCCATACCACTTACATTCCCTAATCCAAAATGCCTTATGTTTAAATACGCAAATTCAAAGTTCAAATGCTGGATAAAACCTATTTCATAAGTAACAATGATATTTTTGTCTAGAGGTCGACTGCTCTGTTTTGGGAAGTTAGTGGCTCATCTTTACTAACTAAAACTTGTACCTGAGCACGTGAAGTTCTCATAGTATTTTTGTTCTTTTTCTTCTCTTTTATCTTCTTGTTTTCTTCCAATTTTAACTGTATGTCTAATTACTCAGTGCTTGAGAGATAGTCTTAAGGGAAAATCAATATTTCTGTTCTGCAAAAATGTAAAGGCTGACTGCATAATATTACAAGACACACATTCTATTGAGGCGGATGAAAATATTTGGTCTAATCAGTGGGGGGTAAATTCTTTGTTATGGCACTAACAAGTCAGCTGGTGTGTCTTTATTATTGAAAAACCTTAGGAATAAAATAGAAACTCACAGGAAAGAGACCCTGGGTCACTGGATAATCTGTGTACTCAAACTGGAAAACTGCTTCCTAATTCTCTGTAATGTTTATGGTTACCACAGTATTATTATTATTATTATTATTATTATTATTATTACTCAGAATCCTTATTGACTGAAATATTGACTGAAATAACTAGTCACCTGAAAGAACTTTCTCAGAAATACTCCACAAACTACTTTATTTTGGGAGATTTCAACATGGTGTATAATGATTGGCTTGATAGATCACCCTCTAAATCCTAATCTCATCATATAAATCTAGTTTTACATAACGTTTTACTAGATCTTAACCTAGTAGATCTTTGGAGTGAGGCACATCCACTTTGACAGACCTGGTTTAAACATGATGGCTCAGTTAAATCCCGTATTGACTTCTGGCTAGTCTCAGACAATATAATGCAAAATAGTGTGGATGCTGGTATTTCATCAGCACCTTGATTATTGTCTGATACAACCTATTATTGCAACTCAATTGAGTGTCTGCTGTGGACCACTCCTGGTTCCTGGGAACCACCATTTCTGGAAACCCGAGATGTTCCTCACACATAGACAATGCTTCCTGCAGCATGTCAAGAAGTTCAACCTTCCACAGGAGCTGCTGGTCATCTTCTACACTGCCATCATCCAGTCTGTCCTGTCTTCATCCATCTCAGTGTGGTTTGGCTCATCCACAAAACAGGACAGGTCCAGACTGCAACGAATAATCAGGGCTGACCTTCCCTCTATCCAGGACATATACAGGTCAAGGGTCAGGAAAAGGGCAGCTAACATCTCAGCAGACCCCACACACCTTGCACACAAACTGTTCAGGCTTTTACCTTCAGGTGGCGCTACGGAGCACTGTCTGCTAAAACCAGCTGCCACAAAGACAGTTTCTTCCCCCAGGCTGTTTGTCTGATGAACTCTTGACAGTCAGAGCTCCAGAACGACACCATGCATGCTTGGACTGAGCTCACATTATATTCTATTGTAAAGGCAATTGTGTTTATATGTACATTTAAATATATATTCTTTATTATTGAGAGCAACGTGTACTGGAGTCAAACTTCTTGTTTCTCTGTACATACTTTCAATAAAACTGATTCTGAAAATCCTATAAGAATGTACCATGGTCCTCCAAGCCCAATATTTTGAAACCAGAACCTTGAAGTTTGGTTGTATGGCAACTGTTGTTCTGTTTCTAGTTTTATACCAGCAGAATATTTTCCCTCCTCTTAGCGACTTGCTCCTGTGAACATTTATTCCTCCTTCATGCATGTGTTTCAGGAGCTGCAGGTCCGGCCAGAGGGAGGAAAACATTATCTGGGTCTTTAACTGATGTAAAGGAAAAGAAACCGCAACAATGTGCGCTACTTTCTGCTCCCGTGGGAGGAGTTCAACAACAAAGCACCGACTGAACTCATCTTGGTGATCCTGCTCTGCAATCTCAGCCTTTCTGTCTCTTAAAGACTTATCCCAAAGAAAGCTCCGGTTTCAGGTAGCTGAATAAAGGGAGGACCCCAGAGCATTGCATGGAGCCTGTACCTGTTTTATTTTCTTATTTGTACTCTTGTGAAGTGAAGGAGGAGATCCTGCTGGGAAAAAAATCCTATATGGAACAAACAAATACTGTACGCCTCATTGAAACCATTTGAATGGCTTAGTTCTGTGTTCTTCTTTCATTTAGAGCCAGCTCTTGGAGCAGAAGATGTGATGTTCGACTACCAGCTGGGAGGCTGCGGGATGATGCAACATGCTTTTTTACTTTTCTGACATCTACTTTTTTACAGATAATAACATCATGGCATAAACTATAATATGATTTGTAGTCACAGATCTACTAACCATCTCAGTATAATTTGGTTTTATTTGGGACCCATTTATTTCTAACTAAAAGCATTTAAGACACCATCATTAATCTGTGTATAGTGCCGCTTGCATTATTTACTGATGAACGCAACAAATGGCCTCTATGTCCTTTTATTTGTTGTTTTTATTCACCACTATGATGCCAGTGGTTTAGTTAAACTCGATGCATTTTTCTTTTATTCTCTGCAGATTTTTTTTAGCACTTTGAGAGAACAACACATCCAGCCTGTAGCCTTCCAGAAGCTTCTTGCAGTTGTTTGCTTTAATGGATTTTTTTCACTCCTAGAAAATCAGAGGCTCCATAAAGAGAAGACTTTTGGATGGATTTTCTAACAAACTAGGTCATATTTCAATATATAAAACAGTGCATGTGAATGAATCCAAGCACATTTCCTTTGTACATCCTAATCAATATGGAATTGATTACCTCGATTTAGATATGCCATGGAAGTGTTGTATGCCTCTGCACAATCAAAAATTACATCTACATGCTGGAAGAGGAGGAATTTTGTGGATTTAGATCAGATGTGGAAACTTCATTAGTAGTTATACATAAAAATCACACTCATCTGTCCATGTTATGCACCACTTAAATGGATTACACACATGTTTACTGTGAGTGAAGGTGTGTGGTCAGCAGCTGGATGGGTATGGGCAGCTCATCACTGGGTGATACTTTAAAACTGGCCACAACTCCATGAACAGCTCCTAAAGGATTGCCGTTGGAACTTAATGCAGCTGCCATAAGGAGCCAGAAAATCGATGTCAGGCTTTAGATTGCACATTATTTTTACTCGGCTTCATCTGCAACACCCTTTTGTTATACTTTTATTGTTAAAGGAAATTCTGAATCTTTCTGATCGTGCTTTAACATCCACTCATTACTCATGTAATGTTTGTAAACTTGGATGTAATTACAGTTGATTATGTTTTTCTGGTGTGTACAACAAGAATCTTCAACAAGCCAATACAATTAGAAATGTGTGTACTCCCGTCATGAAGTTGAAGTGTGGCTGCTCATATTTCTGGAGTCAGTTCATTTTCAGTTAATCTAAAACTCTTCTCCGGGAAAGTGTGTATTCCATATTTCTCTTTGTGACCGAGGCCCCTGGTTTCTGAGATGGTTTTACTTAAAGAAAACAATGACATATTTATCATCTTGTGGCAGATCTTGGACTTTGACGGCCTTTAACCTAGTTCTCTGTCTTTACTAAATAATGTTTATGTTTAAAATTGCTCATAGTGGATCATTAAGCTGATCCAGCACCAGAACCAGCAAAGGAGACCCAGATTTAGTTGTTGTTTTTAAGAAATGCACTGAACTTTAATTCAGCGTTTTTTCACTGTGTCAAAAGACACTGGGTATAATCTAGTAATGGTTTGGCCACAGTTCTACATTTTTGTACATTTGGCCTTGACACAAATGTTCAACATTTATAGATTATTACTGTATGTTTCTGGGGTAAAGCCTACTGGAGAGCAAAGAAAACATTTCAGTTTTAAAGGCTTTCAGTAGCAAATACATCAAATGTATGTAAAAAGTGAGTATTTCCAATTTTGATCCTTCCAAATCCTCACTTATTGTGAATCATTCCTGTCTTCTTGGTTCTTGGAGTTGAGCCCAGTTTGTTGGCTTCAGGCTCTCTACTTGATTTTTAGAACTGACCACAGGTTCTCAATGGGGTTCAGATCTGGGGAACTTCCTGACCACGGGTCCAGTACTGACATGTTTTGATTTTGAAGCCACCTTGTGATCACTTTAGCCCTGTAACACTGATTCAGCATGCTGGATTATCCACAGATTATCACCGTTGTTGAAAGAAGTTGCTCTTGGGGGATGTTTTGATCCCACTCTTTATCGATGGAAGAATTCTTAGGCAGAACTGGGAGGAAGCCCACTTTCTGGGACCAGAGGCACCCCACATATGGACTGGATCAAAAGGCTTCACTAGGTCCACACAGGATTTATGGTAGCCCTCAACCTTTCTTCTCCAGATATCTCAACCAATCAGAAGAAATATCTGTCTAAGAAAATAAGTTTCCACCAGTCTGTCCATCCTTGTACGTCTTGGATTTCATTCTGTCTGTCTTGGACAGAAGTGGCTTAATTTGCTGCTCTTCTTGTCAAAGAGCTTTTTTCCAAAAGTCTTTCCTCTGACTGCATGTACAGGTGCTTCTCAAAATATTAGCATATTGTGATAAAGTTCATTATTTTCCATAATGTCATGATGAAAATTTAACATTCATATATTTTAGATTCATTGCACACTAACTGAAATATTTCAGGTCTTTTATTGTCTTAATACGGATGATTTTGACATACAGCTCATGAAAACCCAAAATTCCTATCTCACAAAATTAGCATATCATTAAAAGGGTTTCTAAACGAGCTATGAACCTAATCATCTGAATCAACGAGTTAACTCTAAACACCTGCAAAAGATTCCTGAGGCCTTTAAAACTCCCAGCCTGGTTCATCACTCAAAACCCCAATCATGGGTAAGACTGCTGACCTGACTGCTGTCCAGAAGGCCACTATTGACACCCTCAAGCAAGAGGGTAAGACACAGAAAGACATTTCTGAACGAATAGGCTGTTCCCAGAGTGCTGTATCAAGGCACCTCAGTGGGAAGTCTGTGGGAAGGAAAAAGTGTGGCAGAAAACGCTGCACAACGAGAAGAGGTGACCGGACCCTGAGGAAGATTGTGGAGAAGGGCCGATTCCAGACCTTGGGGGACCTGCGGAAGCAATGGACTGAGTCTGGAGTAGAAACATCCAGAGCCACCGTACACAGGCGTGTGCAGGAAATGGGCTACAGATGCCGCATTCCCCAGACCTGGGCTACAGAGAAGCAGCACTGGACTGTTGCTCAGTGGTCCAAAGTACTTTTTTCGGATGAAAGCAAATTCTGCATGTCATTCGGAAATCAAGGTGCCAGAGTCTGGAGGAAGACTGGGGAGAAGGAAATGCCAAAATGCCAGAAGTCCAGTGTCAAGTATCCACAGTCAGTGATGGTCTGGGGTGCCGTGTCAGCTGCTGGTGTTGGTCCACTGTGTTTTATCAAGGGCAGGGTCAATGCAGCTAGCTATCAGGAGATTTTGGAGCACTTCATGCTTCCATCTGCTGAAAAGCTTTATGGAGATGAAGATTTCATTTTTCAGCACGACCTGGCACCTGCTCACAGTGCCAAAACCACTGGTAAATGGTTTACTGACCATGGTATCACTGTGCTCAATTGGCCTGCCAACTCTCCTGACCTGAACCCCATAGAGAATCTGTGGGATATTGTGAAGAGAACATTGAGAGACTCAAGACCCAACACTCTGGATGAGCTAAAGGCCGCTATCGAAGCATCCTGGGCCTCCATAAGACCTCAGCAGTGCCACAGGCTGATTGCCTCCATGCCACGCCGCATTGAAGCAGTCATTTCTGCCAAAGGATTCCTGACCAAGTATTGAGTGCATAACTGTACATGATTATTTGAAGGTTGACGTTTTTTGTATTAAAAACACTTTTCTTTTATTGGTCGGATGAAATATGCTAATTTTGTGAGATAGGAATTTTGGGTTTTCATGAGCTGTATGCCAAAATCATCCGTATTAAGACAATAAAAGACATAAAATATTTCAGTTAGTGTGCAATGAATCTAAAATATATGAATGTTACATTTTCATCATGACATTATGGAAAATAATGAACTTTATCACAATATGCTAATATTTTGAGAAGGACCTGAATATCCAGTTGCTCTGCACTGGTGGCAGCAAATGTCTGTAGTGCCCTCCTTAGGAAACAGCCAATGATACGATCTGAAGTCACTGCTGGACTTTCCTCCTCAAACTGACCTTAAGCAGTTTCTAGTTTTCTATTTTTTCAGTATTTCATCTATAGTGAAACCATCTTAAACCTCAAAGTTATATTATATATACAGAGCTTGACATCCAAAAAGGTTTGAATAAAACCTCTCCAGGTATTTTGCAGGTTCTTCAGTATTCTGGGGCATTTGGTGTTTTTACTCCTTTCTGAAAGTGTGGATTTTGTAGTTCTTTTAAAAAACCATGTTGTCTAAATATAAAAGACAACTTTGAAAAGAACAATTTTTAACAATTTTTATTTACCAGCCGGCTGACCCAAGATTTTTTCCCAATGTTCTTTGCCACTGTAAGTGATTTGTGCTGAAAACAGTAATGTTATAAGGATGATAGATCAACAGAGGGAGGATGCTGCTGTCAGGTCCGTTTTTATGACTTTAACTGATCATCTGATGCAGAAACTTTTTCCTGCATCAGATGATGTCGTCATTCATCGTTTGTTCTGTTTACTCACATGTCTTTAAATAAGGCTATCCTATTAAGACATGTCAAGGGAGATAATAGGTAAGTAATAAAGAATTAACAGCCAAAGAAAAACTGTGAAAAACCATCAAAAAGCCTGAAAACAGACTGATGAAAGTGGATTCAAAGCAAGTCTGGCTTTTTTTTTCTGTATACAAAGTATAATAAAACATGACATCGATTGATTCAGCTTTATTATTGAAATGTTCTACTTCATTTAAACCTTAGCAATCCAGAAAAATGCTTTAACAGAAGGTGATATGTTTACTAGCCACTAGATGGTGTCCTTACACTTAATGCTACAGACACAAATAAGCTGTTTATTTTGTACACACTGGTGATCAACCACACCTTCTCTAATCTGAAATATTTCAGGATAAATGTAGATTTTGCTTTTTCTAATGATTTTCTGGACGAAACTGAAAACCCAAACAAGCCTCTAGTAACCCAAATTCATGGCCAGGTTCCACCTTTCAGACACTGTTCTCCTGTGATCGGACTCCAGCTTGGCTCTGCAGGGTCTCCAACCCTGAAAGATTAAGCCTGGAAGTAACTGCAGAATAACTATTTATCATTTCTTTAACAACAAGTCATTTAAAATAAAATAAAAATCTATTGAACCTGTTGAAAATCCTTTTGTTGTTCTTTAAAAGTTTGAGTTTAATCAGTTTGTATCTTTGTAGAGCTGCAAACTGCTGCCAGCAAAGTCCATCACAGTAAGTCAATACCTCGTAAAAGGAGATATTTTACT
The DNA here is from genome assembly GCF_021462225.1 of Girardinichthys multiradiatus. Classification (NCBI taxonomy): domain Eukaryota; kingdom Metazoa; phylum Chordata; class Actinopteri; order Cyprinodontiformes; family Goodeidae; genus Girardinichthys; species Girardinichthys multiradiatus. Next base: position 37,977,061 of record NC_061817.1, read on the forward strand.
AGTTTTACCTTCACCAGTGGAGCCGTTCTGTTGCTGAAGCTACAAGAGAAACTTGTTCTCTTCACAACTGAGCTATCACTCCATCCAACAATAACCTGTTCAGGGGTTTCCTGCCTTTTTCACCCTCTGTCAAGGCCAAGAGAATTCAAATGGTCTACCAAGCAGTCCATGGTACCAAGTCAAAGTAGATCTGCTCGTGGTTTGGAGAGAAATGTCTGTATGGCATCAGGAACGTCACTCTTTAGCTGCTGAAGCAACTCTAAGCCATCAGGACCCGAAGTAAGAACTGTGGACTCCTGGGGTTTCTGGTACCACAATAATATATTCAATGTATTATTGCCAACCCTGGAGAGGTTACAGAGGGGGGGGCATCAGATCTACGCCATTGTGGTACTTTTCTGGTCAACACCTGCAAATCACAGTTTTATGGGGAAAAGATTTCACTATAGACACTATGGTCGAAGTAGCGTCTCTCCTCTCAACTCCACAGGAAGAAGATTTGATACAATCCAGTGTATCGAACTGCAGCAGGGGCAGATCATCACATGCTCTTTAACCTCAATAGCATTTTAAAGTCCTCTGTTTGAAAGGTTGTATATGAATTTTAAAATACATACTACATCCCACATCCAGACGGTTCCTATGAGCTTTTCAACTAGGCTTGAATAAAGTTTTATCTGTTTATTAACGGGTTCTAACGTCTTGCTGTCTCGCCACTGAGCTGTTCTATTCTAGCCCCCCGTCTGGTTTGCTAACTGCTACTGTTTACTGCTGGGCGGCGCAAAATTGTGACGAATGCGACGGAAAGTGACATCAAAGTCACATCAAATCCGCCTTGGTCATTCCCACGGAGTCCATTCCAAAGAGTCACATACGAATCAGATTCCGGACCACATATGAATGTGGCTTAAATGTGACATGAAAAAGTCAGATATGGGCCAGATGTGAGCTTTCACACTTGTTCTAAAAAGTCTGACCAGGTCACTTCACCCCCAAGAAAAATCTGATTTAGGCCACATTTGCCTGCAGTGTAAACGGGGCCTTTCAATCCCACTGAGAATAAAATGGTGTCGGTTTAAGGATGGTTTGAGTCGCTGTTGACATTCAAGAAGTAGTTGGTTTGTTGTAATTCATCACAAACATCCCTCATGGCGTAGATACACTCTCTCTTAGCGTTTTTCCGCTGAAAGGAATCGGTTCTTTGACTTTCACCGCACTGTTGCCATGGTTATTTGGACACTTGATGGGTGACTTCCGGTTACTTAAACTAGTGCATATGTAATTAGGGGCAGGGCGCTCCAAGCGTGTCTGCAGCTCTGTTTACCTTCAACCATATCAGAAGATGCTGATGCTCCCTTTGCCTCCACCTTCCACCTGTGTGTCTCAAGAAGTCAGGTGAAGATGCAACTGGAGAGACAGAATAGGAATAAGGCTGCAGGTCCAGATCATGTCAGCCCTAGAGTCCTGAAGGTCTGCAGAGCTGCTCTGTGGGATTCTGCAGCACCTCTTCAACCTTAGCCTGGCCCGGAAGAAGGTTCCGGTGTTGTGGAAGACCTCCTGTCTTGTTCCGGTACCAAAGAAAACTCACCCATCAGTCCTCAATGATTATAGACCTGTTGCCCTGACATCTCACATCATGAAGGTCCTAGAGACTCCTGTTGGCCCACCTGAGTAAGCAAACAGTAAACCATGAGGACCCCCTTCAGTTTGCTTATCGCTGTGGAGTTGGAGTTGAAGATGCCATCATACACCTGCTTCAACTAACCCACTGTCATCTGGACAAAGCCAGCAGCACTGTGAGGATCATGTTCTTTGATTTCTCCAGAACATTTAACACAATCCAACCTGATTTGCTTTGTCAGAAACTCCAGAAGACTCAGGTGGAGGCCTCAACAATCTCCTGGATCAAAGACTACCTGACAAACAGACCACAGTTTGTGAGACTGAAGGGTTGTGAGTCTAACCAGGTAGTCAGCAGCACAGGAGCACCACAGGGGACTGTACTCTCACCATTCCTTTTCACTCTGTACACCTCAGACTTCCAGTACAAGACAGACTCCTGTCATCTGCAGAAATACTCGGATGATTCTGCAGTCGTTGGTGGATCAGAGATGGACAAGAAGCTGAGTACAGGAAGGTGGTGGACCTCTTTGTGGCATGGTGTGGAAACAATCATCTCATTTTGAACGTGACTAAAACAAAGGAGATGATTGTAGATTTTAAGAGAAACAAGAATAAGTCAAAAACTATTTCTATTATGGGAGAAGAAGTGGAGGTGGTGGAGGAGTATAAATACCTCGGTGTTCACCTGGACAACAGACTAGAGTGGAGATGCAACTGTGAAGCCATCTACAAGAAGGGACAGAGCAGACTGTACTTCTTGAGGAAGCTTAGGTCCTTTGGTGTTTGCAGCAAGATGCTGCATATCTTCTATAAGTCTGTTGTGGAAAGTGTGATCTCTTCTACCATCATCTGCTGGGGAAGCAGCATCAGAGCCAGGGACTTAAAAAAGCTCAACAAGCTGATAAAAAAGGCTGGTTCTGTTCTGGGGACTCCTCTGGAACCTCTGGAGATCATTGTGGAACGACGGATTCTTCATAAAATGAAGAACATTATGGAGAACCCTGAGCATCCTCTTAATGAGACTGTCCTACAACAACAGAGGCTTCTTCAGATCTGCTGTAAGACGGACCTACAGGAGATCCTTCCTGCCCACAGCCATCAGCATCTACAACGGCTCTTTGAAGAAACCTTCATAATGAGCTAAAACATTTAATTTCCCTTTGGGATTAATAAAGCATTTTTGAATTGAATTAAATCCATCGCAAGTTGGGATGTATGAAGGCTACGTGTGCGGTGACATGTCTACACACAGTTTCATACATCTGAATTTTTTTGTGAGCCATAAGTCTCAGAATTTCTCCCTGCTGCAAACTTAGTATGAAAGCAGCATGCTCTTTAATACATGAGACCCCAGGTGAAGACAGCTTGCTATAAGTGACTCTGAATGTGGCATGGCTGTTTTCAGAAACTACTGGGATCTTCATACGTCGCTAAGGTTTACTGAGAATGTCCAGTTGTGATAAAATATCTTGTTGAGATCAGAGGACATAAGACGTTTATTAAGTTACAGAAAGGCAATAGTAGCATGAATTACCATCCACTCAACACATCCACGATACCATCTCTGAAGGCACATTGGACCTTGAAGCAGATGAGCTACAGCATCAGAAGACCCCAGAGGGCACCACTCCTCTCAGCTAAGAGCAGAAAACTGAGCCTATAATTCTCAGAGACTCACCAAAACTACAAATTGCCTGGTTCGATTAGTCTTTATTTCTGCTGCAGCATTCCGAAGGTTGGGTCAGAATGTGATGTAAAAAGGTCATAAAAACATGGGTCCATCCTGCCTCGAATTAATGGTTCAGGTTGCTGGGGGAGGTGGTGTCATGGTGGGGATTTATTTTCTTGGCACACTATACCCTCCTTAGTACAAACTGAGCATCATTCAACCACCAAGCCTTCCTAAATATTCCACGAAGAATTAGGGCAGTTCTGGAGGCAAAAAGGGCTCCAACCTGGTACTAGCAAGGTGTACCCAATAAAGTTTCATGAGAGTGTATATAAATATCACGACTGAAAAGAGGCTAAAATTAGGTCACAGTAAAACAGCATCATCTCTTTGTGCTTTATAGCATTTCTGCGTGAGTTTAAGGGTAAACAAGTTCTCGGGGTTGAAATGCTGGAACTAAATGAGGTCTAAACTTAAACAGAAACATTTAGATCTGAATTAGAACCACACAGAGACTGAATGTTGAATGAATGAGTCCCATCTAAAAGAGGCTCTACATAAAGCCATAACATTAAAAACACATCTGTGCTCTGTGGGTCCATGTAAATAACTACAACATTTTCTGTACTGTCACAAGATGACAGTACAAAATAAGACTAAAATATGACAGGAGCTGTTGATGTAATTCTGGATTCAACTGTTATAGATTAACAACTATAGTTTTATTCCCTGTGTTTTAGAACCTGTAGGTTGGTCTCAGTCTGTGTTAGCTTGTAATTTAAACCGTAAAATCTCATATCGCCCCATTATTTAAATGAATTAAACCTATTCAAGATGAAGATCTAAGTCTAACAAATCCAAGACAGGTTTATATGAAACAGTTATACAGAAGGTAATTTAAAGTGCTCTGCACGACAATAAAGGAACAGAAGAAAAGAAAATTACATTAAAATAAGAAAATCTGGAACAAAAAACAAACAAAGCTTCAAATAAAAAGAAAATGGTAAACTGTTATGTATGACAAAGACATAGCTAACCCATGATAAACAATTAATTGACCCATTTAAGCTTAAAACCACGCAGCGTCCTTTAGACTATAAACAAGATTTTAGGATTTTTTACACACAGGAAGGCAGTGCAGTGATTTAAGCAGTGGTGTTATATGACCTTTTTTCCTGGTGTTGGTCAGAACTCTGACAGCATGACCTGCAACTGTCTGAGACACCTTGAAGACACCATTAACACAATCTAACCCACTAAAAGAAGCATGCACCAATAATGTTGTGTCTTGATCGGAAACTCTTTATTACGTTTTTAGGGTGATACTACACTGATCTAGTGATAAACTTTATTCGAATGTTAAAAGCTAGCTCTATGTCCATGACACAGAGTTTTTTTGGATGCTCTGAGGTCTTTAGCTTCATCAAGTCTAGTTGGGTCCTAATCTGAAACCTTGTTAGCATTTTTGGGACCAAAAACAACGAATCCCTCTTGTCTTTTAAAGAAGAAAATCCACTCATTGACATTATGGAGACATTTACTTGGTGACTGTAATGGACCTTGGTGACAGAAATATAAAGTTGTGTGTCATCAGCATACATATGGTAAGAAATGCTGTAGCACTGGTGGGATCATATAGAATCTATAATCTGTTGAATCTATAAAACTAAAATCTATTGAATAAAAGTGGCCTGAGAATGGAGTCTTGAGGAACCTCACATTTGATTTGTTTTTTGGATTTATAATTAACAAATGACACCAAGCCGTCCAAGTCTACCAAGTCAGAATCAATCCAGCGGAAGGAAGCAATGCATTGTGACCATTGCAGCGTATTGTGTTTCTTCCTTCGACACTGAGCCAAAGAAGCCAGAAAAGAGCAGAGATTCAGCGTTAAAATGTTTCAGTGTTCAAAACTCTGAAAATATGGGAGTTATTAGTTTTACACTGAGTGCGAAAAGAATGTATGCAGCAACCTGACCACAATACAGATAAACAACATAACATGCATGAAGATAAAGTAGGATGCAAGCAGTCTTTTTCTAGCCTGGCTTTCAATCATCAAACTGCAGGGATTTGTTATCGATCTACAGCTGGTCATAATATTGATCAATCAACAACTTTCACTAATAATTTAACAGATAATGAAAAATCTGGATAACCTGGAGTAATACAAGAAAGATTTTCCCTGCATTGTTTCCTGCTAGGGTCAGGAGGAAACTCTGCAGCACCTTTCAGCCCACAGACGCCCCTCTCCATCTTTCACCACCACAGTATTTACACACTCTTAACAACACTGTCACACAGCCTGAGTAACTGACAGAAGTTATCATTACACAAAGCCCTCTGTTCCATAATTTATAGAGATCCGTGTCCCAGCCATGTGGAATTCTCCCAAAATAAATTCAAGTAAACACTTATGCGACAAAGAGGCACTCACAGTGGCCTGGTATGCATAAACAGTATGAACAGTGTAATACACCCCCAATCCCGAAAACCCAACACACACACAGGTCGGCACTGACTTCAGGCAGAGTTCGGAAATGACCCTAAAGCCCAACCTCGCCCCCAGCATCAATGCACCGTCAACCCTACCCCTCTTCAACCTTCCACCCTCCCCTCACCGACTCCTGGGTGAATAAGCCAGACAAATCCATCTTCAGTTATAACAACACACATCCCAAAGCATGTCATTTTGCAGACCTCTTCTGGGACGTCATTGGTTTAATGACACACGTCACACAATATCAACCCTGAGCTTCATACTGGACTCATGAAGATGGCGATGCATTCATAAGGAGGAGCAGTGACAGAGGAAGGAACCATATATATCATCACAAAGGCATTTTGATCTGAAGAAAAGACATACAGTCACGATAAAAAGAAAGTACACCTCCCTTTCAATTACAGGGTTTACCAAGTTCTAAAATAATTTTAAACCTACATAAATTATAGAAAACAGACAAAGTTCCACTCTGCCATTATTTATTTAATAAAAGATGAAGCCAAAATGGAAAAGCAGTGTGAAAAAAGTAAGTACACCGATTGTCCAAGAACTTTTAGAACCTTCTTCAGCAGCAGTAACTCTTGGCAGTGCTCAACTGTCTGACATATTCTATTGTTGTGAAGACATTTTTTCCCAATCTTTCCAATATTGCTTCGGTTCATTGAGGTTTGCAGACATCTGGTCATGCACAGCTCTCTCTCCCAACATAAATCATGTTGAGGTCTGGACTTTGACTGGGCCATTGCAGCATTTTCATTCTTTTCTTTTCCAGCTGTTCTGTTTAGGTGTTTGGGATCATTGCTCTATTGATGACCCAGTTTGGATCAAGTTTCCACTCTTGGACACATGGTCTCACGTTGAGTCCAGAATACGTTGATCTACAGAGGAGTTCATGGTTGATTCACTGACTGTAAGATGCCCAGTCCCTGTGACTGCAAAACAAGCCCACATCATTACTCCTCCACCATCGTGCTTAAGCATTAGTATGAGGTGTTTGTGCTGTTGTGTTGAGTTTTCTCCAAACATGGACCCATTATTTATGTCAACCATCTCTGCTTTGGTTTCTGTTCATTGTTTCTTTCCTGTGCTTCAGTCAGATGCAGCAAACCTGAGCTATGCTGCCGTTTTAAAAGGGAAGAGGTTTAACTCTTGAACCCTTCTAACAAGCTAATTTCTAATTGTTCTGTCATCAACTTGAATATTTAACTTGTTAACTGCGGCTTGTAATCTGAGCTGGATCTCTGAAGAGCTTTACCATTTTTCAGAGCATCACACGCTCTGACCTTGGGCTACCTGTGAATAATCCTGCTCTCTGTAGAATGGTGGAGAGTTTAAAAATGACCTCAAAAGTAGCAGTTGCTTCTTAGCTCATTGCTGATGTCTTTCTGTCTTGGCATCAAACAGTCAAAACTACTGCCTTAATAAAGGACAGCTCACTCGCTGATGATTTGTTAATTGAGTAGATTTGATTTTCAGCACCAGACTGCTCATTTTCACTGTAAATACCATAGAATTAGGAAGGAAGTACTTATTTTCCACACTCAGTTTTCCATTTTGGCTGAGTTTTAAACACTGGAGGTATTATCACTGTCCTTCTGCTTCTTGATGGATCCACAGTAAAACCAGAACTTTATCTTGTGAAATCCATCTGAATGGTTTTTTTATTTTCAGTTCAGCTCCTTCCTGTTCCAATCATTGTGACGAAACTGGGCCTGTTGGGTTTCAACCACCAGAAATAGCTGCTATTCAATTTCAAAGGGAATGTTTGGAAACCCGACCCGACCCTTCAGTGAACATACCTTACACCCGTGTCTCCCTCACCCCTCCTTCTAAATCACTCCACTGGAGCAGAGTAAACAAACTTCAGTTTGCTCTCTGATATTGAGAGGTTAAGACAAGCGGCAATCCTTCGCTGTGACAACACAGGCTCAGACAGACGATGTCATCCGTCTTACCTCACTGTCCATCCATCACCGTGCTGGAGTCGACATGTCTGACAGTCCCACTCTCGCTTTTCTCATTGGCATGGGTGTCCACATTTGTCACATTTTCCCTCCAGGTTTCTTTTATTACAGCAGACAGACTCCGCCTCCTTCACACCGAAATCCACAGACACCTGAAGGACAACCAGGCACAGAGAAGTCCTATTGATTGGTCATAGTATCTGATGTCATTTGGGCTCAGGAACACTTTCCTGCTATCACCAAACTACCTGGAAAACTGAGAAAAAGCAAAGTCACCATCCTGGAGGACTCCGTTAAACCTTTTCATGAACAGAACGATTCCTCCATACTTAGTGTGAGGTACTTTCACAATTATACTCTGTTTAAAAGACATCACTCTATTTAATCTTTGCAATTATTGGTTTCATCTTACAGGTGACTAATAGCGCTACCACTTTGGACTAGCAGGGATTTCATGAGTTTCACTTGCAAAGATAAATCCTAAACATCTAAAACAAAGTCATCTTTAACATAGGCTGCATTTTATTTGCCTTTTATTTGCCTCTGCAGTCGGATCCGGGAGTAACGCCACAGCCAAATGAAGCATGGTCTAGGCGCCAAGCAGGAAACCAGTAGGATCTGCTAAGTGTGGTACTCAGTGACCAGTTTAAATACTGTTGGCAATGATGATCTGATTTATGTTTGTTGTGATTTAGGGTTGAAGAGGTTTTTAGAGAAAATGACTAATCCTAATCTTATGTTTTCATGAACAGAAAAAGAGTATCTCAAACTTGTTTTAAGAAATCTGGAACCAGTGTAAAACAATCCAGTTCAGCTCTGATCAGTGAAGGTATGCAGGCTGTATGGCGGTGCATTGTTGCTACATAATAATGTCCTGGTTTCAAATCCCAGCCCAAGTGTTTGTCTGGAGTTTTTCTATCCCTGCACATTTTCTCTGGATCCTCTGGTTTCCAGTCCCAAAACATACAGGGGTTGGACAATGAAACTGAAACACCTGTCATTTTAGTGTGGGAGGTTTCATGGCTAAATTGGACCAGCCTGGTAGCCTGTCTTCATTGATTGCACATTGCACCAGTAAGAGCAGAGTGTGAAGGTTCTATTAGCAGGGTAAGAGCACAGTTTTGCTCAAAATATTGAAATGCACACAACATTATGGGTGACATACCAGAGTTCAAAAGAGGACAAATTGTTGGTGCACGTCTTGCTGGCGCATCTGTGACCAAGACAGCAAGTCTTTGTGATGTATCAAGAGCCACGGTATCCAGGGTAATGTCAGCATACCACCAAGAAGGACGAACCACATCCAACAGGATTAACTGTGGACGCAAGAGGAAGCTGTCTGAAAGGGATGTTCTGGTGCTAACCCGGATTGTATCCAAAAAACATAAAACCACGGCTGCCCAAATCATGGCAGAATTAAATGTGCACCTCAACTCTCCTGTTTCCACCAGAACTGTCCGTCAGGAGCTCCACAGGGTCAATATACACGGCCGGGCTGCTATAGCCGAACCTTTGGTCACTCATGCCAATGCCAAACGTCGTTTTCAATGGTGCAAGGAGCGCAAATCTTGGGCTGTGGACAATGTGAAACATGTATTGTTCTCTGATGAGTCCACCTTTACTGTTTTCCCCACATCCAGGAGAGTTACGGTGTGGAGAAGCCCCAAAGAAGCGTACCACCCAGACTGTTGCATGCCCAGAGTGAAGCATGGGGGTGGATCAGTGATGGTTTGGGCTGTCATATCATGGCATTCCCTTGGCCCAATACTTGTGCTAGATGGGCACGTCACTGCCAAGGACTACCGAACCATTCTTGAGGACCATGTGCATCCAATGGTTCAAACATTGTATCCTGAAGGCGGTGCCGTGTATCAGGATGACAATGCACCAATACACACAGCAAGACTGGTGAAAGATTGGTTTGATGAACATGAAAGTGAAGTTGAACATCTCCCATGGCCTGCACAGTCACCAGATCTAAATATTATTGAGCCACTTTGGGGTGTTTTGGAGGAGCGAGTCAGGAAACGTTTTCCTCCACCAGTATCACGTAGTGACCTGGCCACTATCCTGCAAGAAGAATGGCTTAAAATCCCTCTGACCACTGTGCAGGACTTGTATATGTCATTCCCAAGACGAATTGACACTGTATTGGCCGCAAAAGGAGGCCCTAAACCATACTAATAAGTTCTTGTGGTCTAAAACCAGGTGTTTCAGTTTCATTGTCCAACCCCTGTACATATTAGGTTGATGCCCTCAAGCGTACACAACTGGTGTTTGACGTATGTACCGGCAACTTGGCAACCTGTCCAAGCTGTACCCCACCATAATCCCATTGATCAGCGTCACCACCCTGAGTGGAAACAAGCAGCTATAGATAATGGATGAATGGATGGATCATGGAATTTAATCCAGATTTCCTTACTGTGGTTTCACTGTGCACATGGGGACACTCACCCCGTATTGACTGGACATCTAAACAAGATTACAACTGATTTATAACTTTGTTGTCTCGCCCTTTAGTGCATGGCGCCCAGGGGAGTCAGGCGGATAATAATCATAACCATATTGTTTAACATATTGAAAAGGTCCTGGGTTCAAATCCCGGCCTGGGGTCTTTCTGAGTGGAGGTTGCATGTTCTCCCTGTGCATAAGTGAGTTCTCTCTGGGTACTCTGGCTTCCTCCCATAGTCCAAACACATGACTGTTAGGTTAATTGGTCACTCTGAGTTGTTCTCAGGTATGAGAGTGTGTCCTATGTGTCTCTTTGTTGCCCTGTGATGGACTGTCGACCTGTCCAGGGTGGACCCGGCCTCTCGCCCAAGATGGGCTCCCCAGCTTCCCCATGACCCTGCAAGGATGAGCAGCTATAGATAATGAATGGATGGATGCATGGAACATGTACGGCAGCCATATTGAATATTAAGATCTGGGTTCATGAAGAATTTCCACCTTTCCGGAATTCAGACTTCAGTTTATTCTGAAATTCTGACGTTTTGACTCCTGAATAAAAAACATTTACCTGAACTTGTCAGCTGTTTAGCTCATGTCTCTGAATGCCTTTAGTTTATTCTTAATGGATTACACAAGCTAAGTGACTTTCTCAACATGCTCAGTTCAAGTAACAGCAAGTTTAATGTAGGTTTTATTACGTAGCTAACGTTAGCAAGCAAACACACAAAACAAAGATGCTAAACATGGATTATGTGCTCCAGTATTCTGGATGAATGATCCTACGTGTTTATAATATTCTGGTGGTGTACTGCACATCTGCATCAAATTATTGTTTTTTTTATATCTGAAACGGGTCTTAACTGATTTATCCAAACTGCTGCACACTTAGCATGGGAACAATCTGGCTCAAAATGCTCTCAAAGACTAGTTACAGGCCTTAGGTTTCTGCAGTGCAGAAGTGTGTTTTTCTCCAAACATTCATTGTAAAACACATACACATGTTCAACAATGAGGACATTTTTTAATGTTCTTTTAACTTAAAAAGGTATGAAGCTCGTGTATACGGTGGCCCAGATGGTTCAACGAAATGCAAAAGCCACAAAAAAGTTATAATGAAACAGAAGTAAAAAAAAAAAAATGTATTAACGGAAAAAGGGATGTTGTGGTGAGCCGTCGTTATGCTAAAGCAGAAGTTACGCTAATACCTTAATTATGCCAAAAATAAATTTTGTCTTTGTTTATCCATCTGGGCCACCGAACATGTAGTTGTAGATTCCCAGTCATTCAGAACATTGAAGGTGTGTGAATAGAAGAACAGTCACACAGTCAATGTAAATGTTTTTGTCTTATTTATAACCATAGTACTAACAGCTCCTTATCAGAACTGAGAAGCTGTTTGGAAGAAAGATGAAACATCCTCTAGAAACAGGAGAAGTTCTGCTGACTTCTATTTAAGCACTCGGAAAAAGGTGCAACCTTGCTTACTTCAGCTCTCAGCATAACTAATTTCAAAGCACACCTCTGTTGACCTTCATTTTGTCACCTGTCCCATGGGGCAAACCTACAACTCTGCTATTTGGTTTTAAACTCTGCTTTCACTGACACCAATGCAACAGCACAATCTAACCCTAAGGTTCCCAAAGTTGGGTCAGAACTCCACTGTGGGTCAAGAAAACACCAGGTTGGGTCTCCATAGATGATGATGCATGGACGGGTGTATAAACAGTGGATTAAAAAAAAAAAAAAAACTTTCCCACTTTCCCTGTAAGGTTTAACTGGAAAACAAAAAGGAGAAAAATATAAAACTTAGCGAAAAGTTTTTACACCCTTAAACTAAACCTTTCTTAAGACACGTTTGTTTCAATTTCAGGATTCAGTTGGTTGGAGAGTTTCACCCCCACATGTTGACCTGGCCATATCTTTGGGGTCACATACAGGTGACCCCAAAGACTGTCTGTCAGATTTAGTTCTGGACTTTAAATAGGCCACTTTAAAAGCCATTGTTCATCACTTTAACTCAGTAATGCTAATCAAATAAATCATCATTTTGCTCTATAAGTATTTTCTTTTGATTTATATTCATTTTTTCTCTGGAAGAGATAATAGTATTAAAGTTGACCCAACAGTTTGAGCTTAATATGAACCTTAGAAATAAAAAGAAAAAAAAATTTCCCACTAGAATATAAATAAGCAGCTTTTCTGTCGTGACCTAATTATACCCAGAATGTGTTTAAAATCTGGTGAAGGTTCCAAATGGGCATGAAAGGAAAACCGGCATATGAACAATGTAAGCAGTTAAATGCTTGCTGTTCATTAAAAAATCACGTTCAGGCGTCTTCCATCTAAATTATCAGGTAACATCACATTATTACCTGTAAATTCTCAAATAAGTAACAGGAAGAGAAGGACGCAACAGTGGCAAAGAGTCTAAGGAGTTATTAAACAAAGCAGCTTCTGACATGAAAGCCATTTTCTCTCCCACCGAGGAGTTTCTTTTAACACCCACGGGGCAGGAATCAGGACGTTTCTCCCTCTGCTGTGAAGCTGTGGTAACAAAGTCAAACTGTATCTTCCAGACTTAAGGGGCCAGTGGGAAGTTTGGCCTTCTGATCCTCGTATAATCTGCCCTGGGGAAGACACAGCTCCTTTCCTTACCACCATCAAAGGCGCCAAGCCTCGACTTTCAGCCTCACATCCTGATCTGATTGAGGTGGAGAGAAAATATTGACTAATTCACCAGACAAAGCAGAGTCAATATTTGGAGCCATTTCCATGATGCTCAATGGGAGTCCTTTACTCAACCCAGAGAAAAGTCCCGTAAAGCCCGTGGCACCAGGAGGGGCGCTCTGATAAATTAACAGCAGGCTATGAACAAGGCCCGGAGCCGAAGGACCTGTGTGCAACAGGACAGCTCTATCGCTGAATTTCACAGGTCATTACTCTGGCTCCAGCCATCGCTGCCTCCAGTGGCTCTGGAGACGGGCAGCTTTTTCTCAGAGACAACAGCTTACTGGGCTTTGTGCTAGCTAAACAAGCGTGTCTGTCTCACAGCTGTAGATTAATGTCTAGATAGAGCTTTTTACTCCTCAGGGAGACCTGCAGAGGAGCTATCCATCAACCCTTGGAAACCGTTACACAATAACAAAATAACAAAATCAAGGAGATGGATTCTTCGAACCGCATCCTGGGGTTACAGTGAGAGAGCTGGACAAAGGAAAAAGGTTTCCAACTAGGTCCTTACAAGCAAACAGGAAGGTTGAATTTCCTGAAAACCAGAAGAAATCTGGGATTCTGTCCATAAAACGTTCATTCTCCCGGTGAAAATGTCCAGGGCCAAAAGCAGTTTTTAATGTAGTAATTTAAAATTAGAAACACAAACACAACATAATAAAAGTATAATTATTTTAATATTTCAATAATTTTTCAATTACATAAAGAAATATGAAACGTCGTCCTGTAATGCAGCATGTACATTTATTTAAAGTTTTTTATATTTTTGTCAGACATATGCATCAGAAATGGCAGAAATACTACTGCTATGCACAAGCTGATTGGTCTGCAGGTAAACCACTGTGCAGATTGACCAATCAGATGTTGATAGAGACCGTTTAGACGATTTCATGATTGGCTGCAGCAGAGGACCAGATAATTTACAAAAATACCAAAATGTTTTTATAATTTTTAAACAGCATTAAACTGTTATTTATGAAACAAGTAATAATCTAGTTGTGTATTTAAAATGTACACACATATTTAACATTTAATAAATATTAAATATTGATTTATTGTAATTATTACAGTTAAGCTTTAAGTATCACATATAAAGACGTTTTTAGTTTGATTGTGGCACTTTTTAAGTCAGATTTTATGTAAAATTTTCACCAGATTGGTTTTACTTCAGTGTCTTTATTTTAGAATAATGGAGCTAAAAGACATGGAAAAACTGAAACAAAGTGCATGTAATGAACTTCTCAATAATTTAAGGGACACTTCATAAAATGAATCAGGATGATCAACCTGTTTCTCATAAAATAAACCTAAACCCACTGAATGAATCGAAAATAATAAAGGATCTCCACATCATTTCATTCCTCCTATTCACACTGCAGCTTCTTTGACTTATTTATTTCAACCTTGTTCAACATTAAACTTTATTAAAAGCTTTTGATTCTTTCTGTCTTTTTTTGGAGAATGATTAATGAGTCCATGCAGCCCTGCACCGGTCTCCACTCTGCAGGAGCTTCTTCTTCAGTGATTCTCATGCGTGTGGTAAACACACAAACCCTCAGCCCACCACATGAATGACAGTAAACAACACAAGAGCTCTGGTTGCACACACCCCCCCCCCCCCTGACCCTGAGGAGAGTGGGGTCACACAAACACAGCATCTGACTGGTTCTTAATTTGTTTAAAGCAGCCCATTGAAACTGGGAGGAAATCTCGTTTCCAAGGTTGTCACCATGGCTGAAGCTGTGTTGTTTGGGAAGGAGATCAAGCTGCTGCTGATGACACTGCTGACTTACAGCACACGCAGCTTCACAGAGGCGCCGGGTTGTAATTAACACTTTGCAAATTACGTTTACAGAAGCAACACAGTCTGCTCGCGTTTTATTAAAGCCGGCATTGTACCTCTGTCCTGCTGGTAGACAGAACCCTCTCTGTCTGAGGTCGCTGTGTCCTATGCGAGAACATCTGACAGGAGAAAGTGTCAGTTTGGTGTGCAATAATCTTCAGGATCTCCCATTGTTTCCGATTGTTTCCCTGCTATGAGCCACGCTGCAGCCTGACTATCATAATTCATTCCTGTTTTCACTATTTATCTGTTTGGAGTCATGATGCTGTTTTAACTCCACAGACCAGATATCATTTCCAAACAGCTTCTAGTCATTTTCTATAAAACCTTTTACTTCAGGTTAACATGCATGTATGGTAAATTGGCAGTTAAAGTTCTGATGACCAGACAATAAGAAGGCCCAGTCTCTTAGCCTCACTGGACACACAAAATGTGGAAGTTACATCTCCAGAAACAACAAAGAATTATTAGTTTTTACTCCAATTATACAGAAATGGTGAAAAGAAAGCAACTGTGAGCATATCTATGAAAGCAGGTGTTTTGGCAGGTTGGTGATCTGGAGCATTTAAGTGTGTGGTAAAGTCCAAGGTGGAAAGATATCAGCAATGACCTTAGAGAAGTAACTGTTGCTGCCCATCAATCTGGGAACGGTTATAAGTATTTTTCTATACTTAATGAAGGGTCCGTTTTCCCGGGAGGATGGATGGACGTCCAGAGAATTCAGTCCAAGGACAGAGCGTGAAGCTCAGAGAAATGACAAAACCCAAGAGCTCCGTCTCAGACTCCACAGACTTCAGTTAACAGGTCAAAGGTTAAAAATCATTCATTAATTCATCTTCTATACCGCTTCTACCATAGTGGGTCACGGGGAAGCTGTTGCTTATCTCCAACAGTCTACGGGCGAGAGGCAGGGTACACCCTGGACAGGTCACCAATCCAACGCAGAGGTTGAAAATCATGAAATTAAAATCTAATTAAATTTAGATTTTATTGATCTCTCAATGGAGAAAGGATCCTCTGCATTTAACTCATCCTGGGCAGCATTCAGGGGCAAGGGTCTTGCTCAGGGAGCCAGAGTGGCAGGCTGTGGGATTTGAACCAGGGTACTTGTGGCCTCTCCAAGATGCAAATGCCCTGCTCTCTAACCACTAGGCCAACACTCTCCCTGAAAGTAAAGTCAACAAAAATACTGAACATGACTGAAGAAGAAGAATGCTTCTTCTCTCCAAAACCAATATGGCAGCACAATTTAGACGTATATGAGAATTAAACAAGAGCTCTTGGACAATGTCCTCTGGACCTTAAAATACAAACCCTGCATATCAGCACAAACACCTCAAACCAAGTGTCAGGCACGGTGGTGGAGTAATGATGATTTAGGTTTTTTTTGCTGACACTGTTCCAGTACACCTTGTAGTTACTGGATCGGCCATGAACTCTTCTGTATACCAAAATATTCTAGTATGGAAGCACACGGCCATTGGCCACTTTATTAGGTACACCAGTTCCACTGCTTGTTAACATAGTCAGCTAATTGGCCACACACATGGCAGCAACTCAATGCATTTAGGAATCTAGACATGGTGAAGGTGACTAGTTCAATCTGAGACTCAAAATGAAGAAAACAGAATGTACTGGTTTAAGGTTATGGAAAGGCAACAGTGGCTGAAATAACCACTCGTTACAACCAAGGTATGTAGAATACCGTCCCTGAAGGTAGAACTGGTGGAACTTTTAAGCAGATGGGCTACAGCAGCAGAAAACCAAACCAGGTGAAACCTCCTGGTCCAATGACACTCGATTTCAGCTGCAGCATTCAGGGTCAGAATTTGGTGTGAAAAATACGAAAGCATGAACCCATCCTGACTGCAGCTGACAGGGGCCAAAGCTGCATGACGCCAAAATCTCTGAGGGATAATTCTGACATGAGTCTGAATCAATACTCAAGTCAGTTCTGAAGGTTCTAGCAGAGCTGTAAATAATAAAGTGGTCAATGAGTTAAAATGACTAAATATGTTTTCAGGGTTAAAATAGGGATAGAGATACAGAAACAAGCTGAACATCAACTGTGGCGAATGTCTTGTGGAGGATCTGATCACAGATCAGGAGGCAGAGAGGGTTCTGTCATGTGGAAAACAAAAGCCCGGCTCGTCCATCCATCTTCCCAAACCTGTGTGTCTAAAACACTTCGCGGTGAATTAGGCTGAAGTGGAAACCCACTCTCTAGACTTGCAGCACTTCTTTCCACTCCACGGCCGGGTGATAAATCTCCCATTATCCACTGCCTGGTTCCTCCTCCACCCTGTTCAGGCAGAGAGAGTCCGAACAGCGATGGAAAAGCTTCGGACAATGACACCAGACAAAGCGAGCAGCGTTGAAATTCAAGCCTTAGATTCAGTGAAATGCAACAAAGCAGCAACACGTTTCCTTCTTGTTTGGGATAGTCTCCTGTTAATCAAAGACTACATCTTCCATAGACTGACTAAACAGAATAGAAGAAAAACGAAGCATAATTCTCTCTAATTAACACGTCGCTTCTTGTTTGTAATTTAAACTCAAACAGAAACTCAAAACCAAGAATTTGTGGTTTTAGGAGAACCAGCGTGCTCTGTCATGGCAAACTGGAAACGTCTTTGACATTAAATCCAAGAAGTCTGATTCTCAGTCCCGTTCTTGTTTGGAACAGCTGAGAAAATCTGGAAACATATTAGCTTTAATTCTTACTTGTGCATCAGCTGGGATCATGCTTTCAGTGAAACATACAGTGTTTATGTGGCAGGTTTGTGCAGCACCTCGACAGAATGTAGTTATGTGACAGAACCCACAGGCGCTCAGTCATCAGCATGGAGACACCAGCTTGGGTTCGTCTCAGGCTCTGATGCTGCAGGGCTTTTCTTCCTGATAACCTTTTATGGTGCACGTCTGCTGAAGGTGATCATGGAGTCTGACGCCATGGAACAAACAACCTTGGTCTTGATGAGGTTAATGCTAAAAGCTCCTTACCTCAATATTTCTTGAGACCGGTCAAGTTCTTCTTAGACTGCTTGAAACAATTATTTCAAGTTTTTATTTCATTCATTTTATGATTCTGGAAATCTACGTTCATGCACGTACTGTACATACTGTGCAGTATGTAAGCTGGTCGGGTTCCTTGTGGGGACACGAACAGACTGGTGGTTGTTGGTCAGAATCACACACTGAACAACTGGACCTGCTCATGGACCAAAGACCACAGGATTTAAACGAACATCTGAAGCCAACTGAGCGCATAAAACTGGTGGAAACTGTCAAAGTTTGAAGGAACAAACACACCAGCAGGTGGCGATAGTAAAATAAATTCTTTGAATTTTCTGGAAGTTTCATTTCTTCTCCACACCCCCATAAAGTAAAAGAGATAAAATATAAAATATGTTGCCTTTAACCCACAAGTCTATATGATTAGGATGTTGTTGACTGTATTGTTTGCTCTACTCATGGTTAGAGGTTGGCACATTTATTGGAGATTCTGAGTTTGTTTGTGGGTTTTGGAAAGACTGTCAACGTTGGCTTTAATCTAAAAATATAATTATTTCTGTCTTAACAGACAGCAATATAGTTATTGGGCTGAATCGGACAAATAAACATTAAAATGTTCTGATTAAAAAGGTTTATTGTATGTGGGAATATTTATTGAGAAATGATAGTTGGTTAAAATCTTTATGTTCAATACGTGAATGTTTGGTTTATTTCAATAAGGCATTTCATTATTTATTGTGTTTGTGCTTGGCTAGATCTTTGAATATTTTTGTCAGTGAATGACAAAGCATTAAACTGTAAATTTATGCAAAAAAGATGTGGACGTGTTGGGAAGCTAAAGGTCTCATGAAGCAGCTTTAGATCAGTATTCCTTTAGTTTTGTAAAACTGGGATTAACCGAGGTTTGAAACATTCATGTGAAACACAAAAAATTAACTGAGTGGATTTTCCAAACATATTCCTTAATTTTCCAACCATTCATTATCCTTAAATATCTTCCATGGGTCCCAAAAGTTCAAACAATCCCAAACTTGTCTGAACCATCCTAGAGAGAAATCTCTCTGAGTTCAAATAAAATAAAATAAAATAAAATCCTCTTGTGTCTTCATTTCAGTTTAGGTTTGAGTTTATGATTTTAAACTTGAATAAAATGTTTTTCTGGATAATTTCATATCCATTTGTCTTGTTAGTTTTATATATAACTACAAATAAATAGCTAAAAATTTAAAACACTTCTGTTTGTACCCTTCTATCTTCAGGAAATCATTTAGTGTAAAATGATTTTGATCTTTTCTCATGTATTTGTAGATATCATGTTATATTGTTTTAAGGGAACACATGCATTTTAGGGACAAAGAGATTTTTATTGTTGTTTTTACTTTTTGAAGAAAGTGAAAGTCTAAATTCCAAGGAACCAGATCTGGAAATAATTTGCAGATATCTTGCAGTAGGTCTGGGAATCCCTCAAACCTCATGGAACGATGTCTTTAGATTCATACCATCTGATCCAAGTCACGCCAAAAGAGCACAGAGGCCGTTTGTTTAGTTGTGTAAGATGGCAGGATGATAGGATGATAGGCAGGCCTGGCATGCACTGAGCTGCAGATAAACCTGAAGAGACTCAAGGCCCCAGAGGTGCCATGGGGTCGAGGGGTTTAGGGGGAGACACGCTGGAAACGAGTGATCGATGGCTAACACACTGCACCCTGGGCAAAGATTAGAGCTGGATGCTGCCAACAGAGGCAGCGCGGCCGTCCAAAGCCCAGAGAGAACAAAGGCCTGGCCTCCCTGAGTGCGAGTGAGCGCCGGCCTGCTGGAGGAGCCCCACTGCTTCATATTTACATGTGACGCTCAAGAGATAATTGCAGTGAATTCCTGTAGCGGGTGCAAACGGGCTGTTCTTTTATCCTACACAACAAACACATCAATCCCGCTCTGTCCTCTCCATTTCAAAAGATCCTAAACCAAAGATGCAGAAGGGCTAAACGTTCCTACCCCTAAAAATAAACAGAATAATTACTGCTCGTTTTAAGTTAGACCCAGCTCAGGGAAGCGAAGTTTCTACGACACCAAGAAACAGAGAGAGAGAAGAGGGGTGAGTGGGACTTCTTTAAAAAAATATGAGTTTTCACACATTCCCCAAATTACCTGCCATGTTTGGGAAATGATTTGCCTTTAAATCTGTTTCCCTGAAAATGCCCTCAGGCCTCGTCTTCACAGTAGTTGATGGACAAAAGCCAAAACGTGTCAGGGTTGCTACGGTTCGTGAATTTAAGTAAACGAGCTGCGCCCTCTCTGCTCTCGTCTTGGCAGGGTTGCCCTGTGCACATCAAAGTAAGCTCTGACCTTGCATACCAGATGAGGTTTCGATTAATGAGGTCTGAACATCAAACACTAAGATCCCCCCCTACAAATCAGAGAAATTTACAGCCTGCAAAAAAAATAAAAAATGCCTGAAATAAGAAAGGAAGAGAACTCCATGTCAGCCTTTACATTCATCTCCATTTGAACATCACGGTCAGGACAGGGAGCAGCAGGGAGAGCAGGAAGCCACATCTTTCACCAAGCAAATAAAACATCCTACAGGATGCGTCTGCACCAATCAAACATCTGAAGCAGGACAACAACAAGCTCTTTCCTGAACTTACCAAGCAAGGTGGAAAAAAGGACAGCCATACAAACCAGTGCAAGAAGAACGGCTTCAAATCCCCTCAGACATTCATTCAGTACCAGGCCTGAAAAACGAAGAGGCAACTCGATTAGACTCCCTAAAGGAAACAATTCCTTAAAAATAATCATGCAGTTCTAAAAGTCATGGAAAGTGGTGGTTTCAGTCTCGGCTTATATAGTACTATATAAAACTATAATAAGAGACCATTCTTGTTGCTGTAAATGGATACACTGCCTACATTGGGAAGCAAAGTAATCTTGAAATGAATTTTCAAATAATAAACCATAAATCTGTGCAGAAGTTTTATTTTTATAGGCCAAAAAACTTTTGGGCTGCAGATTTAGAGAAGTGGAGAAGAGCAATATCTCACTTCAGACTGTATGACAGTAAATACTCTAATAAAGAACAGAAGAGGAGCCAAGTACCGTGGTATATTGTAAATTACAGTTCTTTGTAAATTCCTGTCCGCACAGTTCATTTTTGTTTAAGATTTCTAGTTTAGGAATGATTTTCCAGACTTAAATCTACAGTTTAAACAGCAGTCAAATTTATTGTTTAGTTAAACTTGGTGAAATTTAGCTTGTTTGCGTCTTTTCAGTTTCACTGTGGTGGTGCACAGAAGCAAAATTATAAGAAATGTTTCTTTGTCTGAACATTTTATTGTTAGCTTAAAAAGTGTTTATTCTGATTGGTTTTATTTATTCCAACCTTCAACATCTCTGTGAGATCAAGCATCTCCTATTTTGGAGACATCTGGTGCAGATGATGGCAAAGAAACAGAAATTAAAAAACTAATTAGGCAACAAAATCCTTAAGAAACTTCTATAATACAATATTAATTGAAATGTGTGATAAAAACAACATCACAGAAAGACATCAGCAATGACCTTACAGAAGCAACTTTGCTGCCCATCAATGAAGAGTTGTCAGATCACCTCCAAGCTATCTGAAGTCCATCATTCTCCAGAGAGAAAGATTGTTCCCGAGTCTGAAACATCTCAGACAGCTGCCAATCTTCTCAGGAGTGGACGTCTCAAAACCTTCACTCAAGGTCAGAGCGTGAAGCTCAGAGAAATGACAAAACCCACCAAGAGCTTCATCTCAGACTCTAGAGGCCTCAGATGCTTCTTTTAAGTTAGATCTCAGAACGTTTCCACTGCAGAGCCAAAAAGCTCTGAGCGATAACTCCCACCGCAGCGGTGTCCAGCCAGGTCTCGCTCAGCAGCTGTGAACCCGTGATTTTCAGCAATAACGCTATTACTGCTGATTCTGTAAAAGTGACTCCATTTTATAACAACGTGATTCACTGCCAAGTCTAATGAAAAGGTGTAACTCACAAGTTCTAACGGGTTTTTGCCGATGCAGACCTCGTAGTTCTTCTGCTTTTTGAACAGCTGGGGGAAAAACAGGAGAGACAAAAGAAATGCCTCTCCTGGGTTCAAACTCTGTGTTCTAGCCATAAACTTGTAACGATTTCACAGCGTTTACAACATAAAACTGAATTCAGAGAAAGTCTGTGACATTCACAGATATTTAGGAAAACCTCAGAAATTGGGTGTAAAGGAAGATAATCTTGAGCAGCTGGAGCAGCGCATCATCTATTAAAAGCTGTTAATGATCCAGAGGAATTGTTAGGTTTTTTATTTGTTTCTCAGAATTTAAACCATTTTAAACCCAAACATAGTATTTTGACTGAAGGATTTAACTTTGATGTCAATATTTAAATCTTTGTTAAAGGTAACAGAAAACTTAAGTTGTTATTTTAACCAATTTGACCATGTTTAGGACCCTCTTCCCTTTTTACCCTGGTAAATGCAGTGGAAATGCCGGAGGGTAATAATGGCCCCGGAAAACTACAGTAGTTCCTGGAAACGGCAGCACAGTTTATATTTACACTGTTTCATCTGAATTTAGACCTCTTAAACAATGTCTTACGGAGAGCGTAAAAAAAAAACAACCCAAAAAACAGCAGATCAGCACAAACACCTCATACCAACTATCAAGCATAGAGGTGTAGGAGTCATGACTGGGGCTTGATTTGCACCCACACTACCTGGGAACATGCAGTGGACCATGATCTCTGTACACCAAGGTTAAATGACTGCTGAAACTTGACCCAAACTCAACAGCATGAAGGTGCTGCGGTAGCCCAGTCCAAAACAAGCTAATTAGCTTTGGATAAACTTAGCGGTTGCATTGATACAACATCGTTATTTTTGTGAAGAATTGCCTCTTTTTATTCTCCAGACAGCTGCAGAAAATATTCTTCAGCCCAGCCTAAAGAGTCTCAGTGGAGTTGATTTCTGGATTATTTGCCTGTAAATTTCATCTGTAAAACTAATAAAGTCTCAATATTTTACAGTTTCAGTCTGAAGATGGCTGCAAATATCATCTCATCTCATACTAAATATTAAGAGATGTGAAAAACATTCTGCACAAGTTACAGCTGAGTAACTTGTGGCATGATTATGTTAAGACTTTTCAGCAAAGTCTCAAAATGTTCTGAAACTTTAATGAAATGAAAACAGTTTGCTTTAAAACCTGCAAGCCTACAGCTAATGTGCACAGCAACAAGTGTCTTGTTAAAAGAAGGAGCAACTTGTGGGGAACTGAGGAGTTAAACTAGAGGCTCATAGTTCAAACATATGATTGAAATGTTCTTTTAGAGGGTAAAAAGAAGAGCAGGAAACAGAACAGGGTTTTAATGAGTGACAGTTTCATAACCGCAGAGACAGCTGCTCCCTGTCCCACTCGGACCGAACACCTGCCTTCATTCAGGGATGTTTCCCAGAGGCCTCAGGTACAGCCACAGATGGACATCTGGACAGTGAATGAATGAAACGTCTTCAGATTTCCTCAGATTTGATCCTACTGACAGACATACGCTGACAAGTCCTCCAGGTCATTAAAGGAGGGCTAGTTTTAGGGCTGAGCTTTTAATAACCAACCTGTTTAAACAAGTTGGATGTTTGCAGAATATTTATTTATTAGTTACATCCAAACAAAACTATTATTGGTCTATTTTCTTGTTTATTTTAGCTGAGAAACTATTTGAGATATTCTCTATGTGGGGTTTAATGAAGAGCCTCAGATTATCTTAGCATTAATGTTCAGAGTTAGAAGAATTTATTTTAAATTAGGTTTCAGAAAATTAGAAAAACTAGCTTTTTATCTTCTGTGTATCTGCAGTGGAGAGTTATTCCTACTGCTGGAACCGTTCCCTGTTCGGTTGTATTTACATGTAGAATCAAACTCCATCATCTGCTGCTGTCTGATGCATTTCCAAGGCTTCCTCTGGGTTTCACACATTGTTTCCACTGACTGTTGGAGGCTCAGGTAAGTGCCTGCAACACTATCACTTCACTTATTGGCTCACCTCTTCCACCCTCTTGTAGCCATTCTACATGTGCTAGCTTCCTGCAGACAGACTCATCATGACTGCTGTTCTGGATGTCGACTAAATTGGGTGTAAATGCTGCATTTGACACAGTTGATAACATACTTATTGATAGGCTGGGAAAATAGGTGGGACAGTCTGGTACTGTACTAACCTGGTTCAGATCCTAATTGGCAAATAGGGATAGTTTTGAATCATTTAGTAATAATAAATCAGGGCAAACAAAAATGAACGATAGAGTTCCTCGAGGATCTATTCTCGGGCAACTTTTATTTAACATCTAAATGACTGAACTAGTTCACATCATAGAGTACTAGAGCATCTCCTACCATATGCTGAGGACACAAAAATGTATACCTCCATGTCACTACATGACACTAGTCCTCTACACCAAGTGACTATGTCCATAACATCAATGAGTGGATGAAGCAGAATTTCCTCCAGCTTAAGATGGAAATCACTGTTTTCGATCCCAGAAATGCAAGGATCAAAATCAGTCCTGAGCTGGACTTAATGGGGCTAAAGAGCTCATTACATGCATTAAATCGTGGTGTAGTTTCAAACTTGGATCAAAATTCTGACAACTACCTAAAGTCTGTTTCTAACTCAGCTTACCATCATTACTATGATACTCTGTAATGTTTTTAAGATCATAGTAATGATAGTTCATTACTATGATCTTAAAAACATTACAGAATAAAGGGTTTCCTTTCACAACAAGACACAGAAAAACTGCTGCATTCCTTTATTTTCAGTTGGTCACATCAGTGCAACGGTATCTTTACTGGTCTCTGTAAAAAAAAAAGTCAAGCAGGCAGCTGCAGCTCATTCAAAGTGCTGCTGCCAGAGTCCTGACCAACACCAGGAAAATGGATCATATGACACCAGTCCCTAAATCACTGCAACTGGCTCCTTGGTTATCAAAATTAGATTTTAAAATTATGTTATTGGTCCATAAAGCACTAAATGATCTTTGAGCCTAAATACATCTGAGTTGCTTCTCAAGTATAAACCATGCAGATCCCTCAGGTCTTCAGAGACCTGCTTACTCAGTGTTCCCAGGACCAGAACCAAACAAGATGAGGCAGCATTTAGTTTCTCAGCTCCTCAGCTCTGGAACAGTCTGAAAACCTGAGATTTGCAGAAAATGTTAGTTCCTTTAAATCTGGACCAAAAAAAAAAATAATGTTTCCAGCTTTTGATCAAACAAGCTGACTAATGAACTGTTTGAAATTTGTCTTCATGTATTTCAAACGTCTTAATCAATCTGCGCCCCTTTGGCATTTGTTTACCATTGATTCCGATTCAAACTGCATATTTTAAATATACTATAAATGCAACTTCATTATAAAGCTTCTATCTTAAAATCCACCCAACATGTTATGTTTTACATGTTTTCATGTACTGCAGATCGATCATAAGCAGATATAGAAAAAACAGAATCGACTTTTATGACTGTTCAAGAACAAAATACAAACATTTATCAGAATCAGCGATCAACAGCATTTCCATTTTTGACATGTAGGGTTGAGACCATACCCTAAAAAAAAATTATGTCCAAATGTATGAAACAAATAAACTTTGTGTTTGTTTAAACCAAAAAAAAAAAGAGACTAATCATTAAAACTATAATGTAAGGGATTCCATAAATATTTGATAACTAGTTCTTTAAAAAATAAAATATGCTCATACCTAATATTTCTGTGTGCAAGTTTTAAAAAAAGCTTTTTTTATGCCTGAATCATGCAGTTGGAGCTGAAAATGAATGTGACCTAGTTTGTGTTGGGACTGGATTTAGCTGCGGTTCCTGAGGTTCTGAATAATGCGACTTATTACAGTGTTGAGTTCATGTAAAGGAAATTGAACAACATTGTCTATGAATCTAATCTTACAGGACTGAACATCTGATAAATATGTAATAACAGACAAAGAAAGAGAATAAAACCAAGGTGTTTTAATGTGAAACCTCAGTTTACCTCTTGACGATCCAGACGCTCATTATTACAGGTGGATAAAAGATTGATGCACCTTATAGTCATGTTTCTCCAGCTGGGCTTTGCAGAGCAGAAGCACATCTTTGAACGTCTCACTCAGCTCAGCCGTCTCTCCATTCTGGGTCATATTTAGAGTTTAAGGGATATATTTTATATGAGAAATGTCTCATAATGGCACCGGTTCTGTTTGCCAGCCAAAACAGTCTCTGAGCTTCCAGCTTTATCAAGATCAAAAAGAACTTCTTCTCTTTCATCACAGCAGAAAAGCACAAAACTCTGCATCATTTTATTACAGAGCCGTGGTCAGAAAGTAGGAGTGAGTTTGTGTTTGAAGCTTTCAAACCTGATCGTTACAGAACACCCTTTCATGTCCTGTTTAGGAGGGTTATTTGCAATTTGTCATTTCTCCTGAATAAACATCACTTTTCTGTCTGGCTTTTCCAAACGTAGCTGGAGAACAGCAAAGGAAAGCAGAACTCTGACTTATTAATGAGCAGGTCAGAGTTATTTAAACTACTTTTATCATCTGTATGAAAAAAAAATGAATAACTCCCATTTTAATCATTGGCTAAACTAACAAGGAAAAGTTCGCTTTGATCAGAGAACATCTGAAGCCAGTGGAAGAATTTAATCAGGAACGAGGTTCTGGTTTCAGAATATCAGGAAAAAAAAGGCTGATTAGGGGAAAGGGAGGAGGGAGTTAAATATCAGCAGAACGAGCTCAAACCCAAAGACATCATTAAGGTAATGGGTTAGTTGTGATTAAGAGCATAATATTGTTGGGAATGTGAGACTTCAGGACATTTAAAGACAGATAAGGCTTAGAGAGAGATGAAACATGATGGACGGAGTGTGGAGTCACCGAGCGCTTCATGGACCAATCTGTCAACATGACAGAAGAATATCTTTGTTGTTGCAGAGTCCGAAAATATCTGCAGAACAAACATCTTAACGTTGTCCTATTCCTCATTCTTGTCTTTTGGAGTGTGAATCGAATAAAAACATTTAGACCAAAACCTGCAATCCATTACTTCTCAGTCATCAGTGTTGGGTGTTTGTGATGAGATTCTGAAATGTCCAGAAACTGAACAGACTAGCATCTATTCACAGTTACTCTTATTGTTCCAGCGGTCACCTTTATTATTTTATAATCCAATGATCACACATGATCACAGAGGGCTGTCAGCCATTAAAAGGTGCATCTCAATCAGTTAAAATATCAATTAAAAGTTATTTCTTTAGTTAATTTTAAACAGAGATTTATGTCACGTACAGTGACACATCTCAAGCTTTCTTTACTCTTAATTTTGATATTTCTAGCCTACAGTTTATGGAAACCTAAAATTCAGTTTCTTAGAAAATTATAATATTACATCAGACCATTAAAAAATGATTTAAGTACAGATTGTGGAGCTACTGAACAGCATGTCTAAACTGTATTCAGTACTGGGTCTGGGCTCCTTTTGCATCAATTACTGCATCAATGCAGCGTGGCATGGAGAAAGTTTGATGAGGTAAATATGAATCAACACTACATGATGGATGAATAACCATACGCATTTAATTTGAAAAACTTGTTAAAGAAATAAGAGACTCATCAGATAAGTAGGATTCCTGTGGTAAAGTCTTAAACCATTTAGTTTAATCTCTCTTGGTGGCCAGTTCTCCAGGATTCTTCTCACTGGACTTTCTTGAGTTCATTTCTGTCAGTGCCTGTTTCTATACAACAGTTACTTTACCCAGAATATAACAGTTTGACTGAAAGAAACCAGGATTTTAGCATAATGCATCCTTCAGGTCCTGCATCTTTTACCCATATTTTATCTGTTCTTCTGCAGGAGATAACTTTACCAGGGTGAGACCTCCTCTTTTGTCCTCCACTTGTCT
Source organism: Girardinichthys multiradiatus (assembly GCF_021462225.1). NCBI lineage: Eukaryota > Metazoa > Chordata > Actinopteri > Cyprinodontiformes > Goodeidae > Girardinichthys > Girardinichthys multiradiatus. The sequence continues at coordinate 38,004,811 of NC_061817.1, forward strand.
TCATCATTTACCGACATACTGCATAATATGCTGTCATGGTAAAGGAAGGCAGCTGGAATTTATTAAAAAGAGTGAAAAAGCAGCCAAATGGAAAGAAAAAAACTGCCATTTCAGAGAATTGTGGACCAAGGCAAGATTGTAATGAAGACTGTGGATAAAGGAAGAGATCAGGGATGACTTAAAACTTTTGCACAGTACTGTATGTCCTCTAGACCAAAGGGTAATTTTGCTCTCAATGTAAACTTTGGACAAACCCCTTTAAAATAGGAAAAAACAGTACATCTTCTGTTAATCCTCACTAACAATGGCTTTGTCCGACCAGAAAACACACACACACACACACACACACACACAAATAATCTACATTTTGTTTGTTTATGCGTAACTGTACAGATCTTTGGCTTTACGTTACAATCCGGGGACAAGTTCAGGGATCTGTCAGCTGAGCGCGTGCGCGCAGAGCTGCCTCTGAGGTTAAGGAGCATCATTACGAACTAAACACAACTAAAACAAAACACAGGCTCCCTGGTGCCCCACAGTCTACCCGACTAAGGCCCTGGAAGGACGGGGGGAGGTTTGCCTCACTCAGTGAGAGCGACGTGACTACAGAGAACTCGTAAGGAGCTTCATTTACACAGCAGGACTTTTTGTTGTTTTAAATGCAGGACAGTATGAGTCTCTTCACTTATTTAACCCCATAGACATTATAACATTCAGATTGATTGGAAATCTTGTTTCGTATTTAATGCAACATATATGCTGTAATTCATCCGGAAATCAAACAAACTTTTCAACATTAACATAAAAATAGGAAAATCCTGCGATGATCTGGTGGCATAAGTGTTCAGAACCTTAAATGAATGTTTCTAATTTGAGTTCAACCTTCAGTCTTCTTAAGTTCATACCTAACCTTAATAAATGTGATGAAGCTGAATTACAGGTCAGCTGTAGGATCCTTTAGCCAAGCCCATAGTTTGCTGAGAGATTAAAAAGGATCAAAATGATTGCATTGCTGTCAGGTCAGGAGAAAAGAACAAATAAAAAAATCTACAGCATTATTCTGAATATCACAAAATAATCATCAGTAACTGGAGAAATATGGGAGCACACTGACAAAAACTGGACTTTTTCTAAAGGTGATGAAGACATGACAGAAAGCAGTCATAAAGGCTGCAAAGAGCAAGGGTGTAGGATCGAGTTAAACATTGGGGGACATATTGGAAACCTTACAGATCTGTCAATGGTTTAACATGTTTTATCGGTCAAAAATACCTCAAACCCTTGATGTGCCTGCATGGAATTACAATATTACATATGGTAATATACAGTATCAAGATTTGACTTACAAAAGATAAAAAAGTAACATATTTTGAGGCTTTTCTTATTCATAAAGATTGTTAACAACTGATTTGCAGATGTTTTTAAGGCTTATACAGTCAAATCTATTAATAGCATAACCTGACCCTGACATTAAAAGTGTTCACTGATTTATTTTAAGACCTCATCTCCAACCCTGAACCATCTTCTACTTTTTCTGTTTGTGCTGCTGCATTGCTGCTCCTAAACATACAAAACAGCTTCAGAGATGCATGTCTAAGGCACCGTTCCTGAGCATAAAGGTGGCATGTTTTAAAAATAAATGGGGAAAAAATCCACCTCTCGGTTACCATGGAGCAGCATTTCACCTAGTTCTAGTGCAGCTCACATCCTAACCAAAACCTTTATAGTACTGTGGAAATAATGACTAAAAAAATGATCTTAAAATAATCAACCTGACATCAGTCCTCACCTGCTCTCCTTTCTGGATCTATTCTTTCAATAATGTGATGTTTAAACCTTACCTCACACCCTGAAGCTGCCCCTGGCGCTAATCATATTTTTAACACCTCACTTCCTCCGTCTCTCCACCTTTTATTGCTTCAACTGCTTCACTACTTATGTACTTTCATCCTCCTGATGAGACATTATTACACATAATATCTAATATAATGTCAGACATGATAAATAGCCGAGTGGGATTAGGTGTTGACCTCGTGACGTGTAACCTTTACTCTCTGACGTCACTCTTTAAGAAAACAAAGTAAGTCCTGCTGCCGTTTAAGCCTTTTTCTCTGGTGGTGGCATTCTGCTGAAATAAGAGGACAAACCATTTTTTGGATGGTGCTGACGTCACTTGGGAAGCCTGACAAAGTTAGCAGTTCAATAATAGACTGGTGCTGCTCCCAGGATTAAGATGACTTAACTTAAAAGATTTGAATGTAAACTAACAACAAGACGTTATGAACCAGCCATATTCATGACAACATTCCCCACAGACAGTTTTAGCTCATTCAAAGGTCTCTGGTCAGACTGCAGCTGATACCGCAGAATCCCGCATCTGCCCCGCATCCCAAACTCTCAGAGCAGCTAAGGGATGGGCGAGCCAGTGACGTCACGCTGCGTTGCGCTTTCAAAATAAAAGCACGTTAGGTAAAAATGTCAAAATCAAGTATTTCTCTCCTCCGCGGTATAATTTATGGAGGGCACAAATGCACCTGTCTCCAATATTGGGGGGCATGGGGGTGGCAGTATGATGATCTGTGGTAGATGGATTTTGTTTTGGTCATAGTGGATGAAGTTCTGAATACTGGCACATACCAGTCAGCTTTGACCCAAAACCATCAGGGATCTGCTAGACGACTGAAACTGGGGAGGGATTCAAGTTTTCAACATAGGAATGGTTTCAGGAGAACAAAATCACTTTCTTGCCAAAATCAAGAACCAAATCCAACAGAAGGTCTGTGGGGTCACATAAAGACAGGCTGTAGACCACAGATGTTCTCACAGTCAGAGATTTGGAGCACGTCTGCAAGCCAGGGGGGGGGGGGCACATACTGTAACATCAAGGTGTGGGATGCTGATAGGTTCCAACCAAAGAAGACTGAATGTTGAAATTAAACCAAAAGGAGCTTCAACTAAGTTTCAGTTTGGATCTTTATCCAACAGAGTTTATGTAGAGTCTATTATTTATGTTTTGTAGGTGTTTTTTAATTTGAATTTTACAGGATGTCATACTGATAGTGGGAAAAGTTTGGAAATTATTTATCATCGTTCCTTTAGGAGGCCTCAGTTTCTTTAAACCACATTCAGCTTTTTCTTTTTTCCACAACAAATGTCAGTTCCTGATCTCAAAGTTAAATCAAAAGGATACATTTATGCTAAATGTTGTCAGAAATCAGAAACAGAATTTAAGAAATGAAGGTATTTGTGTATGACTGCATGGTTTCTATAAAGTAAGGAATGAGATGCTGCAGATTCATTTTACAGCATTTCTGAAGCGGCTTTGCTCCTGCTGGGCTGCAGTAACTGACCGCCTCGCCGCTGATAAGTTAATACGGAGAGCAGAACAAAGAAACACTGAATTAAACCACCAAAAAATAGGTTTATTCCAACACATTCGGTTTTCCATCACCGTTCTGCTTTATTTCTTCTATTATGCAGGGCTAAAACATAGACTATGAGCGCAAGGCTGCGCAAAGTGGCTGCGTAAAATTGATGTTATCCTTGTGCGCACAGATATGGCTGATTCCAATCAGTCTGAATGTAGAAAATGAATAAAAAGTCATTTTATAATCATGTCAGTGTCGTTTTATTGTACGAATATAAAGAATAAATATTTCCCAAATTTGCAGGATAAAACAAGTCGCTGATACATGACTGTATCAACAATCATAGTCTCAGATTGATCTGCTTCATCCAACACAAAGTCCGTGCGTGGCTCTGTGCGCCACTTCTCCATAAATACAAAATATATAAAACCAATATTCTGCACAAATAAAGTAGACTCTGGTTACAAATAATACTGACTTTGTACAGGATGTTTTATAGAAAACTGCATGGTCACGCAGTTACAGAAATACATTCTCACATTATGTAGTGCAGGTGGGGAAATCAAGAGGATGATGAAATGACTGAGTTTATAATTTAGAGTTCACAGCGTCCTTTTCAACTGGCGCAGGCGCATTTGCAGCCTGTGATGACCGGGTACTGGACCGGGATCCACGCGCATTTCAGCCCGCTTTTCCTCTGCACGCACCTCCACCTCAGCACGGTCAGGTGCGCTGAGTTCGCGGGTCTACATACCATCCCCTCTGGAACGGAACACGACCTTTTACTCACGCAACCACCAACCCGGACGTACCTTGGCCAGAACCTGACGCCCAAGTCGGTCCAGGTGTAGACCACCGGGCAAAAGGTGTAGGCCCACAGCCACTGCTGCAGCCGTCGCTTCAGTTTCTTGCTCGGCTTGTGCTTTTTGCCGATCTGCACATCGAAATCCACCGCCCGGATCTCCTTCGGCAGAACTCCACCCGCCTTCACGATGTCAAAGTGATCAGACTCGTCGGACCCCGGGTGTTTGTCCTCCACGGGAGGCGACACGGACAGCAAGCGGCTGTCAAAGTCCCCCAGGATGCTCCTGAGCTCGGTGTCGTTAAGGTCCCGTTCCTTGGGGTCAAAGACCGGATCCGGGTCCTCCTTTAAATCCACCACCGGCAAACTGTCACTCGGAATGGGGCGGAGAAGATAGAAGTGCTGACAGATCGCTGTGTCCATCAGGAGTCCAAGAGACAGCATCAGCAGACACACGGTTGCGCAATGCTGAGGCTGATCCATGTCAAACTGCGGGATCAGCGCGCACACGGAGCTGCGAACAGGCAACTTTACGCGCCAGCTGTCTCCAAAATTGCGTGTCCAGAATCCCTCACAATTCACTTTCCCATCATGAAACTCCCCCGGAGCAGGAAAACATCAGTGGAGCTCGGTTTTACTGAAGAGCTGCGTGGCAAAGATCGGCTGTTTCCCTGCGCTCCGCATGATGCTCCGCTGGTGTCCTGTACAGAAACGCGTTGAGCTGCAGCTGCCGCCTCATTTTATCCTCCGCACGCAGCGTGATGTAATTCGTGTGCCCCGCTTTGAATGTGGGTTTGTTGTCTAGGAGGAGATCCCCAATACCTCCTCCACCCAGCGCGCCGCAACAGAAGGGGGGCACGGAGAGGAGACGCCCCCTGTTGGTCTTCTAGATCACGTTAAATCAGTCTTTCATTCTTTACCGCTGTAGGTCGGATGAGTGAATCCTCCTGGGAGCTTCTGAAGTAACCGAATACTCAAAAACTACAGAACTTAAAACTTCTCGGGAAAGTATTCAGACCCCTTGAACTTTTCCACAATATATCAAGCTCCAACCACAAACCTAATATAAATTATTCAGATTTTATTTGAGAAGCCAACAAGGAGTGGCGCATTATAGTACACCGGCTTCACATTCGAGGGACAAATTGAATCATGGAGACCAAGGAACCCAGCAGAAAGGTCAGGGAGAAAGTTCCGGTTCAGCTAAAAGCAGGGCTAGGTTGTAAAACAATATCCAAAGCTGTAAACATCTCCCAGAGCTCTGTTCAATCCATCATCTGAACATGAACAGAGGATGGACCAACTGCAGACCTACCAAGACATGGACGTCCACCTAAACTGACAGGCTGGGCAAGAAGGATGTTACTCTGGAGAAACTGCAGAGATCCACATCTCAAGTGGGACAATCTGTCCACAGGACAACACAGGACAACTGTTAATCGAGCTCTCCACAGATCTGGCTTTTATGGAAGACCACAAAGAAGAAAGTAAGCCATGACAATTAATGTCAAATAAATTCCCACAAGCCATTTGGGGGCCACAACGAGCATGTGGAAGAAGGTAGTCTGCTCATATGAGATAAATATATCTGAAATAAAAATTAAGTACATCATTCCCATGGTGAAACATGGTGGTGGTAGAATCATGCTGAGGGGATGTTGTGTCTAATCTGACTGAGCTTGACCTATTTTGCAAAGAAATGGGCAAAAATGTCAGTCTACAGATGTGCAAAGCTAGTAGAGATGTACTCCAAAGTACCTGCATTTAAAAACCACAAATCCTTTTCCTTCACGTTCACAGTTATGAACTCCTGTGTTGGTCTGTCACATAAAATCCCTGAAAGATACGCAGATGCTTATTGTTGTAATGTGTGGATGCAAATACTTCTGCAAGGCAGCTTCTTTAAACATTTAACATTTATTCAAGTAAAAGTAAGATATTGTTATACTTTTTTAATTCTCCATTCTTTCCTGGAGGATTAATGCAAAATCCAGATTAAATTCAGTTCAATTCAGTTTATTTATATAGCGCCAATTCACAACACATGTCGTCTCAAGGTTCTTCACAACAGTCAGGTTCATACATTCCAGTTAATCCTAACCATTGAACAGTTCAGTCAGATTCAGTTATTTATTCAAATTGGATAAAAAGTTTTTCTATCTAAGGAAACCCAGCAGATTGCATCCAGTCAGTGACTTGCAGCATTAAAGACAAGAATGTATTCAACTTGTAGCACTAACATATGCATCCAGGTTTATCTTCATTAACTCAAACTTTTATGAAACCAGCAGGAAACGTCTGACAAGGATTCAGAAGAGGTTCTGCATGGGCATTTCTTGTGCATGTAACCTTTTCTGAAAACACCGTGGTGTGGATGAGCATCTTTGGAATGAGATGAATTAGAAGAAAAAAGCAGGAGAAAACAATGATAATACAACCTAATATAAGATGCATTTTACTGTAAAAAACCAAAGCTAAATCACTTTTAGCTTCACTTTATGCTTGATTAAAGAAAAACACAGTTTACTGCCCGAGTATGAGATGAAATGAGCAGCCAACTACAGTTTTTGCAGAGTGTTTACTGTTTGTGTCCAGCTTGAGTGGGACAACATTTCTGACAGTACCGGAGCCATGGTGGACCTCTCAATAAAGCTTCTCCAATAAGCGCACAAACAAACAGTGGCCGTGGAAAGCATCACAATCTGTGAACCTGTCCAAGTCCGAGCTCGGACAATCATTCCTTGAAAAATAATTTTATGGAAGAACTTAGCCAGCTGCTACATCAGCCATAAACCACCGCTTAAGATAAATGCATCTCTGTTTCATTTTCAATGAGCTAATTCACACAAGCATCTGAGCACACGACTCATTTAGTTTACGGTCAGAAGATGGTGAAAAGTCTGGAAAATGTCAGCCTTATATTTTTCATCTGACCAGCAAGTATCATAAACCATCGCTCCTGAAACGCCTGACAGATAGGCTCAATCCAGAGCATTCACACGCGGGACGGTGCCGAGTAAACAGCTCAGACAAACATGCCTCAGAGTCGAGCATCACACACATATTACCCAAAGACGTCAAACATTTTATTAAAAATCAAACTAAACAATGATTTTAGATATTTTAAAATGGCAGTGAAAAGTATTTACAGATTTATTCTGGTTTTATGTTCGCCACATTTTAATGTTTCAGATCAATAAACCAATTTCAACATCAGACAAACCCCGCAAAGCCAAATAACTGCTTGTTCCACCCTTCAAACGTTTGCCATACCTGGAGATGACTCTTTTACCATCAGGACTGTTTTAATTCATCTACATTGGAGGGTTTTCCAGCATGAACAACCTGGTCATCATCTCAGTCCAGACTTTGACTAGGCCACTAAGTTGGTGTGCTTCAAATCCTTGCCCTGCAGCATAACCCAAGTCAGCTTGGGCCTCATGTCACAAACTGCTTGCTGGAGATTCTCCATCAGCGTTTTCTGCCACGGGACAGAATTCCTGGTCCCATTAATCGCTGCAGGTCACCCAGCTCCTAAAGCCCCAGACCACCACCATGTTTTACTATAGGTACGATGTATTAGTTTTACACCAGACCTTGCATGAAGTCCCACTATTTTCCCATCAGTCCACAGAATATTTTCCTAAAAGTCTTGAGGTTCATCAGATGTTTTTGATGAATGTTAGATGGGCCTTTCTGATCTTTGAGTTATAAGTCAGCAGTGGTTTTGGACTTAGAACTCTCTTCTGTGATCTCCTAAAAAAATCGTGGATGAGATCTTGGAGTAATTTTGGAAGGCCGCTCATTCCTGGGAAAGCTCTCCAGTGCCATGTTTTATCCATTTGTGGATAATGTTTCTTACTGTGGTTCTCTGGACTCCCAAAGTCATAGAAATGTCTTTGTTACCCCTTCCAGACTAAGATGTAATTTTGTTTCAGCTATTTTTGAATTACCTTGTGTCAGGAAATGATGTGCTGGTGTTTGGGATCATTTAGCCTACTTCATGTTGTCAGGCAGGTGCGATTTCAGTGATTTCTACAAGTCAGACAGTAATCAGGTCTGGGTGTGATCTGTGAAACTAAACCATAAAAATGTAGTTTAATCACAGATAATTAATGATTTCAAAATGGGTGGGAATAGTTTTTCCAACATGACCAGGGTAGTTTGGATGGCTTTTATTCCTTAATGGCCGAAATCATCATTTGACAACGGCTTCTTTGCATTTGCTCCGGTTCTCTTTGTCTGATATTAAAATGGGTTTGATGATCTGAAACATTCAAATGGGACAAAAAAGCAAAAACAAAAGAAACATTGTGAACAAACGTTGTTTTCAAAGTTCTGTGTCTAACCCTTTATTTAGACACATGATAGAAATCTAAACTAAAATTGTCATTTTAATTTAACTTGAAATGACATTTCACACACTGGAGCGCTTCGTTCCTGATGTGTCTGCACGGGAAAACTCCGAACATGGTTCTCATTACGAGTCATCGGGAGCGCCAGGCTCATTTAACGGCGAGTTGTTTTGGTTTCTTTTGATCCCTTCCTACTGTTTAACCACAGGGACCCTCTGATAGAGAAATATTCCTCCTTAAAACTTCAGCCCACTTGAGACAGACGCCTGCTTAATTGAGGGCTTTTTTCCACTCTTAAGTTACCCAAACATGGTTCTCTCGGGCTAATAAATTGCCCAATGTAATGAGCTCTTTGTTAAATGCAGGGTCTGGTTCCTGAAGAGTTTAGAATATGCATTCAGAATTAATCTCCATGTTGGAGCTTGGCGAGGGCCATGGTGGCCCTCCCTGCTGATTTCTCATTTAGTGAGTGAAAGCAGACTTCTGTCTTGGCAGCCATCTTCCAAGAAAACTGGAGACACAACAGAGAGAATCTGACCTCTCAGATAGCTCTCAAACCTGCAGAGGGAAACAAACAAAAACTCGAGACATGTTGAGCGTCTCGGATGGGATTTTCTGCACCAGCAACCCCAGCAGCCCTCAGAGGCTTGAGATTAAAGCTTCTGCGCAGGTCAGATCCGTGCCTTCAGCACCTTTGACTTGCTTTATGTCCCAGATCGTGCCATTTCACACCTCTCAGTCGATTGAGGCCACATTGCCAAGCTGAATACACAGACATGAAGTGGTTGCCTCTCTGTTTATTCTGGCACGGAGGTGTGCAAATTGCTAGTTTGTTTCACACTCTTTTCCATTCCTCTGCAATCCAAAAACACACAATCCCAATGATCACTCCTGCTGGGAGCTTAATTAAAATTAATGGCTACTGCTGACTACTGACCATGAGTCAGATGATGGATCGTTTTCTTGCGTGTCACAATTCTTCTGCCCTATTTGTCCTATTTATATATATAAGTATATATAAACATATATGTTTTGGTTTAAAAATAAATGTCTGGATGCATGAAACTATGAAAGAAGAGCGGCAGTTCTGCTGCATCTGGGATCCAACATATATATGTTTGTCCTGCTGTTGTGAAGGGTAAACCTGCATGTTAGCCAATCCTCACAATGTCATATGACAGCAGCATAATAGGGATCAGACCTTCTCAATCCAAGATACTCCAGAAAAGATTCCTGTATGAAACCTTGTGTTGGATCTTCTTTGAGGGGATTTTCAATCCTGTTCAGTTTGGAGGACCATTAGGACCGCATCACAGACACAGGTGTGTATATTTCACCCCATTTCCATGCTGGGTAACAGGCAGGTAGAGGTGTGTGTGAACGCAATGACGGGGCGGAAAGACAGCAATAAAAAAAATTGTATTGTTTTCAATCCACCTGGGGAGGCTTTGGGCCATTTCCAAACACACTTGAGCAGCTGATCTTCATCAGCGCGATCAACTCTATAAAAGCACATGCAGGTATATGTTAACACAATGTCAGGATGGGCAAACAGCAGCATGAAAAAAGCAACTGTTGCTTCTCTTCAGTGTTGGAACGGTTATAGGTCGTTTTCTAAGATGTTTGAAGTCCCAGCAAATTCAGCCCAAACGTCAGACCGTTTAATGCTCATAGAAATGACAAAAACCCAAGAGCTCCCTCACTGATCAGTTACAACCAAGCAGTAATTCCCTAAATTAATATCCGAAAATAAGTAAATTATTGGATCCAATCCAATAAATAAAACTTATTTGTTTAGAGCAGCCTTTGACTGTTTTTTCTAAAAATTACTAGTTACGTTTTCAGTCCAACTTTCATTTCATTATTCATTTTATTTTATTTTTATATCTTTTTAATTATCCATTTATTATTCTTTTAATTATTTAATTACCTTCATGCCACCGTAATGTACTTTTCCTGTAATGTTTTTCTTTTCTTCATGTAGAGCACTTTGAATTGTCTTGCTACTGAAATGTGGTATATAAATAAACTTGCCATGCCTGAAGAATTCAAGAACCTTGTTCTCACTATGGGTTGGGTTAAAACTTGGCAGAACAACTTTAGTTTTCACATTTATATCTGGATAAATAAAACGATTTCTAGAACAATCTCCTTTGGACGGAAGAGACCAAATTAGAGATGTGCTATGTTTGGAGAAAAGCAAATGCAGCATATCACTTCATACCAGCTGTCAAGCATGGTGGTGGAGGAGTCATGATGTGGGCTTGCTTTGCAACCACAGGACCTGAAGAGTCCAATGTGAGGCCAGCAGTCTGACAGCTAAAGTTTGGTCAACAGGACAATGATCCCTAACACAGAATCAGAATCAGAATCAGAATCAGCTTTATTGCCAAGTTTGTACATACAAACAAGGAATTTGCCCCCGGTACACTTTGCTCTTTTGTTCTGTTTTTACAGAATATACATATTTACAATATACAATATACACATATCTAATAGAAAGGTACATTTGCAACATCTGTATGCTGTTGTTCTGTACTCTATTAAATGTTCAACAGAGAAACATCCTGGAGGAAGAAACTGTCTCTGTGGCGGCTGGTTTTAGTGAACAGTGCTCTGTAGCGCCACCTGAAGGTAAAACTCTGAACAGTTTATGTGCAGGGTGTGTGGGGTCTGCAGAGATTTTTCCAGCTCCTTTCCTGACCCTAGACCTGTATAAGTCCTAGATGGAGGGAAGGTCAGCTCTGATTATTCTCTCTGCAGTCCTGATTATTCGTTGCAGTCTGGACCTGTCCTGTTTGGTGGATGATCCAAACCACACTGAGATGGATGAAGACACGACAGACTGAATGATGGCAGTGTAGAAGATGACCAGCAGCTCCTGTGGAAGGTTGAACTTCTTGAGTTGTCTCAGGAAGTACAGTCTCTGCTGGGCCTTCTTTCAAACAGTGTCTATGTGTGAAGACCATCTCAGGTCCTCAGAGATGGTGGTTCCTAAGAACCTGAAGTGGTCCACGGCCAATACAGTGTTGTTGAGGATGGTGAGGGGGGTGTATGGGGGTGGTGTTCTCCGAAGGTCCACCACCATTTCCACAGTCTTGAGTGGGTTCAGTTCAAGGTAGTTCTGACCGCACCAGTGTACCAGCCGATCCACCTGCTGTCTGTATGCAGACTCATCACCATCCTGGATCCGTCCAATGACAGTGGTGTCATCTGCAAACTTAAGGAGTTTCACGGACGAGTCCGATGAGGTGCAGTCATTTGTGTACAGAGAGAAGAGGAGTGGGAATAGAAGACACCCCTGGGGGGCACCAGTACTTATTGATCTGGATCGGGAGAAGATGCTCCCCAGTCTTACCTGCTGCTGTCGGTCCGTCAGGAAGCTATTGATCCACTGACAGGTGGAGGCTGGGACGTTGAGCTGGGTGAGCTTCTGGTGGAGGATGTCTGGTATGATGGTGTTGAAGGCCGAGCTGAAGTCTACAAACAGGATCCTGGCGTACGTCCCTGGGTGGTTGAGGTGTTGCAGGATGAAGTGTAGACCTAAGTTAACGGCATTATCTGCCGACCTGTTTGCTCGGTAAGCAAACTGCAGGAGGTCCAGCAGGGGGCCTGTGATGTCTTTCAGGTGCTTCAACACCAGCCGTTCAAAGGATTTCATGACCACAGACGTCAGGGCTACAGGCCTGTAGTCATTTAATCCTAGGATGGTGGGTTTCTTGGGAACCGGGATGATGGTGGATCGTTTGAGGCAGGAGGGGACCTCACATTTCTCCAGTGACTTGTTGAAGATCCTTGTGAAGATCGGAGCAAGTTGATTTGCACAGGCTTTCAGGCATGATGGGGAGACGTTATCAGGTCCTCCAGCTTTCTTTGTTTTCATGCGCTGAAAGAGCTTGGCAAATTAAAGAATCAAGGTGTTGCAATGGTCCAGTCAAAACTCAGACCTCACCTTGGTTAAAAAGCTGTGGTGGACCTTCACAGTGCTGTGCAGAAACAAATGTCTACAAACCTCAACTAAGTGAAGCAACATTGAAAACAAATGGGCCAAAATTCCTCCACAACAATGCTTTTATACTTCAGTCTATTGTTGCTGAAGGTGGCTGTACTTGCTGTTGAATTATGAGATGGATTTTCCCCCAACATACACAACTTTTCCAGAAAGAAATGTGTTGTGTGAAACAAATCCTGAAAAAAAACACCTTGCATGCAGTGTATTGCACTAAGATTATAAGAGAGTTAAAGTTAAAGCATCTTAGAAAGAGACTCAGAGCATCCACAGTAATTAATCTGTGGCAGATGGCTCCTATTCATTAACATGAAAGCCTGAGGGTAAGACACCAGAACTGTCCATGTATGAAGGGACAATAAACCCAGAACTTTAATGCTAAAGTGCCAGATAAATCCAAATCATATCCATAAATAAATAATTAATCCCTCATGATTTCTTTAAATATGATTTTAGGCTTTAATTTTACCTTAAAACACTTTTCTTTTGGCACATATGGGCTATAATTAATGGAATAGGTTTTGAGAAAAATTGTAAAACATAATAAATATATTGTTTTACATAAAAAGAGAGAAATTTAGGCTTTTTTCGCACACTATTATAAAAATAAGCATTTGCAGCTTTAAACAAGCAGGAATAATGAGCGAATTTTGAGCAATTCTTTTACCCGAGATTGCAGATTTGCTAAACAACCAAAGCATGATGTGAGCTAGTTTTCCTTCTATTCCTCCATAAAACTCTCACAGACAGAAAAGCCAGCATCCAAACACGGTCGTTAAAACAAAATGCAAAACAAAGTGTTCATTGATTAACCAGACCCCTGGGTTTGTAAAGGTGGCTGACAAAAAAAAGGCAAAAACTCAATCAGAATCATAAACTACACAGAAAACAACAGCAATCTCCATCTGGGGAAAGCTTTAATTGTACCGAATATCGGCCTTTCTGAGGTGAAATGTTGACATAAAAGAAATCCTGACAGATATTTGGTGTCTGAAAGCTCACCAACTGAGCAGTTGATGCTGTAACTTTGGTTAAGCTTTTCACCGCTGAATCTTTCTCTCACAGTAAAGAAAGGTTTTCCTTCCTGATCTTCACAACTTTCCTACTTAAGTTGAAATTAAAAATATTATAAATTTTCTTGTGATGCAAACATGAAATGGAAACAAAACAAGAACAAAACTGGTGGAGGTTAGCTGTAAAATGTGTCAGAGAATCAGAACGTAACAAAGGAGAACCTCCCAGATAAACCAGCCATTAAGGACCTAATGGAGCTGGACTGGACCCGATTCTAACATGAGTGTTATCTAAATGGTTTTCATTGTTACCAGAGCTGCTGGTTGCAGAACCAAGTCATCTTCTCTGAGCCGAGGCCAGGTTATTTCATGCCGTCACACTAGTGCTCAGGTTTACCAGGTAACTGGCGTCACTGTGTTGTTTACTAAGAGACTGGCTGTTATACAGTGTAATAAACAAGTTATTACTGTAGAGGAATCCATCACTTCCAGAATCTCCAGGTAGTGCCACAAACAATCTCATTATGACATTAACAAAATATGACAGTGATGTGTAATAAGAAAAAGATGCACATCTGGACCCTATGCATTCATTAATACAGATGCAGACCCAATCAAAATGTAGCTCTTTACATTGCAGTCATTTATCAGAAACATCCATCCTTTTCACACATGTTCAGTAGCTGCTCACATCTGAAAGGGGAGGATGGAAGAACTCTGAAGTCTAAACCTGAGTTAGAAGATAGGCCCTGTTACAACCTTTGACCCCACCACTCAATTTCACCACCATTTTTTGCACATTGGTTCAAAGGAGTTGGATCTCTCAGTTGCTCCCTGTGATGTACAGGGAAGACGAAGTTGCTGGAGTACTGTATGTTTCCTTTCAAACTGATTTTTCGACAAACGTCCCCTCCGTATGCAGGTGTTCAATCTTTCAATGACAATTTTCACACAGATGATTTTCAGTTGAACGTGTCTTTTAAATTACACCACAAGGCTTTTCTTTTCACTTGCCTGACTACGATGAAGGACTGGCTGGCTGATGATGACCTTTATCTAAATCCCAGCAGAAGAAATGATTAAAGCCCACCCTGAAATATGCTCATATTAGGGCTGGACAATGCAACACTGATTATTCAACCTGAGCAGTCAAACCTATTGCAAATGTAAATATTTCTTTGTTATTGAAGTTGGATCACACTGAAATGTACCTTTTTTTCTCTTGTCTGGATTGTTTTTGTGTGTTTTTATGAAACTGTACAAAGAAGAATAAAGATATGGACTCAGAAATCAACTGAGGCACTAGACACATGTCCTGTCTACTATAAGTTTAGATCTATTCTGCAGAGGTTTTTCTGTGAGGTGGGTCTTGCATTTTCCAAAGTGGATTTTGGACTCTCCAAATGGCTACTATAGAAAACACCTCTATATATGAACTTTAAAAGGCAATAATTCCTGAATTGTTCAACATACAGTGATAGAGCAAACTAAAAGGTCCAGAAAGTGATAAAAGATGGCCTCATACAACTTTACACAGGTAGGCAATGCACCTCTCCATCCCCCATGCGCACACACTCACACAGGTAAACACAAACCCTCCCCACTGTACGCTCAAAGAGATTTAAAATACACTGCTCCAAAAAATAAAGGGAACACTCAAATAACACATCCTAGATCTGAATGAATAAAATGTGCTGACAACAAAATCACACAAAAATCATCAATGGAAATCAAATTTATGAACCAATGGAGGCCTGGATTTGGAGTCACACACAAAATTAAAGTGGAAAAACACACTAGAGGCTGATCCAACTTTGATGTAATGTTCTTAAAACAAGTCACAATGAGGCTCAGTATTGTGTGCGACCTCCAAGTGTCTGTATGACCTCCCTACAACGCCTGGAGATGCTCCTGATGAGACGGTGGATGGTCTCCTGAGGGATCTCCTCCCAGACCTGGACTAAAGCATCCACCAACTTATGGACAGTCTGTGGTGCAACGTGACGTTGGTGGATGGAGCGAGACATGATGTCCCAGATGTGCTCAATCGGATTCAGGTCTGGGGAACTGGCGGGCCAGTCCATAGCTTCAATGTCTTCATCTTGCAGGAACTGCTGACACACTCCAGCCACATGAGGTCTAGCATTGTCCTGCATTAGGAGGAACCCAGGGCCAACCGCACCAGCATATGGTCTCACAAGGGGTCTGAGGATCTCATCTCGGTACCTAAAGGCAGTCAGGCTACCTCTGGCGAGCACACGGAAAGAAATGCCACCCCACACCATTACTGACCCACTGCCAAACCAGTCATGCTGAAGGATGCTGCAGGCAGCAGATCTCTCTCCACGGTGTCTCCAGACTCTGTCATGTCTGTCACATGTGCTCAGTGTGAACCTGCTTTCATCTGTGAAGACCACAGGGCGCCAGTGGCGAATTTGCCATTCCTGGTGTTCTCTGGTAAATGCCAAGCGTCCTGCACGGTGTTGGGCTGTGAGTACAACCCCCATTTGTGGATGTCGGGTCCTCATACCATCCTCATGGAGTCGGTTTCTAACCGTTTGTGCAGACACATGCACATTTGTGGCCTGCTGGAGGTCATTTTGCAGGGCTCTGGCAGTACTCCTCCTGTTCCTCCTTGCACAAAGGTGGAGGTAGCGGTCCTGCTGCTGGGTTGTTGCCCTCCTACGGCCTCCGCCACGTCTCCTGGTGTACTGGCCTGTCTCCTGGTAGCGCCTCCAGGCTCTGGACACTACGCTGACAGACACAGCAAACCTTCTTGCCACAGCTGGCATTGATGTGCCATCCTGGATGAGCTGCACTACCTGAGCCACTTGTGTGGGTTGTAGAGTCCGTCTCATGCTACCACGAGTGTGAAAGCACCACCAACATTCAAAAGTGACCAAAACATCAGCCAGAAAGCATCGGTACTGAGAAGTGGTCTGTGGTCCCCACCTGCAGAACCACTTCTTTATTGAGTGTCTTGCTAATCGCCAAAGATTTCCTCCTGTTGTTGTCTTTTCCATTTGAACAACAAGATGTGAAATTGATTGTCAATCAGTGTTGCTTCCTAAGTGGACAGTTTGATTTCACAGAAGTTTGATTTACTTGGAGTTATATTGTGTTGTTTAAGTGTTCCCTTTATTTTTTTGAGCAGTGTAAATATGTTTTTCCATCTTAACAAGGTATTATTGAAAAATTTGTTTCTAACTGATGTCTGCTGTTTTGGCATTGAAGCAACTTAGTGGTAGACCATCTTACCTCCTTTTTACCCTCTAAAACTTTTCATGCTGAATTAAAAAGCTAATGTCACCAAATGTATTTGGCATAGAGAGCCTGAAGGCATGGTACTTATATGCTAACAATTAATGCAGTTGGTTGCGATGTGCACATTGGGAAAAGGGGTCGGTTCTTGGCATAGGTCACATAGGCAGTGGCCTAGAGCGCCAGTTGCTGAAGGGGGCACAGCTCTGACAACTCACAAAGGAAGACAAAAGCACAGAAAGAAATAGCAACAATGTGCAGCCCTGCCTGGCACCCTCACATGCTCTGTTGAAAATAAAAATTTTGAAAATATAAAACAACAATCCTATTGTTCCTCATTCTTATGGACCCTTCATTGCTGTGAATCAAATGAATCTACCGATGCAACACAATCACCAGATCCAGTGGAAGATAGTAAAGAAATGTTTAAATAAACTAGTCCATGTTTTAATAAATGTCGTTTCAAGCTAAAGTTAGCATATGACTTGTAGCTTCTGAAGGAGCCGTTTCATTTCTTTAACAGTGGGACCGGAAGCTACAAATCAAACACTAGCTTTAGTGTCGTATTTTTTTTCACCATACAGCTGTGAACTGATGTTAGAACTGATGTTACCTGAATTTCCTGCTGAATGGTTGTTGGACTACATTTCCTTCCTTGAATAGACCAAGGAGAGGCCATATAAGGTCAGAAAAAAACTAATCGTTTGAAAAATAAAACTGCATAAATGTGTTTTTACTTCACATCAGGCCCAGTATTATTTATAGGTTGCATCCTCTTGTGGCCCAAAAAAGCAAAAAGTTTAATAATTTTTACTTTTAATTCATGTGGACTTGTTAAGTGTGAACAGTCTCTGTTTGTCAGTTAATTTCTCTTAATGCATAGGCATTATAAGGAAATACTTAAGATGAAGCTTTTCACTTTCTAATCTATTGTCTTAAATATATGTTTCACTAAATAATCAGATGGTCTCGTTCCTGGTGTTAACAGAACAGCACAACAAAGCTTAGAAGAACATTATTTTTGCCACCATTTATACATTCTTCAGAAAATAGTTGCAGATTAAATCATTGGTTACCTGATAGTTCTACTGTAGATATTGTAGCTCCTGTATGTATATGTGAGTGTGTAGTATTGTGCTTGTATTATTCAACAACAGGTAACTCGATTTAACATTTTAATCAGGGAACCAGTGCAGTGATTTAATGACTGGTGTGATCTGATCCATTTTCCTGGTGTTGGTCGGGAATCTTCCAGCAGTATTTAGAAAAACGCTTTACAGCGCCCAGAAAATGAATATAAAACTAAAAGCATGAAACAGTTTGTCGCTGTCCTGTTTGACAAGAAACACGTCTTTCTGGCAATGTTTTTAAGGTGGTAAGATGGTTGATTTGGTTGATGGTTGAAGTGGATGTTAAACTCAGGTCAGAGTTCATGATGAAGTTTTTGACTTGATGAAGATTTTGGCGTGCTCTGTTCACTTTAGCCCCATGGAGTCTAGTTTAGTTTTGAGTAATGAATTCTGTTTTACCTGCATTAAGCTGTAGATTATTCTGACCCATCTACTCCTGGATGTTCTGGACACACCGACTCTGTTACTGTAAGATGCTGGCAGAGGTCTAAGGGACAAAGGAGACATAGAGGACGGAGCTCTGGTCACTTTTTTACCTACATGTCACTGGCTTGCCAATATGCTTGGAAGAAACTAATTCTTCTTAACACACAATCCACAAGGTAAAACATGGCAGTGGCAGCATCATGCTAAGGTATTGTTTTATTTTTTAATCAGGAACATGGGAGCTGGTCAGAGTTTATGGGAAGATTGACAGAGCTAAATGCAGGACAATAAGAACTCATCAAGTTATGAAACTTCAACCCTCAGTACTTTGAAACATTGTTGGGTCATCAGTTGTTGGACTTTTTTAATCATAACTCATCAATAGATTTTTATTTCTAAAAACTTTTGAAAACCATGAGTAATGTTTCTTTTCCTTAATTATGCACCTTTTGTTTGACCGTCACATAAAATCCCAATAAAACACAATAAAGTTTGTAATGGTAATGTGACAAAATGGGAAAAACCTTAAAGAGTATTAATACTTTTGCAAGACACTGTATGCACCAAAGTTGTGATGAGTTGCGGCTTTCAAGCAACCAAAGGTCTGGTCAGTAGGTTTACATTGGCACACACACACCATGTTGGCTGAAAGGAGAATCAAGGCCAGCAGTTTTAGATGAGCCTTTACATTACTGGGATCTAAGTAAATACTTGTGCTCCTGATTGATGAAGCAGTACTCCATCAACCTGCCGTGTGATATAAATGAAGCCTGACGACCGGCACAGAGACACAGCAGGCGTCCTCTGTGGCCAGCGGGGCATTTAAGCGCGTCGGAGCCAAAGCGTTGATCTCCACGTGGTGATCTGGCCCGTTTTCTACAGATCTCCTGTGAATGAGTGAACAGGGCAGGAGTCAGAGTGTAGCAGCGGTGGTGGTTCACGGGGGGATGACGGGAGGTTGCCGCCATGTCTCCAGCCTCTAAAACACAGACGGCTGTTTGTGCCGTGCAACCTCCACCTCCCCACCAAACCCCACCTTGGTCTCCAACTCTCAGCTCCTAATTCACACTTCATAAATCAAGATGACCTGTCCCCGTGTGAATTCATCTCTCTCTGTGCTGGATAATAGTGGCACTATTGTTCTCAACACAAGGATTCATTTCAGGGACAGACCATCATTGAGCCTGATGGACCTCCTTGATAACTGTAGCGGCTCCTGTGTGTCCACATGGAGATGCCAAAGACGGAATCTGCAGTCCTCATGCAGGCCATGGCTGCTTGGTAGATCTTCAACTGCTCTGGCAGCTCCAGCAGTTCCAAAAATAAGAACACTAATTGGCCAGTGTTTATTTCTGCATGGGAGACATAAGTGTTTTTAGCAGGTTGTTTGTGGCCCGATGCTTTAACAGTCGTGGCTCTCTGGGAGGTACAGCTCAGTCCACTACATGGAAAAAGAGACGACTTTTCCCATTTTTTAATAAATAAGCTCTTTTATACAAAATGTGGTACTACAGTATAGTTGTGTGTGAGTCTGGCATGGCAGAACGTGACATCATGAGCGTTGACTCATGAGCAGATGAGTGATGCACACTGAGCTTCTTGCCTCCTCTCAAACTCCTATTTAGTGGCACATAAACAGCAGTAAAGCCTCACTCTGCTCCTGTTTGTGTCCCTGCAGTTAAAGCGGGGGCAGTAATGAAGCAAGTGTTTTTGTGCGATGTGAGGGGGCTCTGAGCTCTGCACACAGCAGACCTCTGTCACCTGTTGCCACCAGCGGGAGGCTCAGGCAGCGGGCGAGGAGCCAAGCCTGGCGGCTAGTGGCGGGACCCTGGCTCCACCTATAGACAGCTCACTGGAGTGATTCACTCCCTCTTCGTAGTGGGATGTCCACAGACACTCGTGTATACAGTATGTTACAGGACCAATGGCGTGCAACCAGGCCAACCCTGGAGTTTGCACCATAATGTGCAGCTCATTCCTGGATTCAAGGAAATGGTTTCTCTTTATTCCTGCAGGAACCTTAGATGCTAATAATCAAAAGGAAAATCTACGTTAATAGATTTTGGCATTTTTAATCCCAACAAATCTGTAAGAGAGATTTGAGAAAAAGAGTTTCCCTCTTGGCCAAGTGCTGACTTTACACACACACACACACACACACATTATGCTACTGTTTTGCATGGAGGACAGTTAAAATCAGTGGATGAACTGGGATTATGAGGAGCTGGAGCCTGAGTCACCGACACAGGCTCCATGTGTGATCCTGACAGAGCAAACATGGACATTTTATTCAGTACAAAGCAGTTCCTTTTCACAAACCTCTCTTTAAGAATTTGTTTTTACAGTATATTGGTGTGAACAATTACGTCGGGGAGTGTTTTTCAGCTTAAACTGGTTCTGGTGATCATCAGGGCGGTTTATTTTTATATTCACATTTGGAGATAACCACAGGAGAACTATTTATTGCAAAATGTTACTTAAACTTCAAGAAACATTTAAAAGTAACACTTCAAAAGTCAAAGTGGTTGTTTGAAGTTGTAGAAGCATAATTTGAACATTAAATTGGATTTCAGTGCATTGTTTGATAACAGGGATCAGGTGGGATTGATGTATTTGATTTGGAAATGATATGATTGGATTGAATTGACCTTGTTATTGAGATGACATGTTGTTAACTAGCACTGTATAAATGAATTGAATTGAAATGAAACCTAATTCACTTTTCACTAATTCACTCCTCTGAAAATGAGCCTTTTTATCAGTCTTTCAGTCAATCTGGACTCTGACCGGAGATTAACTTTGAGCCTTACAGTGACGGTGGCAAACTGGTGATTAAAGGCAAAATATGTTGAAGTGATTTAGTAAAGTCTAGAGCTCAGAACCACACAGAACCTGTACATCATTAATAAGAGATGATACGCCTTTTACCTGAAGAATGTAATTCAACTAAACAGGAAAAACACAGTCAGAAAGCAGCTAATCTGTGAATCACCTGTTTTAATCATGTTGTTTCTTCTTCCCACATGTCTACTTTTAGGTGCATCCACAGCATTCTGCTGATGGCTTCAAAAACCCTAAACCTTTTAATATTTTGTCACCTTACGACAACAAACTTTAAATGTGTTTTATTTACATTTTATGTGAAAATGTAGTGAATAACTCTGATGCAAAATGAGGCATTGTTTACACTTTGTTTTACTTTGTTTTTTTGCACAAGTATGCAACTCCAATTACTCTGCTACCCCTCAATACAATCCAGTGCAACCAGCTGCCTTTAGCAGTCACCTACTTAGTAAATAGAGTCCAGCTGTGTGTAATGTAATCTCAGCATAAATGCAGATGTTCTGTTTCTGGACTTAGAGGTTTGTTAGAGAACATTAGAGAACAACCAGCATCATAAAGACTAAGGAACACAGCAGACAGGTCATGGAGAAGGTTGTGGAGACGTTTAAAGCAGGATTAGCATCTACAACAACACCCCAAGCTTTGAATATCTCCCAGAGCTCTGTTCAATCAATCTTCTGAACATGGAGAGAGGATGGACCAACTGTAGACCTACCAAGACATGAACATCCTTCTAAACTGACAGTCTTGACAAGGACAGCATTAAACAGAGATGCAGCCAAGAGGACCATAGTAGCTCTGGAGGAGCTGCAGAGATTGATAACTTAGGTGGGAGAATCTGTCAACAGGACAACTCCAGAGAGACCTGAACAAGACCGCTGTTGAAAGAAAACCATGATGAGTCCAATAGGAAGTTTGTAAGGGACAAAGCAAACCTGATCACAGTTACTGGGAAGGTGGATGGAGCTAAATTAACTTTTAATGCTTTATATTCAGTCTCTAGATGTGCAAGGTAGCCACAAAAACAGCTGGAACTAGTAGTTCTACATAACATTGATTTAGAGTGGCTGAATAAAATTTCAGAACTGGTTGGCTGGTACCAGGCAGCACCAGGCAACACCAGGCCACATGGGACAGATTAAGCTTGTATCAAGACTACCACCTTTTAGGAAACATTAAGTTGATCCAATGGTTTGTTAAAAAGGCTTATTTATTTTGGCGTATTTGGCTCCCTTCCCCACCTTTGCTTTTTTGATTAATAATATTAACATTAAACTTAGTTTTAATCACAGAAACTTTTGGATTTTTCTACATTTCTTTTGAGCCACTGTAACGTCTGGACCGTAACAGGTATAAACAGAAACGTGGGTCCAGCTGGGTTCGGTTTAAAGCAAATAAACTGCAGCAACTGTGGTCTTACATATGGAGAATAGTGGAATATACAGGACTGGGTTTAAGGGAATACACCTAATCCTTGGTGGAATTAAAAACCGTCCTACAAACACATTTATATTCATAAAAAAAAGACAAACATTACATTTTCCAAACTTTGGTTCATGTACTGCTCAGACCACAAAGTGTCAGCTTCTCTGACTTGTCAACAAACAAAAAAGCTGAACGGTTGGAAGGCGTGGCGTTGTTTAGGTGAGGCGGCCAGCCTGAGCTGAAAAAGGAACCAGAGCCGCAGTGGCTTGGCAGAAATGAAGACTGACAGCGAGAGGAATGAGACCTGCACTAGAAGAAGAGGGGAGGGGAGGTTTCAGTTCTCCTCGGTAGATGGAGTAGCACTCAGTCCTGCTGCGGAAAGGGTTAACACGAGACAGTAAAGTGAATCCAGATGTGCTGTTATTATTAATATCTGTGGCTGATGAATGGGAAGGTAAAATTACAGGCGCCAGCCAGGGAGGCCCCATGCGTTGCCCTGCCACCCAGGAGCTTCCCAGCTCCCTCCTACGGCTCTCACAGCAGCAGAGCGGGATGAGACTGCTGGCTGAGTGAGAGTCAGTTTGGCTTCACTGTGTCCAACAAGCGGGAGGCAAAGAGCGGGCGGGCAGACAAGCCTTCACTTTCACCGTCCAGCGATCTTCTGACACAACAAATATAAGTAGCATTCTTCCATTGAAAGGCCCCTTTCATTAAGATGTCCATGATCTCCATGACTGTTCAAAGGTGGCGCGACAAATATGGAAAACATCACGTCAGGGAAAACGCAGTCATGATGCTGCAACACTCAACACTCGCGACAAAGGTTTTTCTGTACCACATCTGGGAATCTCATCAAAACACTATGATCTTGTCACGATCAGTGGAATGTCCTATTCTTAATGGGAGGTTTCTGCAGCCCCTCAATCTGTTTCAACCTTGCTGTGAAGGAAGGAACAGCATCATCATCTTATCAGGAGCTGGAGGGGATGCAGGTGGAGGGGTTTTCATGAACTCCTGTGTGATAACTTCAACCCAGCACTGTGCCCTGCTGAGGAAATGATGCTGGATGCAGTCAGAAGAAATCATGTACATGTAAAATCCAAAACCTTTATTTTTAGCTATATTTCTTTCCTCATTGTGAGCTTTTTATAGCCAGGTTCTAAAGCCCATGACACATTTTCATAATTCATTATGAGGTTGTAGCCTTGGCACGAGGCTAGCATGGCTGGTTCAGCCTTAAATTCCCTGATGACCATGCAGTTCAGATGTGTGCCTGTCCGACAGGATGGATGCCCTGCCCCTGCGGCCACTATACTCCACGCCCCATCCAGGGCCCCGATGTCCTGCAACCAACAATAATTACCCTCCTTTACTTTGACACAGTTTCATACATACTCAGAGAAGTCGGGGAACACGCCATCACATGTAATGGAGAGGCCTCTGTGTTCATAACATGCACCAAGAGATCTTTCAGAAATGAAGAAAACATTCAATCTGGCCTCAATCTGGTTTTGAGGGGACCTTTAATGATTGGTTTGATTTTTAAAGATCATTTATGTCCACGCCACACAGTGATTCTGACAATTAATTTGTAACATCTTAATGTTCCTGAGAATGTTTAGTTACGACCCAGAGCATGACGATGGTACTACACTCCTGAACCGTTGCAGAGCAGAAAAATGTGGTCTAAATAACATTTTCTGCACGTTAAACAACATTGATGCTGAGTTGAAGAGCTGGCAGGGAACCTCTTACAGCTACATGTTGCTGATGCAAAAAGAAATCATCTCTAGCAGCAATATTAAAGCTTGGAAAGTTTCTGCTGTGTTATCCAACAAATTTGTTTTAGATGAAGATATGTCTAAATGAAATCTCTATAAATGGTTCACGGACATCTAGGCTAAATCGGGTAGATATTTGGTTTAAAAGGGAAGAATTTGACATCTAGAATTGGCTTTAGATGTTTATTAGAAGTCTAAACATAGATCTGTTTTAGCAGACATTAACCAGCAAAACTTGAACCCAGAGCCTCAAAATGACTAAACCAGCGTTTTTATACCTGTGCTGTCCCACAGCGTACCCCCCTCTGAGCAAACAATATCCAGGTGCAGGACTATTGGTGGGTGGTATATGGGGTAAACACATTCTTATTATTTACATCATATAATAAACTCTGTTATTCATCTGCCTCATTCTGACAGTTTTCTCATGAACCAAACTGAAGTTCATCTCTAACGATATCGATGAAGCATCCTGCTGTCAGACCACACCACTGTGATTATAATGTGCATTTTAATCTGTTACTAAAGTGTAAACACATTGTCATATTGACCATTAATCTCTCAATTATCTCTCAGTAAAAGAAAATACTGAGTACTTTCTACATATTTCTATCACTACCATATCAGAGCTGAAGAAAAGATTAAATCAGTTTGTAGAACTAAATCAAATGAAGCCGTGTTTCAGTTGATGTTTTCTGACATTTCTGCCTTGTTTGCAGACTTGTTTTCTGGAGTTTTTAATTTTAAGTCTAAACCAGTTTTGGACCAGTTTGTCTCAACCTAGATGGATGGAACTGGTGGAAATCCCGGCTACAGATAGACGTATCATTTAGACATTATACTAAATAAGATCTCTGTGTGATTAGGTCTATGGCTCATTATAACGTCAATCCTCGTTAGTTAAAACAGTTTAATGGCACAGCCAATAAAAGAATGCCTGGTGATGAAACTAAAGTACATGCTCATCCAGGAGGAGTGAATCCTGCAAGTCACTGACTGGATGCAATCTGCTGGGTTTCCTTAGATAGAAAAACTTTTTATCTAATTTGAATAAATAACTGAATCTGACTGAACTGTTCAATGATTAGGATTAATTGGAATTTATGAACCTGACTGTTGTGAAGAACCTTGAGACGACATGTGGTGTGAATTGGCGCTATATAAATAAAACTGAATTGAATTGAATTGAAAGTAAAGGATTTATTGGTTAAAATTAAATTTTAAACAATCTTAGTTTGACTGCAGTTGTAGAAACGTCGTAAAGCTCACTGACTGGACTGATGAAGTGGAACAGACAGAAACAACATGCTGGGTGAAGCTGACGCTCATTTCAGCACATCTGTGGGCTTGATAGGAAGGACCACATAATGACTTTATTGCCTCTATAGGCTCCTCGCACCCCCTCCAGGTCTCACCTCAACAAGCCTCCTGTAGTGGTTCAATAAAGTCACACCACTGTTTATGCTCCTAGCAGACATGGAGACAGACAGTTTTTAATCCAACTACTGTTCTCTCTTTTCACCGCTTGTCATAAAACACGACACCAAGTCGGCCCAGTTTGCGTGCTCCAATATTAGGAGGGATTTCTGTTGCTTCTGCACCAAGCCTGCAAGCTCACATTGAGATTATTGTTGACCGAGACCCCCAAAGCCCCCGGACCACCGTGAGCTAGCACCCAACTACAAAAACAACAGTAGTGCACAGTAGTGCACATTTTTCTGTGTAGTTCTGTTTAATGGCCAGTTTACACCCTCTGGTTAACCGTAGCAGGATGAGTCTCTTTAAAATGTAAATATATAACTTTATATGACTTTACATTTTGATGATGAAGTTATTTTCATTAGGTTTTTTTTGCCCCATAAGCCCCAAGAACGCAGCCCTGCAGCTGTGATTTTCTCACAATTGCAAAGAACAGCAAATTAGAATTGAGCCTTGAATAAAAAAGAACAATCATCAAATGTGACTATATTTCAATTTTGATCCAGTTTAAATGAAAGCAGGGATATTCCACCATGAGAATTTGTTCACTTAGAGATGAAGGCAGATTATTAACCTTGCCAAGAATGTTTACCAGCGGGTTAAAAAGTTTCCAATAACTGGTAAAGAGTCATTAAGTAATTGGTATTAAGATATTTCTATCAACTGTAGTCTGGCATAAATAAGGTGAGGTTACCAAGCATATTGGTTAATAAAAAAGCATCTTTGTAAAACAGAAAACTAGACGTTCCTTTCTTTAAATCAGAAACCTGTTCAGAAGGTGGTTGGTAGGTAACCAGATAACATCAGCATGGTCCCCATCATCCAAGGGTTCCCAGCAGAGTAAAGGTATTCTAGCTGATCAAAAACTTCCACTTCTCCTCAGATGTTGCTGCTAAAAAAAAAAGCAAGCATGCTAGTCATGATCATGAAAACAAAGCGTTTTCATGATCAGTTTCCTTCGGTTGCCATCACTAACATCATATATCATATATACATCCAAACATCAGCCCAAACCACTAAAGGTGGAGCTTTACTGGGTAGTAAGAATGGAGGCCATAAGCTGCAGGGGATGTCGTTCTTGCTTCTTCAGTCTTCAAATTGTCTGTTTTTGAGTATTTTGGAAAGACATTATTTGCAGTCTATTTAATGAACATGTCGTGTTTACGGCCCAAACCATCACACTGCCTCCGCTAGTTTGCCTTCTTTCCTTCAGTGGTTTGAGCTACAGCAGCTCATCTGTTGGACCACATGGTCAGTGACCCTTGGCCTTCCATGACCCTGTCACCACTTCACCTTCCATTTATACTGACCCCAGCAGACCAGGACCACCGTATTAGAAATGTTCTGACCCAGTTGACTTGCCAACATAGTCCGGTCCTTAACAAACTTGCTCAGATTTTTACGCTACCTATTTTTCCTCCTTCTAAAACATCGACTTGGAGGATAAACAGGTGCCATGGTAAGGAGAGAATCAGTGTTAACCACCTCAACTATCAGTGGTGATTATATTATGCCTGGTCAGTGTATTTTGTCTATAGTTTATTACCAGAAGCTAATCCAGAAGTGTTCCCAGGTGCTGAAAACATCTTATTTCTCTGTTTGCTGCAAACAAAAAGATCTAAAAAGAAATGAGACTTTCTGATCCCACTAACCGGGTCTGTTTATTCATTTCAGCCGCTACTCATCACGACCTGCCACTTACTCAAAAACGGATGATTAAGGAAGGCATTTAGGGTCACAACATGAGCTCATTTCCTTGTTTTGTGTCCATTTTACATTTTTCCAGAATGTTTATGATTACTCCTAAAGAATTGGTAATACCTATATGTCTTGAAGAAGAGTTTTAGTTCATGTTGTAGTGATGGTGAACATTCATCAGATTCCTGATAACATCTACGAAGCGCCTAGACCTTGTAGTGCACCCTTACAGAATCATCTTTCCAGAGCAGCAGAGGGACCTCAACAGATAAGAAAAGGAATACAGTTCCTGGAAACCACAGGACAGAGCAGAGGCAGGAGAAGGGGGGTTGCTGGGAATGAAGACAGAAGTGTAAATCTAGTCGGGGAGAGTTTGGAGCCTGGCTGGCCACAGGAGCTGTTGTTTTAACCGTCGGACGCACGGCTGCAGGGGATGGGGGGGAAACGGGTGTAGTGATTGTAGGTGGGAGGAAAAAGGGGGTGGAGGGGTATCCCTCTCGGGTTGCTGCTGTCCCCGAGCAGTCCTGTGGGGGCTGAGCCAGCCACTGTGTCGCTGTCTGCCCACATGGGGCCCCCCACCACCTTCAACATGACAGCTCAGAAGACGAACTCGTGCTGGCTTTACTCGCCCTCCTTTGTGCATTTTCAGCACTGGGATACCAAACAAATTATGCTTAATGACTAGCGGAGGTTGTCAGAGCAATAGCCTCTTTGTTGCCACTGCCAAGTGTGTAAATGTGAAGGGTGCAACCTTATACAACTGCCTTCAGTGCTGCTGAGCAGATGCACTTCCTGTTTCTGGAATAAACAGGACCAGGTCTCTGTGGGCAGGATGCTTAGGGACCCAAACTCTTTCTGTTAACACATGCAGTGCCTCCTTCACTAAGATGAAAGAAATGAGGGTGGGTTTATTATGTTTCAACAGAAATTTCAGAACAGCATCCTCTGATTTATTATTGTTATCCTGCACTAATGCTCATAGGATTGCGCAGTCATTGCAGAATTGCACTGAACTGGCCCATGAGACACTTTTGATCGCACACAATGAATCGACAATTAAAAGTCTTTAATCTTGATTACTTAATTCAACAGTTTTGTCTGTTGAATATTTGCATTATTCAGAATTCCCCAATTTCTATTGCTAATCTATGCTATTTGATTCAGTCACTTCATTAACTTATTGATCTCATTGTAGAGAGATTATTCTGCCTGCAGAGAAACCTTTTTAATTCAAAATACACGTCAAAGTTAGGTTAATGTTTAATTTATAAAGTCCCACTAATTTTATAAATACACATGTGTTTGCAGCTACAGACCCACCTAAATTAGACTTCGGATGGCATTTAACATGAAGCAATAGAAACACATGACCCCAAGCTCGTCTGGATCAGACTTTGACTAAGGTGGTTGTTGTTGAAATATACCTTTGGCACCAATACTAAACCATTCATAAACAGGAGCTCAATGTCAACTAAAAGACTGCAAAGCACCCATGTTCACCGGTCTCAAATACATTAGTCCAGACGTTTTGTGTTTCATCCAGATGCAACTTTGCAAACCTAAGTTGCACTGGTGTTTTGAAAGCCCTCTGATAAGTGGGTCTAAAATGAGGATGCAGAGAAGAGTTTGTGGAGCATGAAGTCATGTGATGTCTTTGAAGTACCTTGTTCAGCAGAGTCCATGTATCAGTATGTTTAAATTCACAGTGTTCTGTTTCATATTGAAGGAATGACTGACCGTCTAGGCGTGACAGTTCAGAGCTCTATCAGTGCCCCCCAGTGGTCAGGTAACTGATTTGGTCAAACAATCAGTCTAAAGAATGCCTTAAGTTGAAGTTTCACTTTCAGTGTGAAGCCTCAGCAGTCCTGGTATGTGAACCATCTTCATGGTTAGGTAACATTATTGGGTCTTGGGCTGAATCTGATGGGGTGTCTAGTCCTGGAAAGATTCACAGTGGTCTTAGATGTTTTTCACTTTTGAAAAATCTTGGCTTTATCCACCCCTCACCAGATTAATGGGCAGCAGCAGTTACTTTTCTTACGTCCTTGCTGATGTCTTACGGATTTGGCATTGTGTTACCACACACCTGGATTCTTCAGAGAAGCAAACTGGCCAAAGTATTGCTTTTTCAGAGATGATTACACTGATTATATCAGGTAATTTAGTGGATTTGATCAGCAGCATCTAGCCAAAATTACCATTATAGGGACATGTCTTGAAATTCATGACAAATATGGAAACATACTGTTCTATTTGTTTTTGCTCTATCCTCTTAGGTTATTACTCTAACACCATCTTTGCATACTAGCAATATATTTCTACTTTGGTTTAACTGCAAGCATCTCAGATAGCATGAGGTAGCAAATAATGGTTTCTGCTGCCCGCAGTAAACTGAGTCAGCAGTTTCTCAAAATGATCATTTGTTAAGCAATTTGGTCAATTCTGTTATTTTTAAAAGTGTTTTTACATAAACGTTGAATATTGCTGGATTTACCTGATGAATGTTTTCACTATCTATAACTTAGCAAATATTTCATCTTTACTTTTTTGTTTTGTTTGTACCCCTTACAGCAAAGTAGTTCTTTGCTACAGAGCAATTTATCTTCGCTGGAGTTCAATTACAAAGCAATGTTGAAAAAAGAGGGAAACGTTAATTGATTTCTAATCGTTGCAACTGAGCTGCGTGGGCAGAGCAAATGTTACAAGCTTGGATTTCCACCCATTGTAAGACTCTGAAAATTGAGGAGTGGTGGAGAGAGGAGACTTTTAAAAAAAACTGGAGTCAGTCTGATTGCTCCCCTGGGAGACATTTCCACCCCAGTGTCCCACAAATGACATGTTTGTATGTAACATAATATGCTTTCTTTAAGTGGGGACACTTTAGTTGGAGACACGTTCTTCCCTAGCAACCCTGCCGTCCTGAAAATGTGTCGCTTACTTATTCTGCTTCATTTTTCTTCTGAAAAAACATGAATTTGGGAACTCATATCGACTCAGCCGGGTGGCTCAGCTCGACTAACAGCAAATTCCTGGATTGTGAGGAAGTCTCTTAAACCTGATATCTGTCAGCTCTTTGTACAGAAAGAGAAGCAAACTGTGAGCAGATTAACAAGCCTGAGAAATCATTTGCTTTGCACACAGAAAATTAACAGGCAATTTGTACCAATGAGATCTGTTTTAGTTTACATTAGACCTTTCCATAAACACACAAACGGAGAGATTTTCCACTGCTGCAGTCTCAGAGCTGCTTGTTTTCCAAAGATGTCTTCTCACGCCGAGGCACAATGTAAAGACTTCCACACACACCCTACATGTTATCTGCAAACTTAACTGCTGCAGTCATGCTTCTCTTAAAAGTCTTTGGTTAGATAATGCCAAAGTATGTTTTAGACTTCTTTAAAGTACAACTTCAGTTTGAACAGAGGGGAAAATAACCTGTTTGCATGTTCTGTAAAAACAAATTTAAAGATAAGTAAAGTAACAAAGTTAAAGGATCATTAGAATCAATAAATGTGCTATTTATCACCTGGAGAACATACCACAACACAAAACGAATAAAGAAGAAAAACCTGGATCGCTGCAGACAAGAGAAGAAGAACACCGTCTCAGATCTGGTTCAATCTCTTGTTAATGCAAATAGTAAAATCAGCCAATCGCATGGCAGTAACTCCATGCATTAAGGCATCTAGATGTAGTGAAGAAGACTTGCTAAAGTTCAAATCGAGCATCAGAATGGGGAAAACAGGGCATTAAGGAACTTTTTAAACAAGGCATGATTATTGATGCCAGACAGGCTGGTCTGAGTATTTCAGAACCTGCTGATCTACTGAGATTTCCACACACAAGTGTTGGGTCCAGCCACGGATTACAACATTTATAGGCCAGTTTGATGTTTTCTGAAATTTTCACATTAACCTACTTCCAGCACAGCCAGGAATAGGAACAGAAGGAGATCTGATTTCCCGTGATGTCAATGTTTGAATAAAAACCCTACATTCCAACAAACAGACCTCTCCCACACAGGTCCCCAGCGGAGCTGGAAGGAGGGACAGCGCGAATGTCTCTTCAACTCTTCAACTTGGATCCAGAGTCACTACGATCACATGCAACAAAGTTAAGTAATGATTTGCTGCTCGAGTATCCAGCATTCATTCATTTAAAGGGTGTAATGAGACAAGCTCTTAAAGCTTGGCTTTTCTTCTGAGGCCTCCAGAAGCAGCCCTAATCGAAGCGAATTTCCCCCAAAGCCAGGAAAATAAGGCATGGTCCGCATCGCACGCTTTCCTGCGTGCACGTCCAGGTAGCGAGAGCTACCCCGCCGTATCGCAGCCACTCAAGGAGCCGAACGTGCCTTTGTTGTACAGTTCAGTCGGGTCAGCAGAACGAGCCGCCCCACGGAGGTTAGCTGCAAGTTAACCCTTTGTTTATCCACACATGGATGTTTTATTATATTATATTATATTATATTTGACTTATTTTTGTTAATAAATTCTTGTATTTTAAGAAATTGTGTGAATTCCTTCTGTGTGTGTGCAGAGTTTTGCTGTTCAATAATGTCAGAGCTTGGCTCATCCCTTTCAATTTTATCCTAATACCATCGCCTTATTGGGCTGGTATTCAAAGGACAACCCTTAAAAGACTGAATTTTTATTTAATAAAATATTAAAGTACTCGTACTCGTACTCGTCATCTTCTGCTTATCCGGGACCGGGTCGCGGGGGCAGCAGACTCAACAGAGACGCCCAGACGTCCCTCTCTCCAGACACCTCCTCCAGTTCCTCCAGGGGGAGCCCAAGGCGTTCCCAGGCCAGCCGGGAGACATAGTCCCTCCAGCGTGTCCTGGGCCGTCTCCTGGGCCTCCTCCCGGTGGGACGTGCCTGGAACACCTCCCGAGGAAGGCGTCCAGGAGACATCCGGTATAGATGCCCGAGCCACCTCAACTGGCTCCTCTCGATGTGGAGGAGCAGCGGCTCTACTCCGAGCCCCTCCCGGATGGCCGAGCTCCTCATCCTATCTCTAAGGGAGTGCCCGGCCACCCTACGGAGGAAGCTCATTTCAGCCGCTTGTATCCGGGATCTCGTTCTTTCGGTCATGACCCAAAGTTCATGGCCATAGGTGAGGCCCTGAGTACCTCAAGTCTCTGGATGTTGTAGGGCTGTCATGGTTGACACGTCTCTTCAACATTGCGTGGCGGTCGGGGACAGTGCCTCTGGACTGGCAGACTGGGGTGGTGGACCGGAGGGTGTGTTCCAACTACAGGGGGATCACACTCCTCAGCCTCCCTGGTAAGGCCTACGCCAGGGTATTGGAGAGGAGAGTCCGACCGATAGTCGAACCTCGGCTTCAGGAGGAGCAGTGTGGTTTTCGTCCCAGCCGTGGAACACTGGACCAGCTCTGTACCCTCTACAAGGTACTCGAGGGTTCATGGGAGTTTGCCCAACCAGTTCACATGTGTTTTGTGGACCTGGAGAAGGCATTCGACTGTGTCCCTCGTGATGCCCTGTGGGGGGTGCTCCAGGAGTATGGAATCCGGGGCCCTTTACTAGGGGCCATCCGGTCCCTGTACGAGTGGAGCAGGAGTTTGGTCCGCATTGCCGGCACTAAGTCGGACCTGTTCCCAGTGCATGTTGGACTCCGGCAGGGCTGCCCTTTGTCGCCGGTCCTGTTCATAACTTTTATGGACAGGATTTCAAGACGCAGCCAAGGGCCGGAGGGGGTCTGGTTTGGGGACCAGTGGATTTCGTCTCTTCTTTTTGCAGATGACGTGGTCCTGCTGGCCCCCTCTAGCCAAGACCTACAGCATGCGCTGTGGCGGTTCGCAGCCGAGTGTGAAGCGGCTGGGATGAGGATCAGCTCCTCCAAGTCCGAGGCAATGGTACTCGACCGGAAAAGG
Organism: Girardinichthys multiradiatus; assembly: GCF_021462225.1. Classification (NCBI taxonomy): domain Eukaryota; kingdom Metazoa; phylum Chordata; class Actinopteri; order Cyprinodontiformes; family Goodeidae; genus Girardinichthys; species Girardinichthys multiradiatus. Next base: position 38,038,295 of record NC_061817.1, read on the forward strand.
GTGGCTTGTCCTCTTCAGGTTGGAGGGGAGTTCCTGCCTCAAGTGGAGGAGTTTAAGTATCTCGGGGTCTTGTTCACGAGTGAGGGAAGAATGGAGCGGGAAATCGACAGACGGATCGGTTCGGCTGCCACAGTAATGGGGGCGCTGTGCCGGTCCGTTGTGGTGAAGAGAGAGCTGAGCCGAAAAGCAAAGCTCTCAATTTACTGGTCGGTCTACGTTCCTACCCTCACCTATTATTATTATTATTATTATTAAAGTATTAATATTCAATATTACATAATATATTCATAATCACTACACAAGCATCCTCGAGTTTACAGAGAATGGTCCAAAAAAGGAATAAAAATGCCCTGATGTTAGATGTCAAGAGAAGAATAGACAGCCTCGTTCAAGATGACAGAAAGACAACAGCGCTTTGAGTGTCTCGTTGCTGAAAAGCGCTATATAAATAAACTTACCTTACCTTACCTAACAGTAGCAACTGTTACAATCAAGGCATGAAGGATATCTTCTCAGAGAGCACAGCCCGAACTCAAACCTTAAAGCAGATGAGCTACAGAAGCATCAGATCACTCCAGGGACCGAAGCTGCCAGCTAAGACCAGGAAACTGAGGATAAAATTAACACAGACTCACCACAATGAGTCTCAATTTCAGGTCCAATATTCAGGTGGTCGGGTCAGAACTTTGGGTCAGTGGCATGAAAGCATGGATCCATCCTGTGTTGTATCAGTGATCCATATAGGTGGTGGTATAATGGTATAGGGAACATGTTCTTGGTTCACTTTGGACTCCTTAGTACCAAGTATTGATAATGTTGTTGCTGATCATGTCAATTCCTCGGATTATCTCTGGTTTTTTGGAACATGACGATGAGTTCACTGGACTCCATTAGCCTAGTCCGACAGAACCTTTAGCATGTGATGGATCAGGAGATTCTAACCATAGACGTGCAACGGACAAATCTGCAGCAACTATCTGATGCCATCATGTTAATATGGACCAAAAACTGTGAGGAATGTCTCTGATTCCTTGTTGGACCTGTGCCACGAAGGAAGGCCATGTAAGGAAGGCCATGGCCATGATATTTATTGCAATAAGTATCATATTTACAGTTTAATATCCAATATAGTTTTAGAATAACTGAGTTCAGCCAATGATCCGCCCATCTTTCATAACCTAGACCCTCCAGTTGCCCTTTGAGAACATTATTTGTCCTCGCTGCTTTAGACGACAGAAACAAAAAATGGAAAAAACATGACTTAAGCAGCTTTTTTGAGAACTGAACCGTATTAAAGGCACCCTGTTAATAGACCAGAAAAGAGCAGCTTCAACTTCCACCCTCTTTATTACAGATGAAGCTCTGCTCCATCTGTCCATCTTGTGCTCCATCCTGCCACATTTCTCTGACAGAACACCAAGATCCTTTCCCTCCAACAAACTCCCATCTCTCTGCCATGTGCTTGTTCATTTCTGTGCATGAAGGATTATTGTGGTACACTTGTTTTTTTTCATCCTTTGTTTCTTGTTTCTAGCTTTGGTTTTCGTTCTTGTTTAATTCTGAAGCTGCTTCTTGGCCAAATGCTGCACCTAGCTTTCCTAGAACCAAAAAGTTACATTTTATGTCACTCTGGGCTACTGGACCTTCATCATGGCACAAACTGTGACACTGGATTGTACTGTTAAAGGTGCTTCAGTGTTTATGTCAGACAAATGTATTAGTTAGACTCCAAATTCTCTATTTTATCCATACAAAACTCTGTGTAATTTCATATTTGACCACATGGAACCAATTTTTGGTCCTTTTATAAACATCCTATAATCATAGGAAATCATTCGGATGTATCCAACCAGCTAAAGTAACCAAGCTGAGGATTAACCCACAGACAATGACTCACAAATGGACGAGTGCTGCCGAGAATGTTTCTTTAGTTTGTCACAGCAATTTGCAGCATTTCAGGGGAAATCAGGATTGATAGATGGTCCACTGTGTTGTGACATGGCAATTTGGCACGGAGTGGAGCTCCGTCACCACAGTCCAGTGATCAAAGGAGCCACAGGGGTCAGGGGAACAGTTCACCATCTTCACACCCATTCCAGCTCTCCTTCACATCTGCATACTCTTCAGTCTGATCTCCTGCTGTTTGGACAACGGATGTCTGAAATATGGCTGTTCTGCTTGATTTCTAATATACACACTTTAGTCAACATGTTGTGTTTCACAGCAGAAATTAGTCATTTTGTATGAGCTATACGTTAAAAAGATGCAGTTTTAATTGTGAATACGTCTGCATAGTTGATAGCTGATTATTACAACTAATGATGGTTACCTAAACATATGGTCATCAAGTACCAATGCCAACATATGAGCCTGTTGAGGAACGAAAGACTAAAAGGCACATCAAAATTCCATTTCTCAACTCCACATTTCTGTTTTGAATCGAACAAAAGACTAAAGTGGACTTCTACGCATGAAGCTCAGAACATTTACCTGCTGGATGAGGACCTTAAAGATATCCGTCATATGCTTCAACTGGATTTAGACAAATTTGACATGTGGTTGTTTTGTAAAAACAAAAACGCCCATCAATGTGAAGTGGAAGGAAAATAACACATAATTTAACAGTTTTTATAAAAACTTAAATGTGTGGCATGCTTTCATATCCAGCCCCCTGACCTTTTACCAAGAACTGTGCAGTATTTATCTTTATCCATCTCCCAAGCATCTCTGACCAGCTTTCCTGTCCATGTTGAAGAACACCACCACAGCATTATACTGCCACCACCATGTTTTGCTGTGGGGATGTTGTGTTAAGGGGTTAGTTTCTTCTCCAAACATGGCATGTTGCACATAGACCAAAAATTTACTTTTGGCACTGTGCATGACCCTTTAATGGCACACATTTGAAATTATTTTGAGCTGGAATTGTCATCATAGTTGCACCATATGAGTATAATATACACATATGAGAAAACATACTTTAGGACTGTAAACACTGTAAATATTTTTTTATCATCATAATAAGCTCTCCACTCTGTGATGGAGTCTGGGATCAGTGGCTGGATCTGCTTAGGGGATCTATGGTGGACAGTGGGACGGGGGCTTAAATCAAACAGCCTGCTGCCAGTGTGATCTATGTTTAAACCCACCGGGTGCAGAGCTGAGACAGCCAGCTTAAGATCTTTTAACTGGTCTCAGTAACTGGATGGTTCGATGCCTGCAGACTCTGGGACTCAAGCCGGTTGATATATTAAAGAAAAACAGCAGCTCTGTGTTAAGATGCGCCGATGGAAGCAAAATAAGAGCGTCTCATCTGCTTTTAAATCAACTTACTAATATCAAGATTCTTCTTTAATAAATAGAAGTTTAAATAAAGGAATTTGTGACTTGCAACATCACCCTTTAGTATTTTGAGAAACTCTGACCTGCTGTAACTTACATGTCAACACATTCCACACAAATTCAGTCGCGGAGGGATTTTACAGCAAAATACGTGAAGTTAATACCAAAAAGATACTATTTTTAGAGACAAAGACCAGAATGTGTTCTGAAGTTCACATTTTAACCATGTTCTTGAAAAGCCTGGAATGCTGCGTTAAGCAGTACAACAGACTGCAATAATACCTCTTATGAATAAATTATGTCAGCTTGATTCCTTACTTCAGCTTCACAGAGGCTAAAATGTGAAAAATTACTGCAAGGATTTTAAATTTGACTAGTTTAATATTTAATAAAATTCATCGGTTCCTCGTTTCTGCCTTTTTATTTTTTCATTCTGTTTTTGCTAATCCTTTTGTTAAAGGAAAATATAACGTCCTTCAACTCTGGGGTTCACCTTCAACCCTTCCAAACAAGCCACACCTGGTCAGTATTTTACTAATAATCCTATCATGAATTTCTCTGAGCTTCACACTCTGACATTGGGCTGAATCTGCTGGGACGTCTACTGCTGGGAAGATTGGCAGCCGCCTGAAAGGTTTCCCACTTGTGGATAATCTTGCTATCTGTGAAACAATGAACTACCAAAAAAATCAGAAACAGCCTTCTAACCCTCCCCCGATTGATGGGCAGCAGCATTGATGATGTCTTTCCTTCTTGGCATTGGCGTTATTTACACAGTCCTTGTATTCTCCAGAGCAGCAAACTACCAAACATCCTGCTATTATACAAGCACTCACACTGATGATGATCCAGCAATGAAGCAAATTTGATGAGCAGCACATGCTGCTACTTTCCTCTCAAATTATATGGAAATAGGAGGGGTGTACCTGATTTTTCACAGTTTTTCCATATTAGCTTCAGCCCTGACCAATAAATAATGACAGTGTATAATCCTGTTATATGTTTTTACATACATATGTTTTAACTTGAAATGACTTGATAAAGACCACATCATCGTCATTATGCCCTCGTAGGTAAAACCCTAGAATTAAAAATTAGGGGATACTTTATTTGTCGTGTCTTCTGACCTTCGGCCGCACTTGGGTGAAGAAAGGGGCTGAGCTGTCCACTGATCACCACCTGGTGGTGTGTTGGATCCGCTGGAAGAGGAGAAAGCGGGACAGACTGTGCAGGCCCGAGCGTATAGTGAGGGTTTGCTGGGAATGTCTGGCGGACCCCTCGGCCAGGGATGCATTCAACTCCCACCTCTGGCAGAGCTTTGACCAGATTCCGGGGGAGGCTGGAGACATGGAGTGCGAGTGGACCATGTTCTCGGTGTCTATTGTTGATGCTTCTGCCCGTAGCTGTGGCCGTAAGGTCTGCGGTGCCTGTCGCGGCAGCAGTCCCTGAACCCAGGTGGTGGACACCAGCAGTAAGGGATGCTGTCAAGCTGAAAAGGGAGTCCTATCAGCTGTAGTTGGCTTGTGGGAATCCTGAGGCGGCTGACGAGTACCATGAGGCCAAGCGTGCAGCCCGGACTGTAGCCGAGGCAAAAACTTAGGCCTGGGAGGAGTTTGGTGAGGCCATGGAGAAGGACTACCAGTTGGCCTCGAAGCTCTTCTGGCAAATTGTCCGGTGCCTCAGGAGCAGTGCTTCACCAACACTGCTTACAGTGGGGGTGGGGAGCTGCTGATCTCCACTGTGGACATTATTGGGTGGTCGAAGGAGTACATGGAGGATCTCCTCAATGGATGCAGAGGCTGGGGACGCGGGGTTGGACTCTTTCATCACCCAGGCTGAAGTCACCGAGGTGGTGAAAAAGCTCCGCGGTGGCAGGGCTTTGGGGGTGGATGAGATCCGCCCTGAGTACCTCAAGTCTGTGGATGTTGTGGGGCTGTCATGGTTGACACGCCTCTTCAACATTGTGTGGCAGTTGGGGACAGTGCCTCTGGACTGGCAGACTTGGGTGGTGGTCCCCCTTCATAAGAAGGGGGACCGGAGGGTGTGTTCCAACTACAGGGGGATCACACTCCTCAGCCTCCCTGGTAAGGCCTACGCCAGGGAATTGGAGAGGAGAGTCTGGCCAATAGTCGAACCTCGGCTTCAGGAAGAGCAGTGTGGTTTTTTGTCCCTTCGGTGGGACACTGGAGCAGCTCCACATCCTCTGCATGGTACTCGAGGGTTCATGGGAGTTTGCCCAGCCGGTCTACATGTGTTTTGTGAACATGGAAAAGGCATTTGACTGTGTCCCTCGTGGTACCCTGTGGAGGGTGCTCCAGGAGTATGGAATCGGGGGCCCTTTATTAGGGGCCATCCGGTCTCTGTACAAGCGGAGCAGGAGTTTGGTCCGCATTGCCGGCACTAAGTCGGACCTGTTCCCGGTGCATGTTGGACTCCAGCAGGGCTGCCCTTTGTCACAGGTCCTGTTCATAACTTTTATGGACAGGATTTCTAGGCGCAGCCAAGGGCCGGAGGGGGTCTGGTTTGGGGACCAGTGGATTTCGTCTCTTCTTTTTACAGATCACGTGGTCCTGCTGGCCCCCTCTAGCCAAGACCTACAGCATGCGCTGTGGCGGTTCGCAGCCGAGTGTGAAGCGGCTGGGATGAAGATCAGCTCCTCCAAGTCCGAGTCCATGGTTCTCGTTCAGAAAAGGGTGGCTTGTCCTCTTCAGGTTGGGGGGGAGTTCCTGCCTCAAGTGGAGGAGTTCATGTATCTTGGGGTCTTGTTCACGAGTGAGGGAAGAATGGAGCAGGAGATCGACAGACGGATTGTTGCCGCTGCCGCAGTAATGGGGCGCTGTGCCGGTCCATTGTGGTGAAGAGAGAGCGGAGTCGAAAAGCGAAGCTCTCGATTTACCGGTCGGTCTACATTCCTACCCTCACCTATGGCCATGAACTTTGGGTCATGACCGAAAGAACGAGATCTTGGATCTTTCCACTGTTTTCTAACTCATTTTCAATCCCCCCAAAGACTAGATTGTCATGCTGATCTGCTCACCAAAGTCTGCTCCATGGCTCTAGTCAACACCTGACAACTTAATTGAAAACAGGTGAGTGTCATGATTGGGTAGAAAAGAAGCATCCCTGAAAGGCTCAGTTGTTCACCAGCAAGGATGTAGCAAGGTTCTTCACTTTGAGAACAACTGAGTGAGCAAATAGTCCAACAGTTTAAGAACTACATTTGTCAATGTGCAGTTCCAAGAAATATAAGGATTTCATCATCTACAGTCCATCATATCATCAAAAGATTCAGAGAATCTGGAGAAATCTCTGAAAACATGGAACGCCCATGACCTTTGACCCTTCAGAAGGCACAGCATTAATAACCAACATCATTCTGTGACAAATATCACCACGTGGACTAAGGAACACTTTAGAGCCATTGTGGGTTAACAGCTCATCGCTACATTTACAACTTAAAACTCTACCATGCAAAACCAAAGCTACATAACAACAACAACCAGAAACAGCGCAGGCTATTTCTTATTTGATGAAAAGGAATCACTTTGGTCCCTTTCCTCTGGGCTAAAGAAGAAAAGGACAATCTGGATTGTTATCAGAGCAAAGTTCTAAAGCCAGCATCAGTGATGGTATGGTGGGGTGTTATTGCCCATGGCAGAGGTAACCGGTACATCTGTGAAGGCACCATTAATGCTGAAAGATTCATCAAGGCTTTGGAGCAACATCTGCTGCCATTCAAGCAACAACTTCAGGGACTAGCCTATCTCAGCAAGCCACCTTCTGCTAATGTTACAACAGCGTGACTTCATGGTAAAGAGTTCTGGTTCTAGACCTGTCTCCCTTTGAAAATGTGTGGTGCATTATGAAGAGCTAAGAGACCCAGGAGTGTTGAGCAACTGTTCATCAAGCAGGAATGGGAAAGAATTCCTCCTACACAGCTTCAACAATTAGTCCTCAGTTCCCAAACGTTATTGAGTGTTAAAAGGAAAAGTGATGTAACACAGCGGTGAACATGACCCTGTCCCAGCTTTGTTGGAATGTGTTGCAAAAATCAAATTCTAAATGATATTTGCAGAAAAACGATAAAGTTTATCGGTTTGAACATTAAATATCTTGTCTTTGTAGTGGGTTCAGTTGCATAGATGTTGTGCAGGATTAGCAGATCACTGGATTCTGTTTTTATTTAGGTTTTACACAATGTCCCAACTTGGTTGGAACTGAGCTTATAAGACAAGAGGTTTAACAATTTAAAATTTGCTAAAGTTTGTCTTAGTTTATAGTTTGTTGGATCAAAAAGCTGAATTTTCTACTCTCTATCATCGCTGTACTAATGTCACTGAAAGCTAAATATTAAAACCCAGGTATGTAAAAAAAATAAAAAATGTACTTAGATCATCTATTTGAATGCTATAATGGAAAATCATTTAAGATTTGCTCTGCACAATCGATTGCATAAACTCTACATTAAGCTGCCATTTAGCTGAGATCAACATCTTATAAAAAGAGCTGTGGACGTTTTATCCGTATTTCTGGTTGGTGGAACCTGGATGTTCTCTGGTCAGTTAGCAGGATGTAATGGAAAAACTGGAAAGCTTTTTAAATCGACAGGAGAACTGATGCAGCTTTATAATAAATCGGACATCCTTCTCCCTCCATCAGCTGCATCTGGATTTATACTCAAGCCCACCAAGCTGATCTCGAGTCCAGCTGCTCTGACCGTTCCTCAACTGCACCATGAAAACCAATCATACCCTCTATGAACATTTATTGCTCAAAACCAGTTTCCCAGACACTGAAGTATGAAAACAGTGGCTCAGACAGAAGCCCAGCATCTGACCCTGAGAATGAGAATCTTTCATTTCCTCTGCCTTCTTTAAATTTTAGTCCAACGCCAACCGATGTCTGCAGGATGGGGGACATGCTGTAACAATTAATTAGACACTCCATCTACCACAGATAGTCAGCTAAGGTGCTCTGACAATAGAAAATTAAAGCAGACCACGAACACTAATATGTTTAAATAAAAAAGTAGGAGAATCAATGCAAAGCTAAAATCCCTCCAACAGAAAAGAGACCCTGGGGATTGGGACAATTAGTCTAAAAACGTTTTTATTTTTGCAGTTTTTGTGTCCTGAAGGAACAAAACAACTAAAAGTAAAGTTCAGCATTTAAAGCCTGATATCTGAGCTCAACATCCAGCATTCTCTCTGTGGAGTTTTTCACAATAATGACACAGCAAGCAGGAGCAGCAAGTATCTGGGAGTTAAGACAGTCGCAACTTGACTGACAGCAGTTCGACATCCTGTGCTGCTGCACAGCTGATTTATTTTACATTTAAACCCAGGACAGAGAATTCCCAGCAAAAACAACAAGCCGGAGCTGGCGAGGAAAGACAGGAGAGTGTTGACCATGAAAGCTGAGGAGTCTGTGGTCAGCTCGGTTTCATTGTCTCTCCCATCCAGCTTGGCAGGGAGCCTTCTCCTACTCAGATTGATATAGCTTCCACTGTGTTCGTTTCAGTGGGGACGTCTAAAGTTCATTATGAACTGTGACACAGATCACAGACCTTAAAAGACTAGCTCAAGGAGCTACTGCTCTAACTACAAAAAACTACTCAATGATGGCATCTAAAGAAGGCCTAGATACCATTTATGCCCAGCTATTCTCTCTTACTGATAAATCTTGAACTCTGAGGCAGTGAGGCCTGCAGAGCTTCAGATGTTGTTCTGGCTTATTCTGTGACCTCCAGGATGAGGTGTCCATGAGCTCTTCGAGTAATTTCGACATGTTAGCTAATCCTGATTGTTCTGAATGTGGTTCTCTGGAGGCCCAAAACTTTAGAAATAGCTTTGTAGCCCCTTTTAGACTGATTGATGCCAATCATTTTGTTTCTCATCGGTTCTTGAAATCCTTCAGGGCTTTCAGGGCATGATGTGTTGCCTTTTAATATATTTTAGCCTACTTCATGTTGTCAAAAAGGTTCTGTTTAAATCTGGCATTGATTTTGATAGGGAAATATGATGAACAAAATACGGTTAGCCACATTTATTTGATAATTTAACAAGGGGCCAATCACACAGGACCATGGTGGTTTAGATATTTTGTCTCTTTAACAAAATAATGATTTGAAAACATTATTTATTATTATTTTTTATTTACATTATTTACTTCGATTTTCTTTGTCGGATATTAAAATTTGTTTGGTGATCTGAAAAAGGCAAAACACAAGAAATCTGTAATGGGGCCGAACACTTTGATAGTGTGACAAATATCAAAGCAGAAATCTCTGAACTAGAAAGCTTTAATCTGAAATAAAAAAATAAATACCCAGAGGATGAGACAGTAGCCTCTCTAAATGTCAGAGGTGGCGGTGACTGATGGGCAGCCGGTCATTCAGACACAGATTGCCGTCTCCTGAGGTCAGACTAAACAAAACCCTGGTCCACTCTGGAGTCTCAGGGGCTTCAGAGGGCAAAGCTGCTCCTCTTGATCCCCTTTGAATTCTGACAAGAGCTCAAAGCCGGCAGGTAAACTACTTATATTTCAAAAGATGCTCTGTAAAAATAAACATTGTCTGTGCATTAAGATCCCCACAAGTAAAATATTATGAAGGAAACAGCTGTGAATTCTGCACAAATCTAAATGCATCTTCAATTCTGTTGAGGCAAGAAATGACACACGACGTTAGTAGGAAGCATGTGCATTTTCCATAAACTGCTTCGTTCTCTAATGTGTTCAAAGGCCAAATTCATCTGCATCAATTCAGCTGGTGTTTGAAATATGGATCAAAACAACCCAAACACAAATACATTAGGAACAATGCACATTTTATTCCAAATGAAAACATGAGGAACAATTAATCATATCTACAGAACGCGAGGGGAAATAAATGGAATATACTAATAGCAGTGTCTCTTCTTCAATCTATTTGAATGGTAGTTTTCTGATTTCTTCCACATCTTTCTGGTTTTCATTTCCATTTTAAAACATTTCAATCCTTATACCAGAGAGTTATATATTTTCCCCTCTCCAACCAAGTTTTAATCAAAGTAAGCCGATCTTCTGAAGTGAGATAACCCATTCTACTCAGGTTTTCAGGTTATTTTGAACAGTTACACAGAATCAGCAGCAGGCTTATCATGACAGTTGAGCCTGTTGGTTTTCCATTACTCTACTATACTCGTGAATTATTTGCCAAGCAGAAACGCTAACAGTAACTGATTGGGTTGGAGAACTGCTATTATTCTGAATCGTACATCTTTTCAGGAATTGGAAGGAATAAAGTTCCTATTTCTAAAAAATCATTGGCCAAGCAATTGTATGAAAAATATTCAGAAAAACTCGACCACGTCCAACTTACAGGTGCTCAACTTAAAATGATTTAACCCTCACTCCAAATTAGGTTCACTGGCAAAATTCGACACTGGTGAAATAAACCAATTACACACAAACAGATGAAAAGGATTTTAACCGAATTCAACAATAAATCCTGCGATCAATGACTGCTGTCGTCTCAAAATGATTTAACCGCTGAACAGAATTCTTCACAACTTTGCAAATCAAGTGTGATTAATCAACAGTTTCATTAGTTGCATCAGGTGTGTTTCAGACAGTGCATCTTGTATACCTGGGCTGATGACGGTCATAAATTATTGCATGTTAGAAAGAAGACAATAGTCCTGAAAGTTCAGAGATCATTGCCTTGAAAGAAAACAAGAGAAACGATAACAAAGGACTTAATGTTCATGGAGATACAGTAGAAAAGATTTTTTCACAAGTTTACAGATAAAGGAAAAGTGGCTACGCCACCTTGTGGTCTTCAATGAAAGCCACCAGATTCCTGAGTAGCGTAGTTAAAAGCACTCGACTGACTGCAAAAAAATCGAAGGCAAATACGAAACACTAAAAGACTCCATGCTTCAACCCAAAAATGCTCACCACTACTGGCCACAAACCACAAGATAGGACAGCGCCAATAAGTCAAAGAGGTGTGGGGATTCCGGTCGGTGGAGCGATGAATCGAAACTTTAAAACTTTGAGTTTATGAGTTAACAGTATGTCTGGAGGGGGAGGAACGGTGCATTCACTGTAACGAACACACTGCCTAGAGTGAAGCATGGCAGTGGCTCTGTAATGCTGTGGGTCTTCTTTTCTTTATTTGGAACTGGAAAGCTGCATTGTCTTGAGGACAAGACAAGTTTAGCTGAGTATCAGGAAATCCTGGGAGAAAACGTCCTGTTGTCTAAGAGAAAGCTAAAGCTTTGGAAGCCTTGGACCTTCAAACAGGACATTGATCCCAAGCAAAGTCCACCAAGTCTTGGTTTCTACGAAAGTACTAAAGAGGCCATCAAAGCTGCATGATGAACACTTTTAAAGATCTGTGGTGGTATTAAAAAACGGCCGCAGCTAAACAGAACCAAGAATGTTATTGAAATGAAGGTCTTGGTCCATGAAAAGTGAAGTAAAGGTCTTCAGAAACACTGCCAGAAGCTGCTAGTTTGTGTGTGTGTGTGTGTGTGTGTGTCTGTGCGTGCGAAAGAGACTGACAGTTAAGAGCTAAACAAACTACAACATGGGGGAATCATCCCACTTAAGTACCAAGGCACCAGACTTACCAGACTTCAGGCCGCAGCTTGAATTCCTTCCAGCACTTGTGAGAAGTTTTAATAACTGCAGAATTAAACTAATTACCAATTACATCGCAGGCAGAACCGATACGTGCCAAGCGCACAAAACCCCCAAGAGTCTGGATCCCAGCCTATCTTCTGCTTCCAAAAACACGCTCATAAAATAACCAAATTAAAGTGAGGTAGATTGAATAATTTATGTACACAAGTTTGCTCACACTGTTTTGTTTGTGGATGGAGGAGGTTCTGCTGCTTTGCTAAGCCAACATGAAAATCAGAGAAAAAACAAATCGACTCCAACAAATAGAAAAGATTTCGCTCTGTTCTGATAAAAAAAAAAAAAAGACTAAAACTCTCACAGGAGAAAGGAGACTGACTCTCTGTTGCTATGGCTACAGCCACGAAGCTCTTTCGATTCGTGCTGGCGTGCGTGTGGATTCAAGGCCAAAGCTGTAATGAACAGTGGCATTAATGATGTACTCCCACCAGGGCCCAGATTTCTGCAGCTAACCAGGTTTGTAATGGGGTCGTTTTTCAGGCACGTGTCTAAAAAGAACCGACAGAGAGCAGAATTCAATCACATCTAAGTCCATCAGTGGGAAGACGGAGAGGATGCTCAGTCGTTACTGTTTCTACAATAAGAGAAATCAAGTCAAATGAGGTAGAAGAAAACTGTTTTCTGTCTTCCTGGGTTCTCGCTGTTCTTTTGCGATTATGCAGTTAATGAGACGAGTTAAAGAGCATCTTTGCTACAGGAATTACATAAATTACCAGTGAATTGATAGTGTGAGCAACAGCAAAATGATATTCACAGTAATAGTCCAGTTACTGTGAATCCTCCCACGGCTCCCACTGTGACTGTAAAATGGGACTTTATGAGTGACTGGAGTCTTAGCAGGAATGAGACATTTATTGATCTACTGCAATTTGCAAACAGGTTGAAGATGCTCTGGTCACTCTATGAAACTTCCTGTATGGTCACCTGGATGCTCCCAAAGCCCAGCTCTACATGCTCAGCTCTTATTTATTGACTTTTCTTCTGTTTTTACCACTATCCAGCCAGACCTTTTATCTATAAGCCTCGTAATCAGTTTAAACTTGATTTTAATCTTGTGGATTGGATTTTAATTGACAGATCTTAGTGTGTGAGAGTCATCAGCTGCTTCTCCATTCAGCTGCACTCATCTACTGGTTCACCACTGGGTTGTCTCTCTGACCTTCTGTACATTTTATAAACCAGTGACTGTAGTACGCAGGCTATCTACACAGATGATTCAGTACTTCTAAGTCCATGGGCCTGTTGTGGATAAGTTTATATGTTGGTGTGATCAGCCATTTTTAACGATCAGCACCAAGAAGCCTAAGGTTGTAGTATTTGTTTAAGGAAGTCACCCCCTCCCGCACTGACAGTAGTAAATGGTGCTGTCATTGAACTGGTGGATAGTTGGAAGTATTTTCTTTTTTTTTTTTATTTATAATACGTTGAGTCACATTATGCTCCTACAACTAAAAACCTCCAACAGCTGCAGTTTTTAAGGAAATTGAGAGATTTTAATCTTAAATCTGAAATGATGACCCTTTCATAGGAAGGTTTCATTGAATCTGTTTCAATCATTGCTTGGTGCAGTAATCTGTCTCTGATCAAGTAACCTGGGAACCTGGTTAAATGGAGGACTCAGGTCCAGTTTTTGGACTTTCATAACAGGTTGGTTCTGAGGAAGCAAACCTCTGTCATGTTATGATCAGAACATCTTCTCTTTAGAGATTTTCGGCTATAGTAAGACCAAGAGACATAGAGTCTGTTTTATACTTGCTCCTATTAAACCTGCCAAACCACTCTCACAATAGGGTGGTGTGGTTACTACAGGGATAAGATCACCGTGAAACAGCTCCAGGAGGAAAATCCAGACATCCCTCATCCCAGTGACACTCTCCTTCTCATCCAGTGGGTTCCCAAAGTGTTCTGAGGCCAGAATGGTTTTATAGACTCTCTGGAAAGTTCGGGGTGAGGCCCAGGGCTCTCCTCCAAGAATGAAGTCAGTGTGGAAAACCTCCAAAGGGAGGAGATCAGGGGTCAACCTGTTTAGATACCCGGACCACCTCAAGTGACTTTGATCAATGCAGAGGAGAATTAGTTTCATTAAATATTTTAGTTTTTAGCCTTTGGTGCACCTTCTTTACTCATGGATGGTGTGTATGTTTTGTTTTTTACAGATGCCCACTCTGTGGTACTGCAGCTATAACTTACCCACAGATACCGATAAAGAAACCTGAACCTGGGTCAAGCTTCAGCTGTTCTACATTCAGCCTGGCATTTGAGTCTAGAATACTCTGAGTCAACCATAAAGTCCTCTGTATACCAATGACAAAACAAGCCCAAATCATCAACTCTCCACCACCATGCTTGACTGTTGGGATAAGGTGTAGTGACCATGGACCCGTCAGGATTTGACTTTTCATACATTTTACAGAAAGCTTTTAAAAAGGCCTCCATCCAACTCCAACATCAGCTAAAATCATCTTTCTGATCTTCAAAACATCTGGGAAATATTTTGTGGATACATGAGACAAAAAGCAGAGCTTTTAAAAAGGCCTGATATAAAACTAACAGCATTTCATCGTACTGACAATCAAGCATGGTGGTGGTAGTATGATGGTCTGGGGCTGCTGTAAAACCTGGATGACATGCTATAATTGGAACAATGACTTCTGCTATCAGGCAGCATCAGCAGGACAATGAAACAAAGCACACTAGCAAGCCCACCTATGAACTGAGCCCCCCCCAAAAATCCAAAACAAAAAGCAAACAAGATTTTGAAGTGGCCTAGTCAAAACCTGAAGGAAAACCCTCCAAAGGGTCTGAATAAAAACAATTCAACAGAGCAAAAAGCACCAAAATTCATCCACATTGATGTTAAAGACTCATTACAAGTCCTCACAAATGACTGGTGGCAGTTGCTGCTGCCAAGGGCAGGAGAACCAGTTATTAGGTTTAGGGGGTAATTACTTTTCACACAGGGCCAGGTCAGTTTGGATAGTTTTTTTACCTTAATAAATCATATCAATTTATAAAAACTGTATTTTGTATTTATTCAAATTATGTTTGTCTGATGATAAAATTTGTTTAATGATTTAAAAATGTAAATGAGGAAGCAAAAACGGAAGAAATCTGGGGGAGGAAAACTTTTTCGGCCCTGAAAACAACCCTGCAACAAGAAGAGCACAAAACATCAGCCACCATCCAGGCCACACCCTCCTCAGGCACAACCAATCAGCATGCAGTCAGACATCCAGCAGAGTGGACAGATTGATCTCTCTCTCTCTCACACACACACACACACACACACACACACACACACACACACAGAGTTCAGCATTTGTTAGTGGCATTTATTGTTGTTGTTTACTTGTAGCTTTGCACAAGAACTTCTGTTTGGTGAATCCAAGCGTTTGTGATCAAATCTAAAATAAAGATCTAGAGAAAAACTGGACCTGCCAACTAATCTGGTCGGTCATCCAGAGGGAAGAGTGATAAAACTGTTGAGAAACGCGACCCAAGTTAAAACTAAAGGAAAAGAACTTGGTGTTCTAACTGCAGCTGTTGGATTACTGAGGAGCACTCACATGAACAGCTCCGATCCAAAGAACCAAATCGCAGCCCCAAGAGAAGCCAACTTAAATCACACTACTTATCATTCCACAGTGAACATGTCTCCGCATTACATCCATTTCTGACTAACAGCCTTATTTTCTGGATGCTGTCACACCTTCCGATAATTAATGACACCTTTCTCACATCAGCATGAAGATGGTTAGAGGTAATGACTTAATTTGAGCAGAGATTGTGGAAGTCTGAGCGATAAATGTGTCTGCACCGCAAACAGAGAATTCAAAACTGAAAAAGTCACACTGTCCATTTTTGTTGTTTTATTTCTAGTCATTTTTTGCAGCTTTTTTCAGGCTGCTTGGCTGACTGTGGGTCTGGTCTGCTGATTGCACTGATAGACATGCAGGAATCTGGTGCTGGCTGCCAGAAACCACAGAAGAAAAAGGAGAGAACCCTCTACTGCTGGTCTACGCCGGCAGGGAGAGGTAAACACCAGCAGTTACAGTCTCTGGTATGTAGAGTGTATTCTGGCCCGGAGAAGAGCTGCAGCTAGAAGGAGGTACCAGTCTGTGGTCTCAAAAAAACAATTATTCTTAATGAACACTCAGGATACCAGTCAGCTGGTGCTGGAGCCAGCCGAGTGTCTGTGTTATGCAATCAGATCCATTCGTGCAGACAAGCTGCAAAGGTTTGCACTTTAAATTTGAAAAGAGATCAGTGTGAATAAATGAAATGGAGCCCTTTTTACCTTCAGAAAAGAAACAAATGTTATTTCTGAAACTTTCGTTTTAACAAGTTTTCAAACTCTGTCAATAAAGCATCAAAAGCTGCACTCAGAGGTTTACATACACTCAGACTGGAAATGTAAGTTATTACTCCTGGGATGGATTGGGATTTTATAAAATAAAGCAACAATAATTTGAATGAATAAAAAATCCTAAAATTACCCTGCATTTGAACTCAACTGCAGCTGTTCTGTTTCTGACCTCGGACATTCCTGAACATCTCCCAAACCTCTGTTCAACCCATCATCTGAACATGGAGAGACCTGCAGACCTACCAAGACATGGACATCCACCTAGACTGAGAGGCTGGGCAAGGAGAGCATTAATCAGAGAAGCAGCCAAGAGGACCATGGTAACTCTGGAGGAGCTGCAGAGATCCACAGGTTAGTTTGTAGAATCTGCCTAAATGACAACTGTTAGTTGTAGACGTCACAAACATGGCCTTTTATGGAAGAGTAGAAAAAGAAAGCCAGAAACATAGAAGAAGGAATCCTGGAAGAAAACCTGTTAGATGCTGCAGAAGATGAGACTAAAGTAGACAATGACCCTAAACATGCGAGCAGAGCTACAGTTGGATGGTTTCAATAGAACCTTTGTCTATTGGAGAGTCTAAGAATAATTGTTGGTCATTGGTCAACATTATGGTAACATGATATTAAAAATCTTCACTTGAACCAGGTTATGAGGCAGGTAATGTTCCAACGATGTTCCAAGTCTGTAGCTCTTCACACAATAAAATCTTTGGCAAACATCCTGAGTTTTGGTGAAATCTGAACCCTTTGGCCAAATATAAATCTCAGCATCTGCATTATAAATGCAGTGACAGGTCCATTATTCTCAGTTAGTTCCTGCTCATTTATCTGACACCAGAATATCACTGCTGTTCCAAACCCTCAGAAAACAGCCAGGAAGCAAATGTTAACCATTATTTAGAATAACTAGACTGATTTAAATGTTCAGCATCACCTACAGGTTTGTTAATTAAACAGACAGAAAACATCAAAGCTGTTCCGAGGGATTTTGGCTTCGAGGTTTACAGAAAATGTTGCAGTAGTGCCCTTTAAAATGTAAACCGCTGCAATGTGAATTATTTTTAAACAAACACAGATTAAGTCCAATCTGATGCTGGATTTGATTTCCAGTTATTTCATGTAGTTTCCCAACTGAACACATAGATCGTATCTCAACTACATCGCCTGAAGGCCTGCTTCACCAGTCATGTTTGTAAGCACATAACCGAAGTACATTTAGATAAAATATCATTTGCTGAGGTACAGTTGACCCCAAAATGTAATTTACGCAACTGAAAATTAGCCGAAGAAATGCGGGAGTAGAGGTAAGAAGAGAGTATTATGAGACTTGCAGCCTGGAGGTGAACATTATCAGCTCATATATCTGATTGGTGGGTTCTTTGCTTGTAAAAATAACTCTTTATTCAAATCAGCACTTATGCACGGGCAGTCTGTAAATATTATTTTAAACTTTAACAGCCAGTGATGGAGCTGGATAGGGCCGACACTTTCCGATGCCCAAAACTGAGCCAGAACTGTGATGAATAAAACTGTGCCTCCACCACCTCACTTTAATACTTTATAAGTGAACTCTACAGAGCAGCAAAGCAGAAAGTTGTACATTTTACAAGCTTTAGGCAGAAACACAAACCTGACGACTATAATAACATATTTCAACATGCAGCTTTACTGTTGCCGCTCCCCAGCCGCGTGCAAACACTGTATTTCATCTGAGAGCTTCTGTAATTGTTCCAAAACCAACAGTCTGGATTTGCATCAGCTCCTGACACCCTGATGTTACAGCTGTTTAACCGTTGTCAACACATTAAATGACCATAACTGTCTTTAATCTATTGGGTTAAAATTAGGTTCGAGTTGAATAGATGCACCTTTATGTCGCTCTGTATGCTTAAAACATATAAAAAGGGCACACAGACTTACTGAAGATCAAGAATCCCCTCAGTGACCAATATCTCCAACAAGAATCTGCTAAAGCACAACACAACTCTGAAAAATGAACTTCCAGATGGAGCCATTATTTTGTTAGCTCTGGCAGACAACGAGGCAACTGGGAAATCTGAGCTGACGTTAAGGCGCTGCGGCAATCCAAGATGCAATCCTCAAATTTTTTTATCTTCCACCTCAGCCCTAGACCCTTCTGCTTCTACATGTTTGCCTTCAACCATATCAGAAGATGCTGATGCTCCCTTCGCCTCCACCTTCCACCTGTGTGTCTCAAGAAGTCAGGTGAAGATGCAACTGGAGAGACAGAATAGGAATAAGGCTGCAGGTCCAGATCATGTCAGCCCTAGAGTCCTGAAGGTCTGTGCAGAGCAGCTCTGTGGGATTCTGCAGCACCTCTTCAACCTTAGCCTGGCCCAGAAGAAGGTTCCGGTGTTGTGGCAGACCTCCTGTCTTGTTCCGGTACCAAAGTAAACTCACCCATCAGTCCTCAATGACAATAGACCTGTTGCCCTGACATCTCACATCATGAAGGTCCTAGAGAGACTCCTGTTGGCCCACCTGAGTAAGCAAACAGTAAACCATCAGGACCTCCTTCAGTTTGCTTATCGCTGTGGAGTTGGAGTTGAAGATGCCATCATACACCTGCTTCAACAAACCCACTGTCATCTGGACAAAGCCACCAGCACTGTGAGGATCATGTTCTTTGATTTCTCCAGAACATTTAACACAATCCAACCTGATTTGCTTTGTCAGAAACTCCAGAAGACTCAGGTGGAGGCCTCAACAATCTCCTGGATCAAAGACTACCTGACAAACAGACCACAGTTTGTGAGACTGAAGGGTTGTGAGTCTAACCAGGTAGTCAGCAGCACAGGAGCACCACAGGGGACGGTACTCTCACCATTCCTTTTCACTCTGTACACCTCAGACTTCCAGTACAAGACAGACTCCTGTCATCTGCAGAAATACTCAGATGATTCTGCAGTCGTGGGGTGGATCAGAGATGGACAAGAAGCTGAGTACAGGAAGGTGGTGGACCACTTTGTGGCATGGTGTGGAAACAATCATCTCATTTTGAACGTGACTAAAACAAAGGAGATGATTGTAGATTTTAAGAGAAACAGGAATAAGTCAAAAACTATTTCTATTATGGGAGAAGTGGAGGTGGTGGAGGAGTATAAATACCTCGGTGTTCACCTGGACAACAGACTAGAGTGGAGATGCAACTGTGAAGCCATCTACAAGAAGGGACAGAGCAGACTGTACTTCTTGAGGAAGCTTAGATCCTTTGGTGTTTGCAGCAAGATGCTGCATATCTTCTATAAGTCTGTTGTGGAGAGTGTGATCTCTTCTACCATCATCTGCTGGGGAAGCAGCATCAGAGCCAGAGACTTAAAAAAGCTCAACAAGCTGATAAAGAAGGCTGGTTCTGTTCTGGGGACTCCTCTGGAACCTCTGGAGATCATTGTGGAAAGAAGGATTCTTCATAAAATGAAGAACATTATTGAGAACCCTGAGCATCCTCTTCATGAGACTGTCCTACAACAACAGAGTGTCTTCAGTCAGAAGCTTCTTCAGATCTGCTGTAAGACGGAGCGCTACAGGAGATCCTTCCTGCCCACAACCATCAGCATCTACAACGGCTCTTTGAAGAAACCTTCATAATATGAGCTACAACAACATTTCATTTCCCTTTGGGATTAATAAAGTATTTTTGAATTGGATTGAATGACTTTCTACAGGTAATTAGCTCTGTATATTACCAATCAAACCAGCCCTACTCTGACACACAGTGAGCAGCCAACAAACCTATTTTCTTCCATGTGTGGGACTGGCAGCAGAAGGTCCCAATACTGAATGTTTTTCACAGAAATATGTTCCAGGAGGTACAAAGTGACATTAAAGTGAGATCTGAGCATCTGATGTGTGTCTGTGCAACATATGTTCTTTACAGACAAACCCAATGCCAAGAAGGGAAGACATCAGCAAGTGTTTATGCCCACCTTATGGCCTTTTTAAAACTATCTGGAGTCAGTTTTACAGATAAAAAATATTAATTTGACACAGATGTCAATCTTTTCAGGAGTGTAAAGAAATATCCAAGTAATTCTCAGAGAAATACCCAACAGCTCCATCCGAGACTTCACAGGCCCCAGTTAGCATGATGAAGGTTAAAGTTTGGTTGGAGGGCAGATGATGTAGGCTTGTTTTGCAGCCACAGACCCTTAAACTCCTCTGTGTCCAAGGCCATCTATAAAACAACTGGACCTTGGTCCAAACAGTCATGTTATCAACCAATATTGTATAAAAAAAATGAATTGAGATGTAAAAAGTAACTTAACGTTGCCATGACAACAAGAGGAAGGTGGGTATGCCGATATTAAAACCTGGTGACCACACAGTAAAATGAGCTTCTTGATCATTGAGCACCTTTTCATTCAGTTAGTCTTTAGCCTTCGACCCAAAGCTGATAAAACATCCATCTGATAAAAAATAAAAAATGTTTTTTTCCACTTGCACACATCATATATGTTCAGCTACTTCAGACCTAAACATAAAGATTTTTATTATGTAGTTACACTATTTATGTTTTTATGCCATTTTTTTATCCTCAACAATTCAATAGAGGCAAAACATAAAAATGCCATATTTTCCAAACTAAGCCTTGACTCGGCTAATTATTGATAACAACACTGATTTTGACGCATTATTAGTTTTGTCCATAAAAAACAAACAAAATGAATATATGTTTAGATTGTTGTGGAAACATAGATGAAGCAACAACAAATTTCATCCGTTAATCCAGATCTAATCTGACAACATTAAAGACATTAAAATAAAGACTCGTTTCATTCCACCGTGTAAAATGGACCAACACCGTTTTCTGCTCCTACGACCTGTTCCCGGTCAGTGTCTCCCTTCTAACTGCAGGGGGCGCAGTAACATCACAGATAGGAATGAGCCGTCAGCCCCTTCAGGGCCTTTTTAAACCTTATACACGTTCAAATGTTTTTCTTGATGTCAAATTCTTATCTTTGTTCTACTTTTTAAACATTATTCTATTATTCTTTATTTCAAAACCAATAAAACCTTAATTTTTCTGTCTCACCTGTTTAGTTTATTTATGTATTTCAAATCTAGTTGGAATTATTATTATTATTAATTATTATTATTATCACCACTATGTGTTGGATTCTTCCTATTCTCATTTGATATCTTTGTTTGCTCATTTTCCATGTTTTTAGGCCATTTCTTAAATGACCTAAAATGAGGCTGAGGGAGAAAACGGGGCCCTCTAACTGGCCTGGAAGTGCAGGTATGACTATAAATAAAAATCATCTGTAACAGATTTTCAGGAGTTTAACCAATTTTCCTATTTTTCTGTCCTCACTTTAGGTTAGAGCTTTAACACCTGCACATGGATAAATTCAGCTAACTGCTTTGTTTTTCACTGTGAAACTATAATCAACGTTTAGAGTTTTATGTCTGATCTGTCACTTATTAGCTTAACAGAACAGGAAAACTAATTTAACTAACCCCGTTGCTAGGGGTGGTTGACCCCTTTGCTAGGTGTGGTTGACCCCCATTGCTAGGGGTGGTTGACTGTGACACTGTCTCTAAGAGCTGTGATTCGGTGTTGAAAAAAACAAAAAAATAAAACAAACTCCTAACAATCAATGGAGAAAAATTAACCAATGATAGAATTTGACTGGATTCAGAAATGTCTGACTCATGATGATAAAACTTAGCAAGATTAAATTAATTGTCCCACAGCATTAAATAATATTAAAATTCTGCATTTTACTGTGATTGCCTTCTTGTATAATGAGGTTTAGTTAGGTAAAATGACCAAAACAAAACTGATAAAGGTGAAACGCTGGGGATCACATGCACAGCCTGGAATTTAACTTATTGTGACCTTTTTTTTTTATCTCTGGACCTAGAAAACGCTGTTATGAGTCACAATGGTCGAAGTGGACGTCCACTCTAGCTGGTGGGCCATCCAGTTTATGGCGCCGTTAGAAATGGTCCATCCGGTGCGCCGGGTGACAAATGATGCGCACCCTGTGTTTTCATCTCTCTGATTCAGGTAATTAGCAGAGCACCTGTTGGACATCCAGGCGGTCTTTTTCTCGCTGCAGTCAAACGTCTCATGTTAGCAAAACTAGTTTAGAATTTAAGGAAATCCTGTACATTTAATCTGGGGGAATCTTTCTCCAGTTATTCCAGGTTCAGGGAGGGAGCAGCAGCCTGGTGGAATTAGTGGTTCAGCTCACTTTGACTTCCTGGAATAACGAACTAGTTTATCCTCAAAACTCACTCCTTCCGTCTGTATTCAAGGAGTTAGTCTGAACAAAAGAACTGGTAGTGAACATAGAGCAGAGTGTAGTTCTTACCTACAGCAGCACCACCGTCAGGTCGAGACAAGGCACCATGAATCCAATGCGCATGCGTGATTGGAAACGCCTGAAACCCCATTGTTTGTTAGATAGATAGATAGATAGATAGATAGATAGATAGATAGATAGATAGATAGATAGATAGATAGATAGATAGATAGATAGATAGATAGATAGATAGATAGGCCATGTTTTTGGGGCAGAAAAAAATTAAACATTTTTCACCATTAATGTGTATTTTTCTATATCCTGTAAAAGTCGACTGAAAAAATTATTAGATAAAAAAAACAACAATCTGCATAACTGAAGGTTCCTCTTTCACTGTCACCTGTCTGCCAGATGCAAGTTAATTATTCCAGATATCCTTTCTGAGCAAAGCTTCCATGGCACATGTAAGCAACCAGCTTCTTCATATGATATGCCGGTTATGCCAAGGAAGTACATGGAAAAACCAAAATAAAAAATATATACAGTAATAATTAATAAATCAGAATATTGTTGAAAATGCATTTATTTCAGTAACTCCATCAGTGAAACACATTGTATAGATTAATTCCACACAGACTGATGTTTTCAAGAGTTTATTTCAGTGAATTATGATGATTTTCTGCTTCCAGTCAATGAAAACATTTAATATTAGAAGATTAGAATATGTATGGTCTATATATACAATTCACAGCAAATGTGAATAAAAGTGTGCACAAGTGTTACATATAGGGTGTGTGAAGCTGTTGGCTACGATGACATTTGACTATTCATGAAAAAAGGGATCCTAATTACATAAACAAAATTGTTATTTCTATTACTTTTCAAAAACATTAGGTATATATATATATATATGCAGTTAAAGGTGTTGGTCGAACATTTTCTGAATAAAACTTTCAGTGAATCAGTCCACTATGCCTTTCTGGGAAGCAAAAAGTTGATCACCTCGCTTCCTCTGCTGCTGCACAGCCATGGATGTTCTGTGCATCATGGAGAATAACCTCATGATCCAGGTTCTGTCTCCAGGTCAGATATCAGTCTTTAGAGCTTATTTTGGTGGTTTCACATAAATCTAAGTAGAAATAGATTCGTGTATATATACAACATTTGCACCAACACGGCTCATTAATGATTTAATGAAGCATTTTTAGCTTAGATGAATTGGATCATTTGCACAGAAACCACAGTAAAAAGTCATTTGGTTTCATTAGAGAAAAGGCACAAGCAGTTGATGGTTTTGTTGGAATCAGAAGAAAAAATTTATTTTAATTTCCAGAACCAGAAAGGTCACAGAACTTAAGTTTCCCCTTTAAAGGCACATCTTTCCTGATGATGTCTTTAATTGTTCCTGCAAATGATGAGAAGAAAAACCAATGCACATAGAAGTAGGTTTCCTCCTTAACATGTAAAGCCATAGATGCTCTGTAAATAGCTAATTTACCAGTAAGCTCCAGACCTTTATGATAGAGGTCATATATTTTTCAGAAAATCCGGTGGAAAGAATAAACAAGAAGCACCAGTGAATTTACATTACATGCATTTTTATTAACACAACTACACTTCATTCATTATCACAATACCAGTGAATCGTAATAGTAAAAGATCCCAATGGGCTCAAGCTTAAAATATATTGCATCAGTCTGATTCAACACGAACTGTAAACAATTACAAACCAAGACAAAGTCATGAAATCATGTCCAAAGAGAGGCAGATTGTTTAAGCAAATACAGCCAAACAGAATGATTAACATTTTCAAATCTTCAAAACAGTCGATTAAAAGAAAATATCCCCAAATGTTCCCAAATGCCAAAGAGAGCGGAGTGCATGATTATTGACATGGGTAACTCAGCACATCAGAACATAATTGATTGACATCAGCCCTTCAATGAGGGCGGCCAGTCCAGCACATCATGCCCGAGTAAACAGGAAGAGCTGCAAAAAACAACATGCCACATTCCCCCCGAACACAACCCTAGAACCCCCCCGTCCCAAAGAGAAAACAGAGCTGCAAGAAAACTCATCAAAGCTCTTCAGCTGCACTCATTTCCTCTCGCAGTATGTTTTGTAATTGCTACAAGCCATCTGCAAATCCTTAATGAAGCCTGGGACCCCGCTCTGGAAGGGAAAACAAACAAAAAACACATACATTAGTCAGGGAGATAAGCCAATAAGACCCACCTAGGAGGGGCAGCAAAAAGGGAACCATTGACGTCAGTCTGCAACACATCAGTAAACAAAAACGAAGGAGAATCATAAAGCAAAGGGAGGGACAGAGAGCGCCCAGAGGCCCAATAACTCAGGGTCATGTATACTAGAGAAAACTAGATTAGGGATGTGAGATTGAAAAGGTTTTCTTATTAGAGAAGATTTCCCCCAAAAAACATCTAAACAACCAAAGAAGCTTGAATTTATTCTGCGTGACAGAGAGAGAAACCAGGCTAAACTAGAAAAATGCTGGAAATGTACAATTTTAATTCAAATTAACTAAGGAGAAAAACAACAACACATCTGGTTTTCTTATAAACAAGTTTAATTTCACAAAACAACAAATCTTCATTTGATACTTTTTAAAGAGTAACTAAACCCGAAGTAAAAGCATAACTCCACCCGCTGACCATAGTGGGCGGTGCCAAGAGACACTGAGGCGGGGCCAAATGTGGGGTTGAGCAGAGGAAGTTAAGTGGGGGTGTGGTCAGGAGGACAAGGGAAAGTGGCAGCTAGCTTAATTTGACATATAGAAACATGGAGAGTGACTGAGCGACACTGGTAGTTTCACTACAGATAGATCTTTGAGGTAGAGGATTTTTAACCCCCCTCATCATCTGAGGTTGAGGGAAGCTTTATAGAGCCCAGCGGGCCCGAGCCTTACCAGTTGGAGCAGCTGGCTCAGGGCACTGACTCAGCGATGCCTGAAGCCGGCGCTGGTGAGGCAGTGGAGAACAGAATGGGTCCAGTTTCTGAATGATGTCAGCAGCATCAGTGCTAACATGGGCTAACGTTCAAAGCAGTAACAAACTTTCAGAAAGCTTACATATACATGTAGATTTATATTATCTAAAGTAGTGGATATGATCGAAGGTATAAAGCATAAAACACTATGATCAATGCTCGCAGGTCCAAGTTCTGACTCGGTTCGGGGGCGTGGGTCTGAGTGAGATGGTTTAATACCTGAATGCCTGGGCTTTGATGTAGACATGGACCAAGCTGTAGTGTCTGGACCAATAGGAAAATTCAACTGCAGTAGCCACCGTTCAACCCAAAGAGGGCAGCACTAAGACGATTTTAGGACAAATACTGCAGAATTAAAGTTTGGATAAGTTTGCATAAAAATATATTCAAAACATTGCACAATAACAAAACAATAGCACCATTAAGGCCCAATTTATATATATAGTTTATCTGCAAAGAAAGTTGATATGGGGTTAGTTCCACTTTAACATAAACCTTTCTTGGCCCATTTTAACCGATTAAATAGATATTAAACTGGTGGTTTCTCGTACTCGTACTCGTCGTCTTCCGCTTATCCGGGACCGGGTCGCGGGGGCAGCAGACTCAGTAGAGACGCCCAGATGTCTCTCTCTCCAGACACCTCCTCCAGTTCCTCCGGGGGGAGCCCAAGGCGTTCCCAGGCCAGCCGAGAGACATAGTCCCTCCAGCGTGTCCTGGGCCGTCCCCTGGGCCTCCTCCCGGTGGGACGTGCCTGGAACACCTCCCGAGGAAGGCGTCCAGGAGGCATCCGATATAGATGCCCGAGCCACCTCAACTGGCCCCTCTCGATGTGGAGGAGCAGCGGCTCTACTCCGAGCTCCTCCCGGATGGCCACCCTACGGAGGAAGCTCATTTCAGCCGCTTGTATCCGGGATCTCGTTCTTTCGGTCATGACCCAAAGTTCATGGCCATAGGTGAGGGTAGGAACGTAGACCGACCGGTAAATTGAGGGCTTTGCTTTTCGGCTCAGCTCTCTCTTCACCACAACGGACCGGCACAGCGCCCCATTACTGTGGCAGCCGCACCGATCCGTCTGTGGATCTCCCGCTCCATTCTTCCCTCACTCGTGAACAAGACCCCGAGATACTTAAACTCCTCCACTTAAGGCAGGAACTCCCCTCCAACCTGAAGAGGACAAGCCACCCTTTTCCGGTCGAGTACCATGGCCTCGGACTTGGAGAAGCTGATCCTCATCCCAGCCGCTTCACACTCGGCTGCGAACCGCCACAGCGCATGCTGTAGGTCTTGGCTAGAGGGGGCCAGCAGCACCAGGTCATCTGCAAAAAGAAGAGATGAAATCCACTGGTCCCCAGACCAGACCCCCTCCGGCCCTTGTCTGCGTCTAGAAATCCTGTCCATAAAAGTTATGAACAGGACCGGCGACAAAGGGCAGCCCTGCCGGAGTCCAACATGCACCGGGAGCAGGTCCGACTTAGTGCCGGCAATGCGGACCAAACTCCTGCTCCGCTCGTACAGGGACCGGATGGACCCTAATAAAGGGCCACCGATTCCATACTCCTGGAGCACCCCCCACAGGGCATCACGAGGGACACAGTCGAATGGTGGTTTCTATGCCTTGTAAATGATTGGTCTTTATGTTCTTTTAGTTTTCCAACATTCAGTCACCTTCATATACAGGGGTTGGACAATGAAATCGAAACACCTGTCATTTTAGTGTGGGAGGTTTCATGGCTAAATTGGACCAGCCTGGTAGCCAGTCTTCATTGATTGCACATTGCACCAGTAAGAGCAGAGTGTGAAGGTTCAATTAGCAGGGTAAGAGCACCGTTTTACTCAAAATATTGAAATGCACACAACATTGTGGATGACATACCAGAGTTCAAAAGAGGACAAACTGTTGGTGCACGTCTTGCTGGCGCATCTGTGACCAAGACAACAAGTCTTTGTGATGTATCAAGAGCCACGGTATCCATGGTAATGTCAACATACCACCAAGAAGGACAAACCACATCCAACAGGATTAACTGTGGACGCAAGAGGAAGCTGTCTGAAAGGGATGTTCGGGTGCTAACCCGGATTGTATCCAAAAAACATAAAACCACAGCTGTCCAAATCACGGCAGAATTAAATGTGCACCTCAACTCTCCTGTTTCCACCAGAACTGTCCGTCGGGAGCTCCACAGGGTCAATATACACGGCTGGACTGCTATAGCCAAACCTTTGGTCACTCTTGCTAATGCCAAATGTCGGTTTCAATGGGGCAAGGAGCGCAAATCTTGGGCTGTGGACAATGTGAAACATGTATTGTTCTCTGATGAGTCCACCTTTACTGTTTTCCCCACATCCGGGAGAGTTACGGTGTGGAGAAGCCCCAAAGAAGCCAATACACACAGCAAGACTGGTGAAAGATTGGTTTGATGAACATGAAAGTGAAGTTGAACATCTCCCATGGCCTGCACAGTCACCAGATCTAAATATTATTGAGCCACTTTGGGCTGTTTTGGAGGAGCGAGTCAGGAAACGTTTTCCTCCACCAGTATCACGTAGTGACCTGGCCACTATCCTGCAAGAAGAATGGCTTAAAATCCCTCTGACCACTGTGCAGGACTTGTATATGTCATTCCCAAGACGAATCGACGCTGTATTGGCTGCAAAAGGGGGCCCTACACCATACTAATAAATTATTGTGGTCTAAAACCAGCTGTTTCAGTTTCATTGTCCAACCCCTGTAGGTTTAAGCAGTAAAACATTTTAATGGTGAATGTGTTTAAACTGAGCCATCATGGGACAAACAGTACAGTCTGGTGCATACAACCAGACGAAGAACATGTTAGTCAAATGTAAATTCTGCTATCCTCCAGAAGAAGAAATGCATGTATATTTTGCCCTCTCTGTTAAGTGCCTTGGCACTATCTT
Organism: Girardinichthys multiradiatus; assembly: GCF_021462225.1. Classification (NCBI taxonomy): domain Eukaryota; kingdom Metazoa; phylum Chordata; class Actinopteri; order Cyprinodontiformes; family Goodeidae; genus Girardinichthys; species Girardinichthys multiradiatus. The sequence goes on from NC_061817.1 coordinate 38,066,882, forward strand.
AAGCACTTCACACCAAAGCAATGCAAGCCTGGCTGGCATACAGTAGCTTGAAGTCTTGTTTTAAAACAACAGTCTTAAAATGTTTAGGCACCTTTGCAGCTGCAGCAAAAAGTCAGGTGGAAATATGGCAAGCCAAAGGGGTCAAAGTTCTTGTGCTTTGCAATGCCTGGTGATGTCCAACAGCACAGTGAGAAAGGGCACTAGACGTTTAATACAACCAGACACTAAGTAGACATCCCCAGAGACTAACAAGTGCCACCTGGCAAGTAAATGGTGACTCCATGCAAGAGACACATCTTCAACATTTCAACATTTTTGACTGACAAACAACCACAAGGGCACAAAGTAAAAGCTCAGAGACCAAGTGTGCCTTGTTGAACATAACCTGTTATATTACACCCTCCTTGGTAACAAAGATGGTTGGTTTAAGGGTTATTTCCAGCTCTAAATAAGTAAAAGGAAACCAAACATTTGGCTTTATTTTCTGGCTGACTGCAGTGTCATGGTTCAGATTAATGCATTTAATTATTTAACCATCTGTGTCTGAAATAAGACAGCCTTCTTGGTATCTTCTATTTTAAAGAAACTGCACAGAGACAAGTCACACTTACTCACACAGAAGAAGACAGAAGCGAGTTTCAGACAAAAATGAGAGACCTGAGAAGAATGTCTTCTATGACTTAAATGTCTTACAGAAGAATAATAAGTTACACAAAAATAAGGTAACGGTTGTTTAAACTGACTTGAAAAAAACCTTGTTTTTTCAAGTGTGTTCAATAGTATAGTCTATAGGTGGAAATGCTTTGTGCATAAAGTGTGACTCACAAAAATAAGTGCCTTTATCAGATTATTCTTTTCCTATTTCATGTCTTCTCTGTTTTGCTCAGCATGTTGAGCTCTTCCCATTTCTCCTGCAATCCCTCATGAGGAAACATTCCCATATAAGACCATGGCCAACAAGACACCTGTACAGGCATGAGAGCATGTTTCCCTCAGGATTTCATCGTTTCTTTCTGCATGGTTATTTTACAACTCCACAGCTGGTGAACATTCCTGTCAGACGACTTTGATCACACCATATAAAACATGACCGCACCCACCTTCGCTGCCCAGTTCACCAGCCAGGTAGGAATCATTCCCCCAGGGTTGTCAAAGTAGTTCAAGAACACTGAAACAAAGCACAAGATTGGTTCTCTCACAAGGGCTTCAATTACTAACTGGCTCAACAAAAAAATCCAGAATGGGAAATTATTAAATGGATAACCTAAATATTCAACACGAGCTTAGAGAATAAAAATTAATTCAAAGTTGAAGCAAAACATAACAAATTCACCGTGGCATCACCAAGGAATACAGTAAAAGAAAGAAATCTGAAGAATTACACAAAACATCCAAAACAGATTTAGTATTAGATTTAATGTAAAATGAGTGCTGATCTCTAATTTCCTGGGGGCCAAAAACAATGACTTGTCTTCTAGCCATCCACTAATTGGTTCATACATCTGACATAAATATAAAGTAGATACAAGGCGATGTTCTCTGTGAGACTCCATCATCTAAGATGAGACACTGAATAGAATTGACCCCAAAACAGAACCTTCAGGAATCCCAGAAATAATTTTAGTTTGCTTAGATTTGATCTATTAAAACATCAAATAATGGTGTTAAGGATTTTGACAGGTGAGTGATAATTATCAGAGTATTTAGGGAAAAGTGGTGAAAAAAGACAAAAGAAATCTAAAGTTGTCATCACAAAATGTCAGTTTTTGCTCAACAGTATCAGACTGTCCATTACTTTGTTCTGTATTATTCAGCCAGTTAGTCACCTTTAGTGCCACTGGCTCCATCGCTCTCCATGGCGACGCTCTGCTTGTAGTCCTTCACCCTCAGCACACCTTTCTTCTCTGCACATGCCGTCTCCGCTGAGCTTCTGGCCAGGATCACCCAGATCTTTCGGCCATCTACGTCCAGGTCTCTCCGCTCCCTTATGTACACATACTGAGGTTTAAGTAGTTGGGGAATATGGTCCACTGAATTAGATTCCATAAAATGAACCTAATTATAAAACAACAAAGGAGGTCATGTGTTTGGTTTTGAGAACTAAAGGATACATCTCTGTTTGACAGAGGAAACGGGTACTTCACTTCCCAGTAGATCGCTGTTTGTCCACCAAAGTCCTTCTCATAGAGCTCTGAATGAACAAAAATGACAAAAGTTTAATAAAACAGCATCTAAACAGTAGAAATCTACTAAACTGCTCCAAGATTATTTAAAAGGTGTGTGAAGCTCTGATAATCTGAGGGGAGCACATCTATCCTGGCAGCCAAAGAAAGAAGAGATTTTGTTTGATCAACTTCTCAGCATTTTATCTGCATAAAATGGTGAAGCTGTTGTGATTTCATGAAGAAGACACAGTAGATTGCAACGCTAAAGCTGCAGCCATTATGTGCAGCTTGCTTCATTACTTAACTAGTCTTGGTTTTCTTGCTCCAGTTATTGCTGTTTTCACTCCTGAATGCTCACCTTCCCGTGTTGATAATTAAGTTTGTGTATCTTGAAACTCTTTGCCCCTACAGCCAGATTGAGACGCGGGGGAATTGGAGCGCCGGGTCCCTTCCCTCGCCTGCAACCCGACTCCCACAGCAGCAGCCAAGTTAAGGTGGTTCTGGCATCTAGTCAGGATGCCTCCTACGTGCCTCCTTTTGGAGGTCTTCCAGATATGTCACACTGAGAGGACACCCAGAGTCAGAACCAGAACTCGCTGGAGGGCTTTGTGATTCCCCAGAATGAGCTGGACAACATGACTGGGAAGAGGAATGTCCGGGTTTCCCTCCTGGCCCTGTTACCCTTATGACCTGGATAGGTGAAAGTTGATAGATGGAAGGACAGACTGAGTTTTTTCATTATTTTATTACTATTTATACGGTTTTCTCTGCTTCTGCGGTGATTTTAGTCTTTGTCTTCTCAGGTGCCTTCAGTTCTTTGTCCGGCCACCTCCTTTCATTTCTACATTGTTCCATTTTGGGTTTTTTCTACTTCATTTTCTAAACTATTTTGTTTTTATGTACCTAACCATGTTATGGTTAGGTACATAAAAACAGGTGACTGTGGCTCAGTAGGAAGAGTCTTGCAATCAGAAGGTTGTGGGTTCGATTCCAGCTTCCTCCTGCCATGTGTTGTTGTGCCCCTGGGCAAGGCACTTAACCTCAAGTTGCCTACCGATCTGCGTATCGGTGTATGAATGTGTGAGTGCAATTGGTTGAATGTGGCTCTAGTGCAAAGCGCTTTGAGCGGTCTGTATGACTGGAAAAGCGCTATATAAGTTCAGTCCATTTAACATGTCACTTTTTTTGGCGAGAAGGTTCATTTTGTTTCTGTTGTCACTGTTCACTGTTTTGGACGATTCTTAATAACGACCCAGTGTTCTGAATTGTCTGAGTATTTTAAAGAGCTCATGACGTGTTTTATTTTTGTTTTGTGCCAAACCCATTTAATGTACTTAATCTTATTATAATCTGACCTGAACACACTATTCCAGACAAGCTCCTGTAGGACTTCGGAAACTCTACAAGTTTACGTTTGTGATGGTAGGACAGAAAATGCTTTTTCCTGGCATGCTGATGAGGAACCCAATATGTTAACACCTATTTTGTCCTCCTCACCATCCTCCTCATTGTCTTCTTCACTGTCCTCCTCAGTCTTGTTTGTCTCACTTCCAGTAGTTTTAATCTTTTTACCCATTTCTCTGTAGATATGCGAACTTTTAGAACAGCAGCATACTTTGGCACAAGAGTCCAAAATTGTTAAACATGAAGTTATTAAAGTGAATTATTTCAATTCTGATCTGTGGAAACCAAACGTTTAACTATTCCAGTCATGGTCCTGCTTCGCTAAGCAAACCGACTCCAAAGTGAATCCGAAAGGTCTGCAGCTGAGCTGTTAGTCATGGAGGCTCAGTTAAAAACACAGTTTCTAAATATAATAGAGAATACATTTTATGAGAAATCTTTTTAAAAATACCTTTAACCTTTTGATGTCATTTAAGGCAACAAGACAGATGGCACCTCAAACAGAACTAAATGAATCATTTCCACAAATTTACTAGACTTTAAAAGTCAAATAGACGATACAATAAAACCTCTGTTGCCACTGCAGCACAGTCGGAAACTACACATTTGATGACACGTGTGTGTATGTATGTGTGTGTGTGTGTGGTGGGCCCTGACATGTCCTTTGGATCCAGCATTGGTAATGCATCTATGAGGTTCTGGTGTCTTCAGACTGTCGGACGCTCCAGTTACTGACAGATAACGCTGCTGCGGCTTCTGTTACGCCCTCTGCTGCCCACCTTAACAAATCAAACCATTTACAGCCTCATCGCTGGTCTGCAGGTCAAAACTGGACCATTCCTTCCTCTCCTGATAGAACCTGTCGCTACAGCTACAGCATGTTACCTGCTTGTTTCTGCAGATGTGCCAAGACAAGAATGTTAGAAAGAACAGACACACATGAAAATGGCTGTAACCAGTAGTAAGATGATGATTTCTGAGACAATGAAGATGCTTCTGAGAGAGAACAGGAGTGAACTTCACCTCACCGGGTTTTTTTGTTTACCTTTTACATATCCATCCCAATGTTTCCGATACATCAAGTCCATGTAGACATCTGCACAAAGCTCTGGGGTGCAGCCTCCAAGAGCACCAAAGACTTTGTACTCATAAAGTCCAGTTTCCTGCAAACAGTACATGAAAGTTCTGTCTTCCAACTGCAGGCCAAATGCCACACCCACACTGTGAACAACTAAACCCAAACCACTCAGCTGTGATCAGAACTGGGCTGCATCGCTCCTTTTTCTCTCTCCGGCAGGGGAGAAGTTCTTGGATTTACTTCATCAGGTTCAGATAAACAGATTTTATTTTTTATTATATTTTACAGCACTGAAAAAACATTAATTAGAATAATTTTATTTTATTTTATTTATAGCTTGCCTGGAAAATACAGGATCTGTACAACAGTTTTATTTTATTTTTTTATTTCCTTTTTTGCCAAAGATTTAATGTCTGAAACTGAAACTCTTTAGGTTACCTGGAGCTGACATTATTGTCCTCTTATTAATAGCATAGTGCATTTTAAAAACTAATTGATGGTAAACCTATCTGAATAGTTGGAGCTGGAGTAAAGCTGCCTAACTACCCCTCAAAGGTTCTGTAAGGTTAAGTAAAAGCAAGGGAAATAAAATCCTGCTTACAGGTAATAAAAACCCACAAATCAGCTTGTTGAAAACACTTAATATTACAACAAAAAAAATAAGAAATGTTGGGTTGTTTCCTCTTCAATCATAGCGAAGGCTGCTGACATGACAGTTGTCCAGCAGACAGTCACTGACGCTGGGATGGGAAGCCATCAAAGCTCATTGCCGAAGAAGCTGGCTGTTCACAGAGTGCTGCATCCAGCTTTAATAATGGAAAGTTGAGTGAAAGGAAAATCTGTTAGAAATCAGTGCACATGCTCTTCATGCATATTGATCTGATGTGATATTCTAATTTTCTGACAAACTGAATTTTGGGTTTTCATTAACTGTAAACAAAACGCTCGACATGGATCACTTTGTCCAATGACTATTTAGGAGTTTCACTTTCTCAACTGAATTACTAAAGCAAATGTTTACTGAAATAATTCTGCAGAAAATAAAGCGATGTGGTCTTAATTATAGGGATTTATCGCCCACCCAATTACAATGATCTGTTCATTTCGGAGTTTTCAGACTTTTTGACAAGTTTTATTGCTCATTATGAAAGGATTCTCATAGTGTGGGACTTTAATATTCACTTCTGTTGTGAGGCTAAACCCCTGGTTAAAGACTTCTTGAATATAACTGATTCCTTAAATCTCACAACTTGTGTCTGGGCCAACAAGTTTGGGCCACACCCTGGACCTTGTTTCGGGCCTCGATGAGCTGGTGACTGAAAACTGTGCTTTACCTATTTTAGATCATTCAGTAATTGTATTTGATACTTTATTTCCTCTGGTTTCTGGAAGGGAAAAATGCAACACAGGTCAGCCTAAAAAAGAACCCCACACCCTGGCTTAATGTGGAACTCCTGAACCTGAGGTGAATCTGTAGAGAAGCCAAGCGTTGCTGGAGATGTTCTAGATGAGAAGTATTTCTAACGCCTGGTGATGTCTTCAGCTAAAGCAACCTAAATTTAAACTTTTCCATAAGGGTAAACCAACCACGCAGTTTAAATTTGACAGCCAATGACTTTCTTACATTTTTCAGACATGGGGCCGTAACACCGAGAAACCAGATTTCTGTCGGTAGTTCGTCAGATTACTCAGCTGCTTCACCCGCTGCTGCTGGTCAAGGGTTCTTTGACTTCCAGGTTTTCTCCCTGTCTGGATTACCTGCAGTTTTTATGCAGCTCGATGTACAACCTGTCTCTAGGACCCTCTGCCAGCCTGGGCCATAAAGGAACTGTGGTCAGTATTAGGACCATATGTTTTTATTAAATACCTCATTGATTAGTTGAGTCTTCCCTGCTTGCTTTAAATCAGCTGTGGTAAAACCAATCCTGAAGAAGCCTGGACTAGATGTCTACTCAGTTGCAAACTATGGACCCATTTCACAACCATCGTTTCTGTCTAAGGTCTTTGAAGAAGTTGTTTCCAAGCAGTTTCCTGACTATTTGTAACCAAATAATCAGTTTGATCTTTTTCAAGTCTGCTTTTAGATCTAACCACTCCACTGAAACAGCATTAGTCAAAGTGGTTAATGATCTGTTGGTAAACGCAGACAATGATCTTATTTCTGCTTTACTACTACTAGATCTCAACCCTGCTTTTAGAGGTCTGCCACTGGGTTAGAGAGTGGCTGCTTGCAATTTAACCCAAACTGGCAAATATGAGCACCTTACTCCAGTATTGTTATCTCGTCATTGGTTACATTGTCAGGTCCCAGCAGATTTTAAAGTCTTCCTGCTTACCTACAAGGATCTAAATGGTTTGGTGCCTGTTGCATTTGTACGAGCAGCCCCGTGCTCTCTGATCTCAGGCTTCTGGCCTTTCAACTGGTCCTGCTGCTAGAAGAAAACCTGTTGGGGAGCACTTTCTCTCCTTCCGTGACCCATTTTTGTGGAACAGTCTCCTTCAAGTTAAAAGGCAGCCATGTTCTGTGGAGGTTTTTAAAGCTAAGCTGAAGACCCACTTGTTCACCTTAACTTGAGCATCTTATTCTTATGCCTACTGTTTTACTGCTTCCTTTGGTGTTTCCTTGTTTTAATTGTTGTAAACAGCACTGTTCTTATTATTATTATTCTGTTTGTGAATATTTATAGCAGTTTCACTGCTCTGTTTGCATCTAAACTAGATTCAGTTTAAAAACCTGATCTAAGAGGTCAAAAACCAAAAAAACGACCCTTACTTGACTTTGGAGCAAGTGTGTTTCGATCATTTGGGCTCTCAGTAATTTAAAGAAACAAAACGATCAATGAGTTTAATAAACTCAAGTTGTGATGCTGTAAATGAAGGATTAAAGGTGTTATTTAAAAATAAATCACATTTTAGATCAATTATTTATCTTTAAGATGAATAAATAAGTATTAAACTCAAACACTTTTCCATACCCAGTGTTTTTTCCATTTCCTATTTAACCAGTCGTGGAAAATGTAAAAAAAAAAAAAAGAAATCCTGACTTTTCTAGGCTGGGCAGGAACTCTGCTGAACTGGTTTCTGAAGGAGTGAAATCAGGACGCTGTTTCCGGAGTTTTCCACCTCTGGCCGCTAGGACCTCACATCTGACGCGTTATTTGGTAATAAAAGCATTCATGAAAACATGATGATGTTTTAGAAGGGCAGGGATGGGAGAACATCTGCTGCAGGTTCTGCTGCAGATGTTCTGCAGAGGACCCAGTCCCTCCACAAGCAGACTGCCGCAGGTTTTCCTACCTTATCGTAAAGCCGGTGGATCTGGACTTCCATCGTCTCGGTGAAGAGCTCCCAGCCTCCATCCAGCTGCGGCTCGTCCAGCTCCTTCCAGGCGCGCTGGAACTCCTCATCACTGAACTGCAGTGACATGACGGCTCAGCTCCTCGGACAGCGGCCGCCAGCTGAGCTGTCAGCCCGGAAACAACAACGCAGCTTCCGCCTAAAAACACCAAAATAAAAGCTCGACACATATATGCCTCAGTGCCAAGTTCAGGCTGTTTTCTGTTCAGGTGCCAAGCTTGCATTCACCATAATGTGCCCCATAAAGCCCCAAGGTTAAGATTTTCAGGAAATTTGAATGTCAGACCTTACCACTGTTAAAGTCATCTTACAGCCTACACATCATGGAAAAGTCTGCTGACTTGACTGTTGACCAGCAGACGGCCACTAACCTGCTCTACAAGAAGGTTAAACTCTTTGCTAAAGGATCACTGTGTGCTGTTTGCGAGCATTTAATGAAAAGTTGAGTGGAAGGAAGAAATGCTGTAAAAAGATTCACAAAAACTAAAATATTACCACATAGATCCTCCCTTACTTCCATATAGCATGAATATAACATCTATGCTGCGTATTGCTTTATTTGACACAATATATGTTGTGAATTAATGCTATATAAATCAACTGATTTGAATTGAATCACTTGATTTTGAAATTCTTTCTTTATATTTTACTTCTGAGTATTGATATTCAAGATTTTTGAGCTGGAGCTCAGAAAGATGTGTTCAAAAATTAAACCTTTGCAATCTGGCTTTCTATGTTGCTATTGGAGTAGCGGCTTCTTCCTCTCTGAGTGGCCTTTCAGTCTTTCATGGCATTCTCTGACCAGCAGCATCTTCACAAGGTCTGCAGCTTTTGTTCTTTTGTCCTTTCCTGAACAGTATGATGGTTGGACATCTCCATGCTGTTTATGCTTACGTATAACTGCTGGAACACATAAATGTGGAACCGTCAGTCATGTGAAAATGGAAACCTAAGAATGAATCAGACTTGTGGAGGTCCATAACTCTCCTCCTGATATTTTGGCTGATTGCTTTTGATTTTTCCATGATGTCACACAAGGTAGCAGAAGGTTTGAAGTCTTCTTAAATCAACAAGTTTGTCTTGATCTTACTAAAATATTCTCAACTAACCTATTAGAAGCTTACAAAGCCATGACATCATCACTTGGGTTTTCCCTATTGCCTTAAAGGCAAAATAGTTATAATGTTGGCAATGCTCTTTATTTGAGGAAACTAATAAAAATAACTGACCCAAAACAGGAAACGTTTTGCCAGATTTAATGTCGGATTTGACTTTTACTTTTAGAACAGAATTATTTGATAATTGCATTTTTTGTATTTTATTTTGAAAAACTGAGCAGGAAGCGTCCCTTTCCGTGATTGCTGGCAGACACAGACGCTTGACGTCCTCCTCAGTGAGGATGGCAGTTCGGCCAACAAGCATTATTACTCAGGACTTACAGAGAGTCGGACTGCAGACCGAACCGAACCGGGCAGAATTCTTTAGGAACCGCCTTGTTTCAGTTACAGACAGCTTTGGACCCTTGGTGTGGGTATAACTTGTGAGGTAACAAATCTTTCTAAGTTCTAATTTCAACAGAATTTATTATCCTTCAAATAAAAGCAGCAACGTAACTAATGATGAGTTAATTTCGCCTTCAGCAGCTTTTATTCCATTTTCTAGGATTTAATCGTAATATATGCAGCTGAACGTGGCTGTGTGCTTTGATTTATTTTCATATTTCTGGATATGATATCTGGTAAAGTGTCTTACATTATTTGGGACTGTATAAATAAAGCGAATTGAACTAGAAGGTGAATTAGTGCGCATGTGTGGGAGGAAGATTTAAAACCTGATTTTTCTCTAGTTCCCAGATCCATTAAATTAATTCACTCTGCAGAGACTTTTCTCTTTGATTTCACTCATCTTGCTTAAATTGTCCTTCACAAATTACACTACAATTTATTCTTAATTAACTCTTACTTTATTTAGGCTCTCCTCGTACAGTCTCTACAATTTCCTTCAAGGAAAACACAAATAGTTCAGTTTATTCTTGCTTCTTTGACTAACTGTTTGTTTCTTGCTCTTAAATGAATGTAAACCAAAGAAGTCTGTTGGTTCCTCTAACAAGAAAAACAACATCCCAGTTTGCAGTTTCAGAGGCTTTTTATTTGTTGTTGCTTTAAGTTATTGCAGTTTTAATGCTTTACATGAACAGATTGTGGAGAATAACTTGCATTCTTCACAGTAATGCTCCTGTAAGATCCAAACTGAAACAGTGTCCACTGTGCAAATCATTCCCAACAGTCCCCAAAACGTTTTTCATCTTTGGATTTTATTTATTCAATCGCTGCGTCTTGTTGCATTTTAATATTTCTAGAAATTTTTGGCGAACACAAAAGATATGTATTTGTTTTACAACATATCTGCAAATTGGACCCAACCAAAAATAAACCCCTAAGACTTTATTGCAACGCCAGGAAACAAATACAAGTCTCAAAACTGTTGTTTTTTAAATTTTTGGTCCAGAACTTAATTTTTTCATTTACAAGAAGAAGGTTGATTTAGTTTCTCCTGAACTGTTTCTGTGTTGATTTGGCCCATGTGTGTTTGGACCCGCCACCTGCTGAAAGACCCAGTTTTAAGCCATTTTCAGTTTTCTGTCAAAAGCCTCCAGATTTTTATTTAAAATCTCCTGAAGATTCAAAAAATTCATGATGCCGTGCAGTATAAAAAGAGACCTGGAAGCTCTGGTGGGGAAATAGGCCCACAGCATTTAGTCTTTGTTTAACAATAAACCGTATGTTGATGTGAAACAAGAATATTTTTAATAATGATGCCACAGAAAGCTGTTAAAATGTTCATAACAAGAGCTTGAGGAGAGCCATGTCAGGTTAGCAGGTGGTTCTTCATTGCGTGGAATGGATTTTGTTCAGACTGCTAAACTTCAAATGTTTCAGACATCCAAAGAAGCTCAGTCTGTTTAGGTGTTCAGACCTTTATTTAGCACCATCCCGATGTTCGTACCAAGTCTCAACCAGAGATGGTAACGTAATAAGCTAAGGTGACCAGATTTCTGAAGTCAAATCTGGGGGCATTTCCAGCTCGGAGATTAATAGAATTAAATGTTATCAAGATATAATGAAAACATTGGTACAGTTAAGGTGTCATTTATTTAAAAATATTTATTCATAATTAAACAAAAAAATCAAACCTAATAGCAGGAAAGTGTCTATCCACACTTGTTAGAATTTCATAAGAGTAATAAAATGAATAAAGTAATATTACTATTAATATCCGTCTTCTCTCCTTTCCTTCTTTTTTCTAACACTTTCTTTACCTCCTCTTAGCTTTACTGTTTTTTCTATCAGCCTATTTCCCTCCTCTCTATCTAACTCCTCCCATTTTCCTCTGCTCTGCAGTCGTTCACTGTTCTTAAACAGACATAATATAATCACAATCCCCATACTGAAAAAATACAATTTAACGAATAAAATAAAATTAGTTTTTTATTTCAGATATCCTTTAGAAATTGGTTATTTTGAGATGAGAAAATAGGATAATCCTAATATAATCTTATAAATATTAACGTTTCTTTAATAATTTGACCAGTTTCCTCAGCTGATGAAATGCCAAAATTGTTATAATTGTTAATTGTTATATTTAGCAATGAAACCCAACTATTTTTATCTGGAGCTAATAGCTAATACAACAGAAGAAATGCATATTTAACCATGTGGTTGTCTCTCCCTCCTCATCATTTTCAGTTCATGCAGTTCTTGCCTCATTCAGTTTCCCTGTTACTAACTGCTTTATTTTCTTTGAGGAACTTTCAAATGTCCAAACACTCCTCAGCCTGAAAGTCTGTGTTCACATATAACAAAACAACTAATAACTAGCTCTGAAAATATAAAGGTCACTAATCAACTCTAAAACATCTTACTTTGGACGAACCCTTGTTGACACTGTAACTCCATTTTCCTAATTCAGGCAGCGCTTAAAAAGTGATTTCTCCTTCTGTCCCTTACTCAGCTGCTACTCCCTGTCTCCCGTCTTGCCTTTTCTTGTTCTGTTCGTTCATCAAAGCTTGGTTTATTTGCATTTGGGTCCTCACCTTTAGTAGAACAAAACCCATCCAAGCCTTATTTTGTTTTACTTGGGCACAGGGAATGTTGACAACACTATTAACGTTTTCTACCGCGAACCAAACCTTCGTCACGGGCAGGATCAGTCCAGTCCAATAATCAGCCTAGTCCAAGGATCAGCCAAGTCCAAGGCAGTGAACTTCTTCTACTCTCTCTGTGACGTTAATAGTGGGGCGACCAGCTACCATAACAGCAGTTGTTGCAACATGTTCACCTGCACTTTCTACCCCCAGCTACCGTAATAACAGTCTACGAAACATTTTTTATTCTCATTCACAAAACGCTAAAATCGGGGACATTTTTTGGGGCACAGCTTTACCCAGGGACATGTTGTCTAAAACGGGGACGTCTGGTCACCCTAGTTTAAGACTCCATCTCCAGTGACGTTTAATTAGCAAAATAAAAGACTTCAGACTGGCCATGGACTTGTGCCCTAAAGACTTGAGGTGTGTCTTGGACTCGTGGTGGTCTAACCACGAGAGACCCGAGTCATAGTATAGAGTGAAAGGAAGTTGATATCTGAGCTCCAGACTGCAGCTGCATGTTTTACTGAGCTTATTTTACTGAGCTTGATTATCAGCCAGTGATGTTGGTGGACTATTATGGGATGTTAATGGTTCATAACAATCTGATCATGTTAGCTGTAGCTTCACAATAATGACCACATGAATGTCTCTCTGACTGAACGTTGAATTGAATTACTTTAAATCATTTTGGAAACAAAATACACATTCTCTCACTGCTAAGCTAGCTACTACATTACAGGACACTTCAGGCTGAAAATGTCAAAATAAAAGCACTTCCTGATCCGTTCATTTACAGTAAGGAAGGGCATTTTCAATCCTCAACGGGTCAGTGTCAAGCAAGGTTTAGATGTGTCTCTGCTTCTACACACCTGAATCAAATGTACGGCTCATGTGTTACCCAGTGATGGACTGTCGACCTGTCCAGGCCCAGTGAGGAGAACAAAACCAGATTTAGAGTAACATCTAATGAAGGCATGGACAATATGAAGACAGCTGTTAACTTAGTCATTCCAAAGATAGAAAAGCAGAATTTCAACATGAACAGGTTTTAATCTCTTTCTCGTATTTCCTTGGAGCATAAAGGCATGTTTAGATTTATAATAGGGTAAGTATTACATTTTATCTTCTTTCAAATTAATTTAATGCAGCATTTAGCAGATTTTAGGACGGTAAATTAAATATCAAAAGAGTAAAAGATAATTGTTACTAAATATTAAAAGACAGAAAGATAATCATTAAATGATCATGTGATAATTTAGACCTGAGGACAAACAGTCCAGGTTTGGACTCCTGCAGAGTTATTTACTCATTACTGATTTTCTGCTCACTCCAGTTTCCTGGTCAACAACTTACTGCTAAATACTTACAATACAGTATCTGCAATACTGTGAACATTTTTCACTTTCTGTGCCGATAAAATCCTAGTCCTGCATGCTGTTTTTTCTGTCTTTCCTGTCTTTAGATTAGCCCACATGCTGGAATGTTAAACTCCCACATCCAGAGGTTGTGAAATCCAATGAGAGCTTTAGATTTAACCCAAAGATTGATACTGATCCTGAGGTCCAGTACCAAGAGTCCACACAAAATCAAACCTGTTTACAAGCAATGATTCTGTTCTGGGAATAGCAAGATGAACTCCTGCAGCATCTGGCTGGGATGAAGCAAGTTTTGCCTCCTTTTCTTTGTCCCTCAGCATCTGAATCACAGCTTTGCATCAGGAAAACATGCAGGCAGAAGAAGGAGGGGACGGTTGTGAAACTGCTTGTGATTTCAAAGCTTCTTGCACTTCAATGAGCGGCCCGTATCTTGCGCTCTCCAGGGAATGTCTCGGCTCATGCTGGGCTGAGCAGAACTGCGTCATTCTCCCCTGACTGGGTTAAGAGGAAGCCTGGATTGTGCAAAGAGGTTACATTGGTTTATTGAAGCAGCATGTGGTGGTCAGAGTGGGCTGGTGAATTGTGAAATAGGATGTGGAAATCAAACCAGAAACATCTGCTTGGTCTCGTTTCTTTTGCATTGTGCAACTAAAATTGGCCTTTTAACATTTTCACTGGTTTGTTTACTGCTTGGTTTGTTTCTCCTCAGATTAGGAGATCCTGAACCTGGAAAAGAGGGCAACAACGAGGAGCCATCTGTAGTTGGTAAACACAGAGCAGCTGGATCCTGATCCTGCAATGCCAGAAGAACTTAACAAAGACGCAATGAAAACGCCAGCGACCTCAGAAAAGCCCAAAGCCGACGAGCAACCAGCAGTCTCCATGACGACTGTAAACATCCCCCTGGTTAATGAGGTCCAGCTGACCGCAGCCACCGGGGGCACAGAGCTCTCATGCTACCGCTGCACTGTCCCATTTGGTGTGGTGGTCCTCATCGCTGGTATTGTGGTCACCGCGGTGGCGTACAGCTTCAACTCGCACGGATCCACCATCTCCTACTTCGGGCTGGTGCTGCTCTCCGCCGGACTGGTGCTGTTAGCCTCCAGTGCCGTCTGCTGGAAGGTGAGACTGGAGAGGAAGAAGGAGAGGCGACGTGAGAGTCAGACCACCCTGGTCATCAACCAGAGGAGCATTTTTACATGAACCCGCTTTCCTAAATCCGTGAAGAGGACTCTCTGGAATGTAATCCGACATCATTGCGTTTCTGACCTGTAAAAGCTCCAACAGCAGGCCTAGAACTGAAGGCTTTGAAGACACCGTCAGGGGTCTATTTGTCAAAAAGACGACAAGCATCTGGAGTGCTGGAAACGCAGCCAGGAGGAATGTTTCACAATTAAAATGAATTACCACTGTGCACAGTGGTGGAGAGGAAGTCTTCGATTAATCCGCTGCCGCATGTGGCAGATTTGATTCCAACAGGAAGGGCTGTGGAAAAGAAAGGCTCAGGATGGAGGACAGAACCAGGAAAATCCACAATCATATTTATCTTACAGGCCTGCTGTGGGAATAAGGTACATGATGAGCTGGAAGGGAGGGCAGGTCGGGACTGGTCAACCTTTCATAAACGTTCTCCTGAAGCACTTTCATCTTCCACATCATTGTTGATTACAAACCTTATCTGTTAGCAAATTTAATATCATGCAAAATTTGGACTTGCTTACTTTGGAGACATTTAAATATAAACCTCATGTTTATGGTCCACAATGTAAGAGATATGAATCTAGAAGTTATTGCATGTATAACAAGATGAGTTGCAATAAAGCCATCGATATTCCAACATGTGGCAGATTTTAGAATAAACTGGTAGTTTGATGAAGGCTGATGGAAAATAAGAAGTCCATGTGATCACTGGCCTTTTGAAAGGATATGTGACTCATTGCTCTGAATTTTTTTCACATTTTATCACTTATTTATCTCCATAAAACAAATTATTCTTTCTAGATTATTACCTATGTAGCTGATAAAATGAAAAAAACAATAAGATTCAGGGGGATTTCTTGACGGAAGCACATTGCATGAGTAATAACAGGTTAATAGCGTTGTTCCAAATGACACTTACTGTGCAGAACTGTTGAACACAAAGGAAAAGCCAGAATTCAGATGTAATTTGGCTCTCATGCAGAGCAATGATGGGTGTAAATTAGGCCCCAGAAGCAGCACATGGTAGCACCATGACAAGTGGAGCCAGGCTATTATTATTATCTGGCAGTTGCAGGAGCATCCAGCAGTCAGTTGGAACAGCATAACGCTATCATGTGGCCTCATACAAAGACACAATGTAACCAGTTAGATATAGGAGTCTGTTAACCGTCACTAACTGTTTTAACTGATGCAACTGCCTGTAAACAATTCATTACGCCGCAAGGTATTCCAGTACTGTACAGCACCACTCCGAGGTCCTACTGCCCTTAACCTCTTCTGGTTCCAAACAGCACATGTCCAAAGGACAAACCCATCCAGGTTCTCTTCCAGTTCACAACTGCGCATATGAGAATAAACAATATATAATTTAAGGTTATGGGTCATAATTAGAGTTAGCACATGAGAGCAAAAAATGTATGATCTAAAAAAAACAGAGCGGTGGAGCCTGAGAATGATGCCTACAGCTGCCTACTTCTCTCTTACTCCATCTGGTGCTCTTTCCACATCCAGTCATTTGCTTACCCATCAATCACCTGCATGTGGACCAAGTACACCCAAACCAGATCCTTCTGGGTGCTGAACAGGTTCTGCACTTGCTGTGTTAACAGTTATGCGTTGTTGATGTCTGAGGTCAGAGGAGGATTTGCAGACTGGTGCCAGGTAAAAGAAAGGCAACAGAAGCTCAATTTACCACTCATTACAAGTAAGGTAGGCAGAATTATCTCTGAACACACGTCTAACCCTGAAGTAGATGGGCTGTAGCAGAAGACCACACCAGGTACCACTCCTGTCAGCTAGGAACAGGAAACTAAGGCTACAGTTCTCACAGGGTCACCAAAACTGGACAAAAACAGGTTGGCCCGATGAGTCTCAATTTCAGCAGCAGGATTGAGTTGGTCGAGTCAAAACTTGGAGTGAATATCATGAAAGCATGGATCCACCAGTTCATACTGGTGGTGGTGGTGTCATGGTGTGGGGGATCTCTTGACACACACTGGATCCCTTATTATTAATGAGCTTCATCCTCATCAAGGACGTTCAGTCAGCAGATCTGCAGAACCTGTGTTGCTGTCATGTCAGCATGGACCAGAATCTCAGACGAATTGTTCGGGCTCCTTGTTGATTTGATGCCACCAAGAGTTAAAGCATTTCTGAAGCCAGATTGTACCTCGGTATACACAGAAACATGATGTTTCCCTTTTCAGAACAATTCAAACAGGATAAATTCACAACAGAAACACCTCAAGGTACATTTACTTAAGGAAAACCATAAAATTAATAATAAATAAATAGAAACCATAAATTTAATATTAAATGGAAATGTGTTGACACAACAACAACATCCACTTTTCTATGTAAACCTATCTGCTGACTCATAATGAAGTTTCTGCTTTTACATTTTGTATTATTTTATTTTGTCTGCAATACTGAAAGGAAGCTGAACTCTTCTGTTTGACCCCATTGGTTTTAAATAGCCTGGACAGGGAAGCATATTTATAGGCAGCATTTGCATTGCTATGCATCCGAGTGACACCAGACACTACAACTAAAAGGTTTCCTTGCGTCAGAGGAGACCCTACAACACACGGTGTCACTTTTGGGAGCTCACCACCCTTCAAGCGTTCAGATCGCTAACACATTTATGAGACACACGATGCTTAGAGGGCGTCTGCTCCCCCGCTTCTCAGGTTCAGAGGAAGCCAGACTGAAGCTGGAAAAATCGAGAGACTTGATATGAAGTTGGACAGCTGCTCCCCGTCAAGCATCTTTAGCTTCATTAGGCGAGCTCCTGCGGGGTCTGTGTGCGTCACTTTTTGTGCCTCACATGGTTGTCATTCCACCCAGGGCCATGCTGCCCGGTTAGTTTATCAATAAACAGGAGGTAGTCTGGAGAGGTAAAGTCCTCACAACAGCACAAATAAAATAAATCTTTCATTATCGATGAAAAGTTCATTTATTTGACTAATTTAATTCAAAGTGTTAAACAGAGAGATTCCTTCCACACATAGTTATATATTTCATGCATTTTTCATGTTAATTATGATTATTCTGTTTTACAATTTCTGAAAATCTAAAAACCAGTTTCACAGAAACCAGTGAAAAAAAAGTCCATAGATTCTCCATATGGTTTGGGTCAAGCCAGTTTCCATGGTGTTACCATGGCAATTAAAGCAGGTATTGGTACTGCTGTCACTGTGTGCTGGTCCTGCTGGAAAATGAAATCAGCATCTCCATAAAGCTTCTCAGCATGAAGTGCTCTGAAATGACTGTGTTGCCTGCGTTGACTGTGTTGCCTGCGTTGACTGTGTTGACTGCGTTGACTGTGTTGCTTGCGTTGCTGCGTTAACTGCGTTGACTGTGTTGCTTGCGTTGCTGCGTTAACTGCGTTGACTGTGTTGCTTGCGTTGCTGCGTTAACTGCGTTGACTGTGTTGCTTGCGTTGCTGCGTTAACTGCGTTGACTGTGTTGCTTGCGTTGCTGCGTTAACTGCGTTGACTGTGGTCTTGATAAAACCTAGATGGCCAACAGCAGGAGATGACTTGACTTCTTATAATCACCAATAATCGCCGACTGTGGAAACTTCACAATGGACCCCAAACACCTTGGTTCTGTCCTTCTCCACTCGTCCTCCAGACTCTGGGACCTTGAGCTTCTTTAAGATTCTTCTGTGCGTTTGTAGTTCAGGAGCTTCTTTAAACAAGGACTGTGACAGCTGTGGTCCATGTTCTCCATGTTCTGGATATGTCCTGGTCGTCTTTGAATTCTGACTCCAGCTGCAGTCCACACCTTCTGAATCGTCCCCAAACTCTTGCCTGGGCTTTGCTAGGTGATTCTCTCCAGGCTTCCGTTATCCCTGTGCCCCTTTTCTACCATACTTTTTTTCCCACTAAACCTTCCATTAATATGCTTGGATTCAGCATTCTGAACACCCAGCTTCTTCAACAATGACCTTCTGGTGGAGGGTGTCAGTGATTGTCTGCTGCATAATGTCATGTCAGTATTCTTCCCCATGATTGTGAAGGCCCTAACAGAACATTTATGCGCTAAAAATTGTTTGATGGGTGGAATAAAAGAAGTTGGAAGGTTTCATGACATTTTAGGGTTGCACTGAATATCATTTTACACGGAACCTTTCTTCACCACAGCAACAGTAAACATCCGTCTGAATCTCTACCCTTCAACACAACCGAATGCACACTGCTGAAATTCCCCCCAAATTAGACATAATGAGCTGAGCTCTTGCAGTCTTCTCGATCCATCCACTTCTCTCCAGCTTAGCAGCTGTGCAGCCTGAAGATAAAGAGGCTTAAACAGACCTGATCCGACTGGTCTCTGACCAGCTGGCAGGGCTGGAGTGATGTTGCAGCTTTGTGTAGAACAAGGAACCCAGACAAGCCAGTGGTTTTCAGAGGTGGTCTGATTGTTAAAGGTATTTGGTACAGATTTCTGAGCTGATCTGATCTACAACGAATGCCCAAAATCTGGTTTTGTACCAATAGTTTTAGGTAAAGGAAAGCTTAGTGGATCACAGCCCAGAGCTGGCTGGCTGTCTAGAGAAACCATCTAAAAACAAAAACCTGAAATATAATTGTTTGATAAAAACAGCAAAAAAAATCAAAGCAACTTAAGAATCAGTGCATAAAAGTCTGTAGGACCTTAAAATACACAGTGCCTGTTTTGGAGAAGTTCTGCATCATGTTGTGTTTAGCGGCTCTTTTCAACCTGAGCTGGACTTCAGAGAGACTGTCAGGAATGAATGTCCAAAAGCTGAACAGCTGACATGTCTGAAGGTAGATGGTAAATAACAGAGAGCGAGGTGTGATCTGACTGAAAGAGAGTGTTTTACCTGCATTGAGCGTCTATTAGCAACACTGCTCTGATGGTGCAGAGACGTTCACCATCATGTAAGATTTTACTTCACAGGCAATCATCAAATTAGACCTTTGGAGGTCATGCAGAAGCGAATATTCTCTGTAAAGGTGGCACTCTGATTACTGAAGTTAGAACGCAGAAATGAAATATATTTCCCATCGACTGGTTAGTTTTTATTTAACTGGAGGGCCACAGACGTTGACTCAGAGCCCAACTGAGACTATAGATACCATTCTTACCAACTACAAGTTCAAATGAGATAATTATGAAAAATGACCGTCATGAAGAATTTGTTCTCTGGGCATGTTGAGGTGTCTCCAAATAGCCACCTTCTTCCACATGTTTGCTGTGTGTCCCACATGGTTTGTTGTAAAAACTCTTAACAAAACCTCTAATGGATTTCATCCAACGTTGCATTTTCTTGTCACTCTTTTATAAAGGCCAGACTAATGGAGAGCACAACTAACTAATTTTCCTACCTAAACTGTGGATCGCTGCAGCTCCTCCAGAGTTACCAGGGACCTCTTGGCTGCTTCTCTGATAATTTCTCTCTTGCCCAGCCTGTCAGTCTAAGTGGACATCCATGTGTTGATCTGCAGTTGGTCCATCCTCTCCATGGTCAGATGATGAATTGAACTCAGCGATGTTCACAGTTTCAGATATTGTTAATAACTTAACCCTGCTTTAAATCTTTCCACAACCTTCTCCCTGACGTATCTGCTGTGTTCCTTGGACTCCATGATGCAGTTTGTGCTCTAATATTCTCTAACAAACCTCTGAGGTCTTCACAGAAAGACTAGATGTATCCTCAGATTAAATTACACACTGCTGGACTCCTGTTACAAACCAGAGGACCTTTGGAAGCCATAAATTACACTGGAGTGTTTTTAGGGGTACCGGTTTCCTGGGGGCTGAATACATGCCACACTGGTCATATTTTTATTTGTAAGAATCATTAAGAACTACGCATCATTTTTCTTCTAATTCATTTTTATGCTCGATTTGACCTTGTTCTATCACATTGAAAATCAAGGCAGATGGATTAATCAGAGGAGGGAAAGTTATATAGAAAAAGAATATTCAGTATATATACAGATGCTTCTAAAATGTTAAATGATAAAGGAGGTATAGCATTTGTAATTCCAGATTTAAATATTATGAGAAATAAAAGAATAACACATAAATTGACAGTGTATACAGGTGAATTAATGGCTATTTTAATGGCTTTAGAATGGATTGAGGAAACAAAACAGAGGGAGGTTTTAATTTGTTCAGATTCAAGTAGTGCATTAATAAGTATTCCAGAGTTAAATTCAAATTCAAGGCAAGATATTATATTGGATATAATTAACTCAATTTTTAGGATTAAAAATTATGGTTCTCATGTTAAACTAGTTTGAATTCCTGCCCACATTGGTGTGGTAGGAAATGAGTTGGCTGATAGTTTTGCTAAGAGTGCAGCAAAAAAGAATATGGTTGATTTAAATATTAAAATGAGTAAAAATGTACATCAAGAAGAAATGGCAAGAACAGTGGGATAGAGGAGGCAATGCTTTTATTATAGCATCCAAAAAAAAGTTGGGGAATTTAGGAAATGTAATAGACGTAAAAAAGAAGAAGATATTATATCTAGAATAAGGTTTGGACATACAGGATTAAATAGTACTCTTAAAATAATTAATAAACACAATACAGGTTCTTGTAATTATTGTGAAAAATTAGAAACAGTGCAACATATTTTTTTAGAATGTAATAAATATGTTCAGGAAAGAGATGTATTACTTAGAGATTTAAGTAGGAATAAAAATAAATTAGACATTAGGGACTTGTTTCAGAGATCATCTGGGGATGTAGTTTTTAACAGTATTTTTAGTTTTCTATGAAGAACAGGTATTGTGGGAAGATTATAATAGTTTAACGTCTGGTCCATTCTCCAATCTGGTTTGCAAACAGCAAACCGCCATAAAAAAAAAAAAAGAAGAATCAGAGGAGATGTGGAGCAGCTGTGGCAGAAGGTAAACAGGGAGGCTTCGGCTATGTTCATACTGCAGGCCTTAATGCTCAAATCCGGTTTCAGAAATATGATTTTTTTGTGTGGTTGTTCACATTACTTTGAAAATGTTAGATGTTATGGATTAGGTGCACAACAGAAGCCATTTATTGTCAGCGGGTGTCGTGTGGGAAACATGTGAATAAAAGGAGAGTAAAACTCTCCGTTTAGGGAGATCTGAATGCCAATTTAGCACAACAAACTGTCTGGATGCAGAGACACAGCCAGCAATGGTGGGGCAGGGATGTTAACTTTACAGAGACCGAGTTTATTCAGAACTTTATCATGACGGAAAAACTTTTAATCATATATGTCAGCACCTCTCCTCTCACCTCCACAGGAAGAAGACTTGATGTGATCCAGGGTATCAGACTGCAGCAGGGGCAGATGCTCTTTAAATGGTAAATGGACTGAACTTATATAGCGCTTTTCCAGTCATACAGACCGCTCAAAGCACTTTACACTAGAGCCACATTCATACTCACTAACACATTCATACACCGATACACAGATTGGTAGGCAACTTGAGGTTAAGTGTCTTGCCCAGGGGCACATCGACATATAGCAGGAGGAAGCTGAAATCGAACCCACAACCTTCTGATTGCAAGACAACTACTCATCCTACTGAGCCACAGTCGTCTCGATAGCATTTTAAAGTCCTCTGTTTGAAGGGTTGTATATGAATTTTACAATACAAACTACGTCCCACATCCAGACGGTTCCTATGGGCCTTTCAGTTAGGCTTGAATAAAATTGTATCTCTGTTTTTTAACGTCTCGCTGTCTCTCCATTTTGCGGTTCTATTCTAGCCCCCAGTCTGTTTTTCTAACTGCTAGAATGGACAAATACGGCAACACCTTAGAGAACATAAACAACAGGGAAATGATGAAAACAGAGACACAGAAGAACCCTAAAAACCCAAACAAGGATCATAACAATAGAGGATGTTTTACTTGTTTTATTACAAATGATTCGTGATCAACTCCTTTTAATAAAAACTATTATAGTTTTTGATATGATCTAATTATTTATTAAATTTGATTGTAAATTTCCATCAAGGCGGTCTTATCACAGTACCTGAACCAGGACTTTAAACGTTATTTTTTAAAATCCTTTTTCGACCTTATTCCATTAAATACGTTTTCTAAATAAATGAATTATGTCATTATTAATGTTAAAGTGACTTTGTTAAATTGGGATGCATCAAAAGCCGACATCAGACTCTCAAGCATAAGTTGTCTTAAAGCAGCTCTGCTTCCCTCAGCTAGGCCTTGATTTGACACGACCCCACCCAGTGAGAGGAAGTCCAGAATCAGAGGAGGCCATAGAAATGAGCCAAACCACGTCTTTGAAACTCTTCTCAGTCTCACGCAGTGGGTCAGCTCCTTCCTGCAGGGAGAGGTGTGTTTGCCCTGTGATCCTTTGGTTTGTTTGGATTGAAGCAGAGATTTTATGAACTGAAGAGTCTATTGGTCCAAGACAGGGAGAGAAAACCTCTGCTGCAAACCCTGTAATGAGACGCACATTTAGAGGTGAACCAGCGGTTTTTTGGTTCATTTAGAAGGAGCAGCTTCAGTCACTGGGGGCAAGAGAGACAAAAGTCAAAAACTTGAGTGAATCTTTGTTCTGGGATGTTTAAAACTTTCCAGAAACTCAACGTGCACCTAAATGCTAAAAACACCAAACATCTGCAGATCACATAACACTGGTGTGAGAGGTTCTGCAGAACTTGCACTTTTTACGATCCTTTCATGTGTTGCCAGAGGTTTCTGGAGTGGCTGCTGTGTTGGTTGTTCAAAGTCCCAGAGGTTCTGAGGGCTGGTCCAACCCTCATTTTACTACATAATAAAGACAAAGCTCTTCCCGACTGTTTCCTCCCTTTTTCACACTGAATCCCATATCAACAGGAGTACTGTGTCACAAATCCATTTTGTTTTTTATTCTAAGAAGGCTTCAACCAAACTGGACAAGGGATCTCAAGGATCTTTAACAAATACATCATATAAAAAGCAAACTGATAAAAACAAGCCATAAAGGATCATTAATTTCGAGTGAATACGTGCAAACTCTTAATATTTGTTTAGTATGAGGCAGAAAGCTGTTTAGGTGTCTGGTGGTTCTGTAGCTCTGTTAACCTGATGGTAGCAGTTCATAAAGTTCATGCAGATGGTGTGAGGAGTCTGACTATGTTCAGAGCTCTGATCCTGCGGCTCCTTAGGGCCATTTTGTCTGACATAATGTTGATTTCAAGTGCAGGAACCTTTTCAGAACCCAGCCTAGTGGAGTTTTTCACTTCGTCCTGAATGGACCCTGAACTAAACGTGAAGCTTTGTAATGAGAAGGTGCTAAACATTTCTCATTGGTTGAATCTCTTCAGCATTTTATTTCAGTCATTTTCCACTTTTCGCTTCTGTGCAGTTCAGATTCTCTGTCATCTTAAAATTACTCCACAGTGGTTCGCAACATTTAAAGCTGGCCTGCCATGCTGTGTTTTACATAGTCTGCATTCAAGTATATTTATAACATCGTACAGATTAAGTGGAAATATTTAAATAATGGAAGTCTGGACTTCAGCTGCAGCATCTCCTCAAATATATAAAGAGAGAGGTAAGATTTGTTCTGGTAAAGTTAAAATATTTGTACACAGTTTATGTTATTACATGTCAGTTAATGCAGCGTGAGCTCTGATTGTCGCTCCTTCCCTGGTTTTAAGTTTGAAAGGAGCGCAAGCGTTGCTGCTGTTTTTGTGTGGTCGAGATTCCTATGGGACACATTTTTAAAGATTATTCCTGCTCCTGAATTAGAAGTGATTTTAGTTCATTTTCACAGCTTAATAGTGCTTAAACTGCCACAAATGATGTCTTTAGAACGCAGTTTGTAATCCTTATCAGACCTCTGCCTTTTTCTTCTGTCTCTTGGAGTTGAGATCACTGAGGTTAAGCTAAAATCCACTCTAACTTAACATTTCCAAACACCTTAGAGTGGCAGCCCGTGGCTTTTCAACCATAATCCCTATGAACACTCGGAGATAATGCTGTATTAGACCGATTTCACTGTTTTAGTTGCTTGCTGGTCTTTTTGTTGTAGTGGGCAGAGGTCTGTGGTCCCAGATGGCTCCTGCAGGAGGAGGACCGGCTCAGAGTCAGGCGACATACTGTAATATACATAGACAGCCTGGTTCACAAGCCCGGTAGATAGAAGCCTAGGAATAAAACGTTCTGGAGCCCATAGTGGAAACAACCAGTCATTGCAGGTGTGGTACCATGCTGATATGCAGCACATCTGATCCACAGCTCTGTAGAATGTTGTGAGGATGATGGTAGGGCGTGATGTTTGTTTGCCCGGTAAGTTCAGGCTTTTCTCGAACCCAGTGGTGTTTCTTGACCAGGTGAGGTCATCGGATGTCTGCACTTTGAGAAATTTAATGTTATTCACTGTTTCGGCTGCATGATTATTGAAGCTGAGGGGTGTGTGCTCAAGTTGTGACCTCAGGAAGTCCATGATCATCTCTCTTCAATTTGGATTTCCCATTTTGAGTTCAGAGGTTTCATTAGACCCCTTTTACTCAGGCACATGCATATAGATCACATTTCAGAACCCTATGGACATATTCCAATACATAACTGCATATAATCATCCAGTTTCTGCTGTTTGTTATTTCTTCAATGTTCAAGTCTTATTGCATCAGGTGGTGAATGTCTCAATAAGTGAACTCTGTCCCATTTGGCGCACTAAGGACAGTCATTCTTGGTCAGGAAATGTGCTGCTGACTCATTGTGGAGCCACCATGCATGGAGATCTCTGTGTTTGCTCTATTTATTGTGACATCAGTACAGGTTAGTTAAGGCAGCAAGTCATAATGGAGAAATCTGACACACTTGATGAAAGCTGTGAAGTTAAAATGTTAGAACGCAACTAAAACACAGCTTCTCAAAGAGTTTTCCTGGTGACCATAACTGCATTTTGTAAATCCAGAAGGAAGCAATACAATCGAACCCATGAAAGAAGCATTCACAAAAAAGTGCTTCACAAAGAGCTTAAACATTACAACACAATATATTTTTTTTATTTATTTTTAAAATATTTCTCAAATGAAAAAAAACTGTTTTGCACAAGCTGTTGAGTGACAAGCTCTAAGTAACCTAAAGATACTGATTGGTCCAAAATAACCCCTAAATTCCTTAAATTTGGCTTAACGACACAGTGAAAATGTCCAATCTGTTGCCTGATCAGAGGAACCATGGTGAACCAAGCGATATTCAGGCACTCCATCCTCTCAAAGTACACTTAAAGGAGTTAATTTTCTTTAACAATATTTTAATGAATGAGAGGCACTGGGGTTAATTAAGCGGTTTACAAACTCAAAGTTTTACAAGGTGTTGTGCAGCTAAATGTCATCTGTATAAAGGGAGATATTATGAAATTAGCTAATCATCTGTCTAAGGGGGTGAATATATAGCAAAAAGAGAAGTGGGCCCAAAACAGAACCTTGAGGTACTCCATATATTAGATCACTAGACTCTGACATGATGTGGCTTAAACCAACACTGAAGCTTCTCTTTGAAAGGTAAGATCTAAACCTCTCCTGATCAGTTCCAGAGATCCAGACCATGCAGTCTGTTAGCTTATAGTGTGGATCAACAGAGTAAAAGGCTGCTGAAGGTCTATAAAAAGGTAGGTAGGAAGGTAGAGAACACCAGGAAGTCTCTGATTCTTGGTCCAGATGTGGACCAGTTAAAGGAAAATTCCCACATTATAGACGCACAATGGGTCAGAACAGTTCTAAGGTATTTGCCTCCTCCCCAGGAAGAAACGTTTGATTTTATGTTAAGACCTAAAAGCATTGAGTGCATTCATTAATTTCAGCCTGTGGTCCAACTTTACTTTACTTTCGTTAATCCTGCCACTGCAATGTATTCTTTTGTATCATGTAAAGAACTTTGAATTGTGTTGTTGCTGAAATGTGCTCTACAAATAAACTTGCCTTGCCTTCTTCTGAAGCTACAAATTTTAATATTTATCCATTGAGGACTGGTCCTTTCCTGATAATCAGGATCTACAGATTAAACGATCAAATGAAGGAGTCAGAATCATTCCCCTAAACTAAGTTTCTGTCAGTAAAGCAGAAAAACCATCAGCTGCTTAATGATCCGTGTTTATGACTTTAGTTAATGGGATCAACATTAGATCTGACCTTGAAGAATATGAATCTGTGGTCGCTCACGTGAAATGGTTGTAAATGGTTGATTTTTAAAATGAGTGGATTGTGAGTTATAAGATGCTCTGATGGACCCAAACTCTGCAGCTGCATTGTAGGCAGTTTTTAACAAGCAAAATAAAATCACCAACAGATTCTCTCTTTTGGAAAGTCTTTAAATTCAGAAAGAACAGAGCAGGCTGAGCAGGCGGTGATACATTGGAATACAGTAAAACACATTTTGCAAACCTACTTTGAAGACCTCACCTTCAACAGCAATAAATGAGCTGCTGTCCATCAGATTACAGATGAAACTGTCTCTAAAGGTCACAGCCTCTATGACAGGACAGGAGTAGTGTTATAAAAACAGATATTTGTTCATCTAGAGATGAATTCTGAGAGATATCAGTTACATGTGTAACCCCCCAAAAACTGCTTCAATGTATGTATGTTTATCATTTTTAGCAGGAGAGATTCTTATGCTCTTCTATCTGAAGCCAAGCTTTCCCTTCTGGATCGTTCTCCCTTAAAGCAGGACTGTGCTGAGCAGTATTTCTCATTTCTGACTTGCAGATGGGTGCTCTGTTTCCTGGCAGAATACTAAACCACATCTGAATCATATTTGTGGATTTTAAGCTTGTGGTGAGCTGCAGAGCTTGATCATCTCCCCGAGGGGAAACAAAAGCCTCAGAACAAAAGGAAAGTTGACACCCTGCTTTCAGCATCTTAATGCAACAAATTTATTACATCCATATGTTTCAGAGGAAAATATTAAAACACATTCTTTGACTTTTCTTTTTTCCTCTTCATCTTTTACTGTTTTAAATGTTTTGGTTTTTTTTGGTCTCGGACTAATGATCCAGTCTCTAACTTGACATTTTTAACTCTACAAACAGTTTCTGTTTATCATGCTAATTGGAGGGATGGTGATGGTGAGAAAGATGAACCACTGTGATGAGATGCTGATGTTGAAAACAATCTAACTGCAGTCATTAAAAGGACTATTGAGGTTCATTAATGAGTTGAATGGTCCATACACAAACGCTGGTTTGGTTTGGTTGGTAGTTTTTGGTGTGAGGCATTTACTGACACCCTTCAGAAGCTAAGTAAGACCTTGAAGATGTAATTTCTAAGCACACTCATTGTTGGATTTAATTAATGAACCATAAATCAGCTGAAGGCAACTGATTTACTAAGTTTGTTCAGTAAATCTTATAGTTTTTAACCACTAAAGCTGAGGTTTTTCTAGCTGGAACCAGAAAAATCCAACTATGTATGTTGGACTATCTATCGTGTTTTATGTGGATCTAAACAAGAAGAAATGAGGTAAACTTTATTGAGCATCAAGTCCTGTTGTGTTTTTGATCCACCACAGTTTTATGTGTTGTGTAATAGATTAACAGGTCAAACAAGTCCTGCATCAAGTTCACTTATGCAATGACGTCAAAGCCAAAAATATTGCGTTAGACATTTTAATCACGCATTCCGTGGTGGAAACAGAGGCTGGGGACTCGGGGTTGGACTCTTTCATCACCCAGGCTGAAGTCACCGAGGTGGTTAAAAAGCTGGTGGCAAGGCTTCGGGGGTGGATGAGATCCGCCCTGAGTACCTCAAATCTCTGGATGTTGTGGGGATGTCATTGTTGACACGCCTCTTCAACATTGCGTGGGGACAGTGCTTCTGGACTGGCAGACTGGGGTGGTGGTCCCCCTTCATAAGAAGGGTGACCGGAGGGTGAGTTCCAGCTACAGGGGGATCACACTCCTCAGCCTCCCAGCTAAGGCCTACGCCAGGGTATTGGAGAGGAGAGTCCAGCTGATAGTCGAACCTCTGCCTCAGGAGGAACAGTGTGGTTTTCGTCCCGGCCGTGGAACACTGGACCAGCTCTATACCCTCTACAGGGTGCTCGAGGGTTCATGGAAGTTTGCCCAACCGGTTCACATGTGTTTTGTGAGGTCTGGTTTGGGGACCAGTGGATTTTGTCTCTTCTTTTTGCGGATGACGTGGTCCTGCTGGCCCCCTCTAGCCAAGACCTACAGCATGCGCTGGGGCGGTTCGCAGCCGAGTGTGAAGCGGCTGGGATGAAGATCAGCTCCTCCAAGTCCGAGGCCATGGTACTCGACCGGAAAAGGGTGGCTTGTCCTATTCAGGTTGGGGGAGAGTTCCTGCCTCAAGTGGAGGAGTTTAAGTATCTCGGGGTCTTGTTCACAAGTGAGGGAAAAATGGAGCGGGAGATCGACAGACGGATCAGTGCGGCTGCCGCAGTAATGGGGGCGCTGTGCCGGTCCGTTGTGGTGAAGAGAGAGCTGAGCCGAAAAGCGAAGCTCTCGATTTACCGGTCGGTCTACGTTCCTACCCTCACCTATGGCCATGAACTTTGGGTCATGACCGAAAGAACGAGATCCCGGATACAAGCGGCTGAAATGAGCTTCCTCCGTAGGGTGGCCGGGCACTCCCTTAGAGATAGGATGAGGAGATCGGCCATCCGGGAGGAGCTCGGAGTAGAGCCGCTGCTCCTCCACATCGAGAGCAGCCAGTTGAGGTGGCTCGGGCATCTTTACCGGATGCCTCCTGGACGCCTTCCTCGGGAGGTGTTCCAGGCACGTCCCACCGGGAGGAGGCCCAGGGTACGGCCCAGGACACGCTGGAGGGACTATGTCTCTTGGCTGGCCTGGGAACGCCTTGGGCTCCCCCCGGAGGAGCTGGAGGAGGTGTCTGGGGAGAGGGACGTCTGGGCATCTCTGATGAGTCTGCTGAGTCTGCTGCCCCCGCGACCCGGTCCCGGATAAGCGGAAGACGACGAGTACGAGTACATTTTAATAATGTGACAACGCTTAACTCCACCTACTGGTCTGGTGTGCTCATTTCAGGGTCTTTCTGTCAGGACAGAGAGGCCTTTTTTCTTTTACTTCAATGAATATAAGATCTTTCTGTTGAAGAAATTACTTCGAAACAGCAGCTGCAGAAAAATAAGACAAGAGCAAGACCCTGAGAAGCTGTCCATGGAGGGTTGGAAGACATTTCTAGAAACTTTAATCATTTGGAAGAAACATTTAAAAGACAAGACAAATTGTGCAGAAAGAAATATCGTTTAGTTTAATTCCGCACCTGTAGTACTAAAGTTCATAAGAACTACATAATGAAAATAATTGTGTAACAACTGGCTTTGAAACTTTGCAAGTGTCTTAGTGAATCCTTGCTAAAGATTAAATATAGGTTTCTGTTGTTTCAGTGATTTATAAGAAACTTTGCCTGATTAGTAAATAAAGAGCATTATTTGAATAAGCCATGAAGGAAATAAAAACGTGTGTCAGTCGGAGGTCATTTGACAGAGTGATGTCATGGGAAGGAACTTCTTCCTATCCTTTTCATCTGAGCAGCTCACATGAAGTTTTCCCCTCCACCCTTCAGCCATTATCCACCATCTCACATGAAACCTAAACATGCAAAAAACATTTCCAAAGAGCTGCAGCACATCTGAACTAATGAATCCCTAGAATCAGCTCAGGTCCAAGTGTAGATTATCAACTAGGTGGTTTTCTTGGAAAACATGGTTATACTTTTAATATTTTTGAATGTTTCCCATAGCTGAGCTGTAGCAATGGTTTGATGGTTGGCTGAAAAACATGAATCAGACAGAAAAACCCTTAGTGACTGATCTCCTATTCTTTTGCAGTTTTCAACACGGTTTAGTTATTTTTCCATAAGTTCAAAGCAGAGAAACATGGACCATTCTGGAGGAAATGTAATGCTGTCGGACTTTCTGCCGGTTCATGGTTGGCTGATCATTTTTAGCCTCCTATAAGGATTGAAAGTCTGGTCCTCAAACCAAAGAAAGACCACAGCAACTTCACATCCCCCCACAACCTGCTTTGGAGGACACTGTCCCCAGTCTTCTCCACATCCACAGAACAAAACATGTGAATTAGACGATCTGACACTCCGACCTCAGAAACTCTGCGAGGGTAAAGATCTGCTTCATTGTTTCACAACCAAGAAAGCCACACTTAAATATGAATTCCCTGGTTCTTCCATCACTAAGTGAATGAAACTACAATCCACACCACCCAAGGTCACTGTGGGCTGTGAAGTGTAATAAAACTGTGAGAAACTGGAAAACTGTGAAAAGCCCAGTGACAGGATCATAAACTTTCAATTGATGCAGCATCTTTGGTGAGAAACCAGTTAGTTTTCTTCTGCCACATGCAAGCCGGACCACCCTGAATCCTGATCAACAATAAATCAGGCCTGACTAACACCACCACCACCTTCCTCCTCCTCATCCTCCTCAGTGAGTGTAAACAGTCAGTGGGAACACCAGCAGAGGAGAAGTGTTTTTTTTTTATAAGGTCTGGGGGTTTTTTTATCAGCTGTGGACATTTCTCTGAGCGCTGCCAGGCAAAGAGCACACAGGCTGTGGGAATGATTTCAACAACACAATGGTGAGGCATCAGTTTAACAGCCCCTTACTGATTTAAGCTGGGTGTGAACTGTGGCTTCCTCCGTGACATGAATACGAGCGAGTTTGGTGATCAATCCATGAGATTCACTGGGATAATAGATTCGGGAAAGGAGGGAGAGTGGTTCTCTGTCACTATCTTATTCAACTTCTAGCTTACAGATACTGTAGCTGTATTGTAAGACAGAATATGTATGTTTTAACAGTTTTCATGGTGCTGATCTCAGACATAGTTTTGCACCAAACCAGAACCCACCCAAAGATAAAACTTCAAAATGGTCCACTTTCCCAAGTTTAGATTTTTTGTTACAGTCAGGTTCAGATTGGTGCAGATTAATAAAAAATCACATCTCATATTTTAGTGTTTTTCAAGTTTCAGCAGTTGCATGTTAACATTTCACGTAGTATAAAAAACATTATAGAACTAAAACAGTTTTTTGGTCACGTTTCCTTGCTCTTGTTTTAGCAGAACGGTCATCGTTTGGCGAACGTACTTGACCCACATGCAGAAAGTACACTATGGAGAATAGCTGAGTTTCTTTGAAAGGTTTATTTACAGGGGGAAAAAATAGTGAAGAGGGGAATGTGGTGATGATAACTGCAGGAGAGAAAAGGAACAAGTGAGTGACGAAATAAGGCTGCGGTAGAGGGATGCGGGGCCTGGGAAGTGCTGCGGAGATGTTTTGGAAGGTAAGTCCTTGACTGTGGCTGGAGATAATCCAAAGTTGTGGCTGGTCACTAGGTGGGGCATGGCTGAGGGTGGACAGGGTTCGTCCGCGAGGAGCCGCATAGAAAGCGGAGCCAGGTAGCTGCCAGCTAGAAGTGGGTCCGAGAGGGTAACTGTGGCGTAGACTCTAGGTACGTTGACTGGGTCTCGTTTGGTAGCCAGAGGTCATGAGCTCTGTGGTCTGGAAAGATCCAGAGGAATCCGTTGACCTGGGACGGAGAATACCAGAAATTAATCAAAAGGCTTAATCTTTAGAAAACTGTTACATTAACATAGTACGTGAGCTTGAGGTGTACCACATGGCTAACACCCGAGCAAAGAAGTACTGGCAGCTCCCTGCTTAAATATCCCCAGATGTTCATTAACAGATGAGATACACCTGATGCCTCTCGCCTGTGGACACCAGCGCCATCTAGGAGCCAAGCACAGTAAGAAGCAGGAAAAAAAGAACAGCACAACATAGAAACTCCCACACCCCGACAAGGACGCTGCTATTCGGGTATTTATTCCTCTTCAAAGATGTTGAATCTAAAATAGATTTTATTAACAATTACTTTATTGGTGTTCACGTTTATTTGTGATAAATCATCAAAGTAATCCAGAAAGGTCAGTGGAAGAGAAAAGGTCATTTTCCACTCCTGAGTGTGAGTCTCTATGACTGACAACTTGTCCAAGTTGTACCCTGCCTCTCGCCATCCAACAGAAATATCCGCACCAGGCCTCTGTGACACTGCGAAGATAAATAAGTGGGGTATAAAAATGGATAGATGATGGTTTGATGAGAAAGTCCAGTTATCAAAAAGAGGAACAGTGCTAGCTCTGCACTGGTGGCAACAATCCTAAGTAGAGGTTTCTACAGCTTCCTGTACCTTTCTTTTTTGCAGCTCACCTCTCAGATTGCAGTTCTTGATCTAAAAAACTGTTCTTTCAGCAGCAGTTTCCTGCATGTGAGGTAATATTAATGCAAATTAATGGTGGCTGCAGTGTTTATTAGCAGGTAACCATTTCTAACACAATAAGACAATAATTTCCACACATTTGCCCTGTTGTTGTATAGCAGTCAGTTTGCTGATTAGATTGACAGAATTATTAAAACCTGTTAGTAAAAATAAAATGTAAATAAAAGTAAATAAAGTTATTCTTAAGACTTATAAAGGTCTTTGCAATGAACCAATTTGCATCAGATCTCTGCACAGAATTTTAAAAAGCAATGTGAACTGTCATCACACAATCTGAATGCGTATAGCTTGCAAAACTCATCTATGTCTCTGCAGACTAAACTCAGTTGAAATCAAATAATCCCAGACCTGAGTGACACCACACAGCCTGGTTGGTGGTGGGTCTTTTAGCGAGAGGAAACCAGGAACGCTGGGAGGAGCAGGTTCCCACACCCAGTAGTAGAGAGGCACATTGCTCTAACACAAACAGTCCACCACTCAGGAAGGAAAGGGCTCTTTTTGGGCCTTTATCAGATCTGCAAGATCCTCAGCCTGTCCCTCAACCACTGCTATCTGAGACGCCACCCTCCTTTGGACCTGCTGTGTGACACCAGCTCAGTTGGTCACACAGGCAATGTGTGTGAGCTGTTTCTTATAGAACGGCTACACAAAAAAAAAAAAAAAACAGGATTAATTTTGTCCTAATAACAACGTAATTAAAGGAAAACAGTCTTTACATGTTTCACATTTTGTACAGCCTACTTCGCTGTATGTGTACATGAAGAAAGGTACTTTGAAACAAAAATAATCCATGTGGAGAATAGAATTCATGTGGCTCCCTTCAACCTGGACTAGGACCACCCTCTGGTCTTAACAACCTCCAAAACCACTGGAATGTGGCAAGATCAGCAAATTTAAGAACCCTCATTTCAGTGGGAAGGCAAGCATAGTGCTCCTGTACCTTTAGTACAAATTAAACTTTGGAGTCCTACCAGAATGCACAGTAATGTTTTCTCACAATCAACAGAACTTCCCAATTTATATGGAGGGTTTCAGCACCTCTTCCATCAGTTGCCATCTTGCTGTTGATGAGGAAACATGTCAGTATTTTCATCCTTTTATCAGCAGCATGACAGGATGCAGATGAAGGAGTTTTCAGGACAGAGTGCTGCACACCACCTACCCTGCCATCCATTCGTCCTCTGTGTGAATACCTCTCAGACTGCAGTCAGAAGGAAACACGTCTAATACCTGTGCGTTTTCCCACATGTTTTCTATGTCTGAGACCGTGATCATTTTATGAATCCTTTAACACGCTGCTTACATTTCTTCCCCCTCCTACTTGCTTTTTTCCTGCGGCCTAAGATTTTGCGTGTAAAGTGAAGCATTAAAAGGTCACTGCAGAGCCAATGCACAACTTTGAGTTGGGTGCACTTTTTCCCAGCTAAGAGTTCTTATCGAACGAGGATCCCAGAGCATACTGATCTCAATCTGCGAGGGGCCTAGTTGTTGCACAGTATTTATTAACAGGACAAGCATTTATTATTCATTGCATTTGCTTGATGAGATTCTTCTGGTTGCAGCTAGAGCAGCTGCTGTACAGAGACAGTTTTCAGTAACTGTCAAAAACTGGAATGCTACCGGACCCTTGTGGGAGTTATGAGGTCGAAGCCTTAGCAAGAGGCCAGTATGATGACCAGTGCACTGGTGTGTGGGTGCCATGCTCCAATACCAGGTTGCTCTACCGTGCATGCACCCAGGACTGGGATATGCTGCCACCACGATGATAAACAACTACAATCTCCCTACAGAGGTTTTGTGTGTGCTTAAAACATCTAGAGCTTTTCTGACGGTTAAAAGTCCCTCTATAAGTTTTATTGCTGTAGTGTGAAGGGAACCTTAAAATTTTCCCAAAGATGATTCATGTCTAATGAAGGAAGGAATGGAAAAGGGATTCTTTGATTCCATATAGATTTTCAGTTTTTCTTTCTGTAGTGAATGTCGAAGTGCTGAAAAGAGCTGAATAACTGACAGGACGTGTTACACAATGCCAGTTTTTATGTGAGAATGGTGTTTTTGACGTTCAACGCAGCGGGAGTTTCCCTCAGCTGTCTCCTGGCTGTGTAACAGCTCCTCCTTGCTGACCTCATGGAACATCTTGGCAGTAACTCTGGCTGAGGAAACAAGGAGGAGAAGGAGGATCACATTCACCTCCCTCATCTGTGCCCTCTGCCCCACAAACCAGAGCAGGCTTAAGAAAATACTTTGCTCTCACCTGGAGAATGAGACTGATTTTATTTTCAGGAGAATTAAAAGTGCGTGCAATCAGAGATGTTTTGTTGCAAACTCAGTTCTAAAAACACTGTTACAGCTAGTGTGGGATATCCCTCTAAGACATGTTTAGGACCACTGTCATTCTTCCTAACAAGCAATTAAAACACTTGCCATCTGCCAGGCTTGCAAACTGCTTACCTGATATTTGGACAATAGTAATGGAGAGTTATTGTATAATATACCTTCAACCACCTAAATCTGTTAAGACCAACATAGCCTTTCTTTATAAGGTTAACATTTTTAAGTGTGACTGAAATTTGCATCGGCCCACATGGACAAGCCAAATGTCTTCTAGAGAAAACGTTGATGGTCTGATGAACCAAGAAACTGACTTTTTCTGCCACAATGTTAAGAAGTTTTTTTATATGAAAACTGATTCAATATCAAACAACAGTGAACTATTTTGTGATGTATGTGGTGGTAACCCAAATGAGAACAGAACAAAGTCAAATTCATGGTATGAACAAATTATAAAAAAGAAACTGACTTACAAAATTATAATAAATAAGCAGGTAGGCAATAGAAAAATTATAAGAAAGGATCTGACAAAGACTTAGGGGAGGCTGGGGATTATTTGCATACGGAGGGTGATTAATCGAAACAAGAGATGGGTAAGTGATGAAGAAACTGAAGATCTAAGGCAGCTGAGGAAGGCAGGCATGGAAATTACTGAACACTAGTAGATACAAGAGAAACACATGGATAAGGTAACTTAAAGAAAAAAACAAAAGAATGCAAAGAAACATAAAAAAAAAGAAAGAAAACAAGGTCTTATTACTTGTGACAGCTTTAGAGTTTAACTCTGGGGTGGCCTGAATAATCTTGCAGTGTGAATCTACTGCCCAATTGTAGAAGAACAAATTCTCTTTGTCAGGCATGGTGGTGGCAGAATCATACTGTGGGAATGTTTTGCTGCCACTCATACTGATGAATTATACTCTAGCTAACATATGAAACGGAAACCTCTCATCTGCGGGGGGGTTTCTGGCCTAAAGGACTGTGGTAAGGTTTCTGACGTTTTAGTGCTTTGACATTTAAAGTCTGAACAAACCAGAGGAGCAGGAAAAAGGTTCTGCTGCCAATTAACATATTTTATTTTATCAAATGAAAACAGACCACATATCCAAAAGTAGAGCAGATAAGCCAGAAAGCTGCTTTTGGTTTGACTCTGAGCCATTTATGGGCCTTTTACTCAATGTTTATGAGACACAAACTTCCACACTCTTCTGTTGTTTTGTCTGTGGAAGCTCATGCTGTTCAATGGTGGGAGAGCAAGACTGAGGTCAGGGCATGTCGGATCAAAGGGAGAATCACCACTGTGAGAAACGGCCAGACAACCTGATGGAGATACGTGCCTGAGACACACAGAGAGAAAATATAAGCACTGAAAAACTCTTGAAATCCTCTACAGACACAAACAGCTCAAGTGTCAACACAGTCCTTTCACATCTCTCCTTGCTGTGTATCTCCGTGGAGGTCCCATGAGGGTGGCTGGACTCCCTGGCACCAGACCCTGGCGCTGGGGGAGATCCTGCTCACAGATAGGGTCAGGAGAAACTCCACCCAGGAGGCCTGGTGTACACACAGACAAACCTGTTACATCCTCTAAAGTAACCCTTTCCAGTGATTAAAAACAACACAAACATCCCAGGACAAAAACAACGGTCTTCCTCTGATTCGCTGCTGTTTTTAGAGCTAAAAATCTTTATTCTTTGTCTTTAAGATCGTTGGTGTATCGATAAACTATTTATACCTCTTAAATGTTTCCCACATTTTGTTACTTTACAACAATAAACTTAAATGTATTTATTTGGGGTTTTATGTGACAGACCAGCACAAAGTAGAACAATACTAGGAAGTGGAAGGAAAGTGATCCATGGTTTAATTTTAATTTTAATTTTTAATGGCTGTTCCGTTCTGTTCTCAGAGGTCACTAAGAGAATATTTGAGTACAAACAGCATCATGCAGAGCAAGGACCACAGCAGACAGGTCATGGAGAACGTTCTGGAGAGGTTTAAAGCATGGTTAGGTTCTAAAACAACATCCCAAGCTCTGAACATTTCACAGAGCTCTGTTCAATCCATCAAGAGAACATGGAGAGAAGATGGACCAACTGCAGACTTAACAAGCCATGGACATCTACCTAAACTGACAGGCTGGACATAGAGAGCATTAATCAAGGAAGCAACCAAGAGGACCATGGTGACTCTAGATGCGCTGCAGAGGTCCTCAGCTCAGCTTACAGATTCTGTTAAAATGGCAGCTATTAGCTCACAACTCCAGAAATCTGGCCTTCATGGTAGAATAAAAAAAAGAAGAAAGCCATGCGTCATTGTGCGAATAAAGCCACAGGAAATCCTGTTGGCAGTTTGCCACAAACCATGTTGGAGATACAGCAAACATGTGAAAGAAGGAGGTCTGCTCAGATGAGACCAAAACTGAACGTTTTACATGAAAACGCCAAATGTGGAGAAAAACTACACACTGCACATCACCCTGAACACACCATCTCCAGTATGGAACATGGTGGTGGCAGCATCATGCTGTGGGGATGCTTTACTTCAGCAGGGACATAAATGCAAGTCAATCCTAGAAGAAAACTTGTTGTTGTAGAAGACTAGAGACTAGTGTTGAGGTTTACCTTTCAGCAGGACAATAACCCTAAACACACAGCCTTAGCTACAATGAAATGGTTTACATTAAAGCATATTAATGTGATAGAATGGCCTAATCAAAGGCCACACCTAAATCCAACTAAGAATCTGTGGCCAGACTTGAAGACTGATGTTCAAAGATGCTTTTATTCTATTATAACGGATTTGTGCGGTTTCGCAAAGAAGAATTGGTAAAAACCTCCATCTCTACATGTGCAAAGCTGGGGGAGACAAATCCCAAAAGATGGTTTTACAAAATATTGACTCAGGGGGGCTGAATACAAATGCACTGCACACTTTTCAGATCTTTATTCATAAAACATTTTGAGAAACATGTGTCATTTCTTTTCACAGTTATGTACTACTTTGTGTTGTTCTGACATAAAATTCCAATAGAGTCCAGTATGAATACTTTATATGAGAAAATAGCTCTAATATCCTCCATATTTTGCAGTTCTACAACCTTATATGGGAGACAACAAACCACTTCTTTTTTTATGGTTTTTCTACAGGGGTTGGACAATGAAACTGAAACACCTGGTTTTAGACCACAATAATTTATTAGTATGGTGTAGGGCCTCCTTTTGCGGCCAATACAGCATCAATTCGTCTTGGGAATGACATATACAAGTCCTGCACAGTGGTCAGAGGGATTTTAAGCCATTCTTCTAGCAGGATAGTGGCCAGGTCACTACGTGATACTGGTGGAGGAAAACGTTTCCTGACTCGCTCCTCCAAAACACCCCAAAGTGGCTCAATAATATTTAGATCTGGTGACTGTGCAGGCCATGGGAGATGTTCAACTTCACTTTCATGTTCATCAAACCAATCTTTCACCAGTCTTGCTGTGTGTATTGGTGCATTGTCATCCTGATACACGGCACCGCCTTCAGGATACAATATTTGAACCATTGGATGCACATGGTCCTCAAGAATGGTTCGGTAGTCCTTGGCAGTGACGCGCCCATCTAGCACAAGTATTGGGCCAAGGGAACGCCATGATATGGCAGCCCAAACCATCACTGATCCACCCCCATGCTTCACTCTGGGCATGCAACAGTCTGGGTGGTACGCTTCTTTGGGGCTTCTCCACACCGTAACTCTCCTGGATGTGGGGGAAACAGTAAAGGTGGACTCATCAGAGAACAATACATGTTTCACATTGTCCACAGCCCAAGATTAGCGCTTCTTGCACCATTGAAACCGACGTTTGGCATTGGCATGACTGACCAAAGGTTTGGCTATAGCAGCCCGGCCGTGTATATTGACCCTGTGGAGCTCCCGACGGACAGTTCTGGTGGAAACAGGAGAGTTGAGGTGCACATTTAATTCTGCCGTGATTTAGGCAGCCGTGGTTTTATGTTTTTTGGATACAATCCGGGTTAGCACCCGAACATCCCTTTCAGACAGCTTCCTCTTGCGTCCACAGTTAATCCTGTTGGATGTGGTTCGTCCTTCTTGGTGGTATGCTGACATTACCCTGGATACCGTGGCTCTTGATACATCACAAAGACTTGCCACCCATAATGTTGTGTGCATTTCAATATTTTGAGCAAAACTGTGCTCTTACCCTGCTAATTGAACCTTCACACTCTGCTCTTACTGGTGCAATGTGCAATCAATGAAGACTGGCTACCAGGCTGGTCCAATTTAGCCATGAAACCTCCCACACTAAAATGACAGGTGTTTCAGTTTCATTGTCCAACCCCTGTAGGTGTTTTAGGACCCATTGAACCGGCGCCTTAACCCTGTGGAGGGGTTTGAGTGCTCAGATGATCCCAGTGGCAAAATATTATGGGGCTGAGTCCCCCTGGTAGGGTCTCCAACCAGAGTCACTGGTTGCCAGGTTCTTTCTTGTTGGGCCATGCCAGATCAAGAGACACAAGGCCATCCCCCAGTGAGCCCACCACCTGCGGAGGAAACCATGAGGGATCAGGGTGCAAAGAGGATCAGGCAGCAGTTGAATATGGAGACCTTGGCAACCCGGTCCTTGGATGCTAAAACTGGCTCTACGCTGGAGTGGCCCATGGGGAGAGGCAGTGTGCAGGGTGAGTTTGCGTGTTGTGCCTCAGCTCGGTCGTCTTATGGTTGGGTTTACCCCAGTGGATGAGAGGGTCACATCTCTGCACCTTCAGGTCAGGGAGAGGTCTCCCTGTGTCCCTATGGGCCTAGTGGCGGTGCAAAGTACCTGGCCTTCTTGGCATCCCCGGTATGGGGTACTGGACAGCGCCCCTCTCGGGCACTCCATTATTCTGCTGTGGGACTTCGAAGCCCACGTGAGAAATGACAATGACACTTGGAGGAGTGTGATTGGAAGGAATGGTCTCCCCAATCTGAACCCAAGTGGTGTGTCTTCTGACCTTTAGTCACATGTCTTGGACACTCGGGTGAAGAACGGGTCTGAACTGGCTACCGATCACCAACCTGGTGGTGAGTTGAATCCACTGGACAGACTCAGTAGGCCCAAGCATGTAGTAAAGGTCTGCTGGTAACATTCCACATCTGGTGGGGTGTATTTAACACCCACCTCCCCAACAGCTTTTCCCAGATTCCAGGAGAGGCTTGAGACTCTGAATCCAAGTGGATAATGTTCTCTACCTCTACTGTTGATGTGGCCGCTCATGGCTGCGGCTGTACCAATAATGGACATCAGCACTAAGGGCTGCCATCAAGCAGAAGAAAGAGTCCTTTTGAGCCTGGCTGGCATGTGGGATTGAGGCAGTTGATGGGTACCGTGAGGCCAAATGTGCTGGGGCCTGGGCGGTTGCAGAAGCACAAACCTGGGCCTGAGAGGAGTTCAGTGAGGCCATGGAGAAGGACTATTGGTTAGAATCATACTGATTTTGACAAACCGTCCTACACCTCAGGAGGGGAAGCAGCACTGTTTACTGTGGGGTATCAAGGGGCTGCTGACCTTGACGGGGAACCATATCAGGCGGTGAAAGGAGTATTTCGAGGACCTCCTCACTAGGGTGGTTCGCAGCCGAGTGCGAAGCAGAAGGGATTACAACCATTTCGAGGCCAATGTTTATGACTAGAAAAGGGTGGCTTGCCCTCTCCAGGTCGCAGGGGAGTCCCTGCCTCAAGTGGAGAAGTTTAAGTATCTCAGGGTCTTGTTCACAAGTGAGTTGAGAATGGAGCAAGAAATTCACGTACAGATTGGTGTAGCTGCAACAGTAATTAGGACTCTGTGCTGGTCCATTGGGGTGCAGAGAGATCTGAGCCAGTCCTCACCTACTTTATGGTCCTGAACTAAATTGTTAAATTTAGACCGGAGGTAATAAAGTAAAAACTTTGGTGTTACTTTTGACCAGGACATGTCATTTAAATCCCATATTAAACAGGTTTCTAGGATTTCCTTCTTTCATCTCCGGAACATTGTCAAAATTAGAAATATCCTGTCCAGGAGTGACACTGAAAAACTAGTCCATGCATTTGTTACTTCAAGGCTGGACTATTGTAATTCTTTACTATCAGGATGTCCACAAAATGCAGTTAAAAGCCTTCAGCTGATTCAAAATGCTGCAGCAAGAGTTCTGATTAAAATTAAAAAGAGAGATCATATTTCTCCTATTTTAGCTTCCCTTCATTGGCTCCCTGTTAAATCCAGAATAGAATTTAAAATTCTCCTCCTCACATATAAAGTCCTTAATGATCTAGCTCCATCATACATCAGAGATCTGATTGGTCCATATGTTCCTAACAGAGCACTTTGTTCTCAGACTGCAGGTTTACTGGTGGTTCCTAGAGTCTCTAGAAGTAGAATGGGAGGCAGGGCCAGTATTCACAAAGATTCTCCGAGTCCTCGCTGAGACCTAACTTAGCCTAAAAAGTCCTGCCATAGACTCCTAGTTTCAAAGTGATTCAGTTCGCTGCTGAGAGCGACTCTGAACGAGGAGACAGAAACGCCAATATTAGATGGCCCTTGTTTAATGAGGTTTAGTTTGGTTAAATGACCAAAACAAAACAGAGAAAAAAAAAGATGGAGAAAAGCGAAGTGAACAGAGGAGCAGAGCCTGCTGGTGGAGGAGAAGAGAGGAGTGTTGAAAGATAGATTTGGTTCTGGGATCACAGTGGGAACCAACAGACATTCCCAGTAGATCAATGCGTCATTCCCTCTGCTTTCAGCACCAGCCTGGAATGTGAGCAGCTCTGCTACCTGCTGCATTCAGAAGCTAGAGAGGGGATAGCAGCACACCAGAGAACTTCTCCTTAGGATTCTTCATAAATACGGGACTAGATCCTTTAGTTATCAGGCTCCTCTCCATTGCAACCAAGTGGGAAGTCTGGTTGTCTCTGCTGAGACTGCTGCCCTGGAAACAGAAGACTGCAGCGGAAGACGATGAGTACGAGTAGATGTTTTAGGGTCTAATCTATACAGTTGCACTTTGTTTGCAGCACTTGAAGCCTTGAACTTGTTACAGTTCTGTAAAATACTGTATGCTTAAAAGCTGTATCTCCATCATCACAAAACTTTCTATTTGTATTTAAGCTGACATAGAGGAAAACACTCTCAAGCTATTTCATGAAACTGTCACAAAAGCTTTAACAAGCACAAGGATAATTATTTGCAGATTTATAAATGACTGTCAAACTGTCTGACTTTATCTTTTTGAGTTTTAAAATTAATTTGGTTTCAGAAAGGGTTATTACAAACTCACTCCATTAGCTCCATCAGAAAGCAGAGCGGAGAGACGATGCACATATCCTCCTGAGTCAAGTAGTCGCCTTCACGGTTCTTAACATTTTAAACACCTGGGGCTGTCTCTTTAAAGCAATAAAAACATTACCAACTGATCTTTCACATAATCAAAATGTGAAAAATGCATGCATCTTTCACATTATATTTTAATGCAAGTTTTCCAAGTGGAAATTATGTTTATTTCATAACTATCCTTATTGTGCTCTCTCGGTGTGAAACTTTAAAAGGAGGACCCTGAGAGCCTTTTCTTTATGACATACAATATACAGACCAAAAGTTTGGACACACCTTCTGATTCAAAGAGTTGTCTTTATTTTCATGACTATGAATATTGTAGCTTCACACTGAAGGCATCAAAACTGTGAATTAAATCATGTGGAATTATATACTGAACAAAAAAGTGTGAATCAACTGAAAATATGTCTTATATTCTAGGTTCTTCAAAGTAGCCACCTTTTGCTTTGATTATTGCTCCACACACTCTTGGTATTCTGTTGATGAGCTTCAAGAGGTAGTCACCTGAAATGGTTTTCCAACAGTCTTGAAGGAGTTCCCAGAGATGCTTAGCACTTGTTGGCCCTTTTGCCTTCACTCTGCGGTCCAGCTCACCCCAAACCATCTCTATTGGGTTCAGGTCCGGTGACTGTGGAGGCCAGGTCATCTGGCGCAGCACCCCATCACTCTCCTTCTTGGTCAAATAGCCCTTACACAGCCTGGTGGTGTGTTTGGGGTCATTATCCTGTTGAAATATAAATGATGGTCCAACTAAACGCAAACTGGATGGAATAGCATGCCGCTGCAAGATGCTGTGGTAGCCATGCTGGTTCAGTATGCCTTCAATTTTGAATAAATCCCCAACAGTGTCACCAGCAAAGCACCCCCACACCATCACACCTCCTCCTCCATACTTCACGGTGGGAACCAGGCATGTAGAGTCCATCCGTTCACCTCTTCTGCGCCGCACAAAGACACGGTGGTTGGAACCAAAGATCTCAAACTTGGACTCATCAGACCAAAGCACAGATTTCCACTGGTCTAATGTCCATTCCTTGTGTTCTTTAGCCCAAACAAGTCTCTTTTGCTTGTTGCCTGTCCTCAGCAGTGGTTTCCTAGCAGCTATTTTACCATGAAGGCCTGATTCACACAGTCTCCTCTTAACAGTTGTTCTAGAGATGTGTCTGCTGCTAGAACTCTGTGTGGCATTGACCTGTTCTCTAATCTGAGTTGCTGTTAACCTGCGATTTCTGAGGCTGGTGACTCGGATGAACTTATCGTCCGCAGCAGAGGTGACTCTTGGTCTTCCTTTTCTGGGGCGGTCCTCATGTGAGCCAGTTTCTTTGTAGCGCTTGATGGTTTTTGCGACTGCACTTGGGGACACTTTCAAAGTTTTCCCAATTGTTCGGACCGACCGACCTTCATTTCTTAAAGTAATGATGGCCACTCATTTTTCTTTACTTAGCTGCTTTTTTCTTGCCTTAATACAAATTCTGACAGTCTATTCAGTAGGACTATCAGCTGTGTACTGTATCCACCACCTGCACAACACAACTGATGGTTCCAACCCCATTTATAAGGCTTGAAATCCCACTTATTAAACCTGACAGGGCACACCTGTGAAGTGAAAACCATTTCAGGTGACTACCTCTTGAAGCTCATCAACAGAATGCCAAGAGTGTGAGGAGCAGTAATCAAAGCAAAAGGTGGCTACTTTGAAGAACCTAGAATATAAGACATATGTTCAGTTGTTTCACACTTTTTTGTTCAGTATATAATTCCACATGTGTTAATTCATAGTTTTGATGGCTTCATTGTGAAGCTACAATATTCATAGTCATGAAAATAAAGAAAACATTTTGAATGAGAAGGTGTGTCCAAACTTTTGGTCTGTACTGTACATATTTTGAAGTAGTCTAACATGGTTTGAATTTAATTTTAAATGACAAACATTCTGTGAGAATATGATAGAAGTCCTGTTTTTTTCTGAGAACAACATGCTTAAATTTATAAATTTTCCTTGATGTGGAAATGATGCAACTATAACAAACCTCCTAGTTCGCGGTGCACAGAGGAGGCACACTAACTCTTTCCAGATGCCAACTTCTGGAGCAGGATTTGTGACGCACAGAGGTCATTGTTGTTCACAGACAGATGATTCCTCAGTTCCCATCCTGGAAGTCACGCAAGATCGAGGTCAAGCCTTTTGACCCTGACATCAGTTTCCTGAACATATAGGCCCGGACCCTGAGAGAAGAGTGAGGTCATCCTGTGCTGCACAGATGTA
Organism: Girardinichthys multiradiatus; assembly: GCF_021462225.1. Lineage (NCBI taxonomy): Eukaryota > Metazoa > Chordata > Actinopteri > Cyprinodontiformes > Goodeidae > Girardinichthys > Girardinichthys multiradiatus. The sequence continues at coordinate 38,111,830 of NC_061817.1, forward strand.
GGTTTGCAGCCACACTGTTCATCCTGGGAGTCAGGATACATCACAGCTGACTCGGTTTGTTCTGCATTTGGAGCTGGAGCAGATTAGCAACCTATTGTACGCTTCTTATGTTTATGCTTTTCTGTTGAAGAAAACTGGTTTTCTGCCATGTTTCCACAGCTGTTAAAGCTTTCACTGTATGTGTCTCATGAGTAAAGCTGTAAACAATTGCTGAAATAAAAGTATATTTATCAGCAAAGAGCACAATTCAAGTTGTAAAATTTTAAGACAGTTTACTGTGAATATATAGCTTTTTATGCACATAATTCTTTTGATTTTTATAAATTTCTTTTTGTGGATCTTAACGTAATGTTTGGTGTATATCTACAGTTACTGTTTTGTTGCTGACACCAGGAGAGAGTGCTGGGAATTTGCTATTCAGGTAGTTAAGGATAATCCTTTTGGAACTGTTTTTGAAGCTGGCAGATCTGGGAGCACCTGTACCTATGGAGCTGTTGACCACACTGAGGTTCCTACAGATGGAAATGTGCCAGTCTACCTGATCCTTAAAGAGTTTGAGTGTCATGACGGTAGGGGTCCGTAGAATAATGTTTTAACAGCTACATTACTATACATACGTAAAAACACAAACTGATTATGTGGAGAAAAGTAAGACATACACAATCACTGCCTGGCTCTTGTTGGGACCCCAGCCATGAGTTACAACATTAAAGGCCAGTAAGAACTTTTCTGGAACTTTCTAAATAAATCGCATTAACCTACTTCCAGCACAACCAGGAAAAGGAACAAGAGGAGTAACAGCGGACTTCCCGTGACGTCACTGAATAAAACCCCCACATTCCAACAAACAGACGTCTTCCACAGAGGTCCCAAGCATAGCTGCAAGGAGAGACAGCGTGCTAATGCCTCCTTGCTGGCAAACAGACATAACTCTTCAAATTCAATCCAAGAGTGTCATACGATCACGCAATCATATGCACTAAGTTAAGTAGGAATGAATTGCTGTTTGTGTATCCAGTATTTATTCATGAACGGGGTAATTAAGGTGTAAGCGTTGCTTGACTTTTCTCTCTGAGATCTACAGAAGCAAACTGTGTTCCAGAGAGTTCCCAGCAGAGACCCTGTCTCTACAACGCCGAGTGGAGCAGTTTCTCCCAGTCTGAAGGAAGGACAAAAGTACCGCAACACAACACGCTGCTCTGCATGTAGTTCGGCCCGGGCCAGCAGAACCAGTCGCCCCTTTCCCTCAGCTACGGAGGTTAGCTCCAAGTTAACCCTTTGTTTACCCACACGTGGATGTTTCCTCAACTTCGTCACCCCGGAACAACTTCTCCTCAGCACGGTTCACGTAAGAGGTAGTATTTGGGCAGAGAAGATTAGTTTGAGCTAAATAATGTTCGTTTAATGACGTTTGTTTTTGTTTGTGTTGAGAAACTCAGCTACAGTAAGTGCTAGCAGACTAGCACTCAACTAAGGATGTGTCCTGTGTTGTGTTTTAAAGTTAAGACAAACTTTATTTAAAGGGTGGTTTTAAACACAGAAGATCAGCCATAACACGCCGTCCACGTTTATGCATTTCAACCCTTTTATTAGTGGTATTTTAAAGGTATGTGTCTGATTCTGGTAACAAGGTATACAAGGCTTCTTTTGTTAGCTCCAAGAACACGTGCTCGTCTACTTTATGAGTCCGCTTAAGACACATTTATCCGTAAATATTATTTTAATAAATAACGGCAGCTAATTAAACATCGTTGAGAATTGATCATCCACAAGGTTGATTTTATTCATATTCATAATCACAACACTCTCTAATATAAAGAAGGCTACTCTGAAGACACAGTTTGTTACAGAAATGGGAAGGTTGACACCTGTATACATCAAAGTAACACTGCTGGTCAGAACTGGAGCAGAAATTTTAACGTCTAAGCTTAATATCTGTTGCGCTTACATGCAACCCACAGAAAAGTGGCTGTGACTGGTTAATCAGCTGCAGTGTGCATGCAACATGAGCACAGCTCAGACAAAAGCAGCTGAAGTTACAAAACTCTTGCATCTTATTATGATTTTAAAAATAAAGGTTTAAGGTTACAAATAATATTTTTAATGTTTTCAACAAGATCATTTACCAACCCTCCTGTGTGGTTTTAGACCTGCAAGGCAATGTATTACGCTGAAGCAATTAATGAGCATTTACAGTACATTACTTTAACATGATGAAAAAATAACAAAAAAATCTAAAGGCACCAACAGGTTCTGGAACATTCGGGTTTTCATTCAACGGTTCCTGGACTGAGGAGAACTGGAGTCATCGGTCTACATAAAGAAGTGTTTAGAGGACTTTTGTGATATGATCCATTTTTCTGATGTTGGTCAGGACTCAGGACAGCAGCACTTTGGATGCGTTGTAGCTGCCTGAGACCAGTACAGACAGCATTAAAACTGAACCATGTGAAAATAAAGGTTTGCAGCAGTTTGGTTGGTTCTGGTTTTGACAGGACACACTTTATGGTTTGGTGGTTTTGGCATATTTAGCAAAAGACTTGATGTTGCTGGTATATTTCAGCTGTGAGTCCAGAACTACACCCAGGTTTCTGATATGCTCTGTGGCTTTTTGCCCATTGGACCTCATTTATCAGAATCTGGAGCAGGTTGCGGCTCTGTATTGACAGTAGATCAAGGTCCACATCTGAAGATGTGTTTATGCTGGCCAACCATAGCGTTCAATCAGCCGAATGTTGATAAATGTGTGATTTTAAGACCAAATAGTAAAAGAAGACACATCTTTCACAGCGTCACAACTGAAATAAAGACACCACCCATGATATTACACTATTAAAATTGCTGCAAATTGTAATGTCTTAACAGTGACACATCACACATGCTGGAAGAGGTTCTGCCTCTGTCTGACAGCCTTCAGACCCAGATAAATATTTCATGCTGCAGAGCATCAGTCCAGTGAAATATTGAGCAGAACTGCACGGGCCAAGATACCGCACCTGTTCTCGGTTATATACAGCAGACTTCCTCCACCTGATCCAAGTGTTGTGATTATGAATATGAATATATTATTTCATATTAATACTTTAATATCTTATTAAATAATATTTCGATCTGTTAAGGGTTGTCCTGTGAATACCAGCCCAATAAGGCGATGGTATTAGGACAAAATTGAAAGCCAAGCTCTGGGATTATTGAACAGCAAAACTTTGTACACACAGAATGAATTCACATAAGTTCTTAAAAATACAAGAATTTATTAATAAAAATAAGTCAACTAAAAGTCAAACATATTTAAACAAACTCTTTACTATGCTAAAACAATCCGACTAAACTACCAAGCAGAATTAAAGAATAAGGAAGACTAATAGGCTATGTACAATATAAACAAGTTGATTAAAGATGATTGAAAATCATGACTGAAAGAGTGATGCAACATTACCATGAAATGTTTATGTTTGAGAACCAAGGATTATCTTGAAGAATCTGGAAATTAAATTACGTTAGTCTTGGAACTAATTAGAAATATGGAATGGAAATATTATTCCTAGACTGGAAACTAAGAACCTTCCTGGGTAATTGATCTTAAGCGGACTCATAAAGTAGACGAGCACGTCTTCTTGGAGCTAACAAAAGAAGCCTTGTATACCTTGTTACCAGAATCAGACACATACCTTTAAAATACCACTAATAAAAGGGTTGAAATGCATAAGCGTGGACGGCGCGTTATGGCCCGATCTTCTGCGTTTAAAACCACCCTTTAAATAAAGCTCGTTTTAACTTTAAAACACAACACAGGACACATCCTTAGCTGAGTGCTAGTCTGCTAGCACTTACTGTAGCTGAGTTTCTCAATACAAACAAAAACAAATGTCATTAAAGGAAAATTTAGATTATTTACCTCTAAACTAATCTTCTCTGCCCAAACACTACCTCTTACATGAACCGTGCTGAGGAGACGTTGTCCTGGGTGTTGAGGAAAGCATCCACATGTGACTGCTCCCTAAAGGTTAACTTGCAGCTAACCTCCATAGCTGTGGCGTGGTGCGGCTCGTTCTGCCGTTGTCCTGGAACACTGTTGCTTCTGTAGACCTCAGAAAGAAAAGTCAAGCCACGCTTACACCTTAATTACTCTGTTCATCAATGAATACTGAATACACAAATAGCAGTTCATTCCCACTTAACTTATTGCATACGAGTGTGTGATCATATAGCACTCTTGGATCCAGTTTGAAGAGTTATGTCTGTTTGTCAGTGTCGGGACCACAGCCATGGTTACAAAGTGCCAGTACAAACTTTACTGGAACTTTCAAATTAAATTGCCTTAACCTATTTCCAGCACAGCCAGGAAACGGGGTAACTGCGGACTTCCGGCGAAGTCACTGTCCAAATAAAAGCACCGCTCTTGCTACATCCTGCCTCTTCCACACTGGTGAACATCGGGACAGCGGAGGCACAGCGCACTCATGTCTCTTTGCTGGCAAACAGACATAAACTTTTCAAACTGGATCCAACGGTGTCATAAGATCACGTGATCATATGCACAAGTTAAGTACAAATGAATCACTGTTTGTTTTTCCGGTATTCATTCATAAAAAGGGGTAAATTAAGGTATAAGCATTGATTTACTTTCTCTCTGAGTCCTGCAGAGGCAAACTGGGTTCCAGAGAAGTCCCCAGTAGAGTAGTTTTTTCCGGTCTGAAAGGATGACAACAGGAGCCAAATCACCGTGGTCACGGTAACGGGCAGCCACTCCCCACAGGTAAGGAAGTTAGCTGTAATGGTTTGTTGACTGTGGACGTTTCTTCAAACTTCGCCGCCCTGGGCAGCTTTTCCTCAGCATGGTTCAGAGGTTAGGTTTGGGCAGAGAAAGATTTAGATTGAAATGATCTAAACGTCTTTCATTTTATGAAGTTTGCTCAGCTATCTTAGAGCTAGCAGGCTATCTGCAGCACACGTGCTCAGGTTGTGTTCTGTGTTTGTGTTTTTTTAAAAGTTAAAACAAACTTTATTTAAAGGGTGATTTTAAACACAGAAGATTGATCATAACGCGCCGTCCGCGCTTATGCATTGTAACCCTTTTTATTAACGGTATTTTAAAGGTGTGTGTTTGATTCTGGTGCTAAACTATCAGTTTCTTTTATTAGCTTTAACTGCTAACAGCTAATGAAACACCATTCAGCCCCATTTCTCCAGAAAGATTTGGCTCCTTTCCAAATATTCCCTTAATAATATTTCTTTAAATATTACTTTAATAAATAAAGACATCTAATGAGACACCGTTGAGAATTAGTCATCCAGAAGATTGGTTTTATTCAGCAGATCATTCTTTAAAAAATTATTTTATTAAAATAATATTTTATCTGATCTTGCATTGTGAATGGTTGTCTAAAGGTTTGCTGATTCTTGCCTAAGTTAGTTCCAAGACTAACTTAACTTCATTTCCAGATTCTTCAAGATAATCCTTGGTTCTCAAACATAAACATTTCATGTTAATGTTGCATCACTCTTTCAGTCATGGTTCTCAATCATCTTTAATACACTTGTTTATATTGTACATAGCCCATTAGTCGTTATTCTTTAATTCTGCTTGGTAGTTTAGTTGGATTGTTTTAGCATAGTAAAGAATTTGTTGATTGAAATGACTTTGAGTTGACTTATTTGTGTTAATAAATCGGGGGGTTGTGTAATGGGGTGACCCATGCCTTCAGATAAGTACCTTACACACGTAGAGACAGACAACCAATGACTAAACAACTTTTTTAAATTTGGTTACATCTGGCCTGCTTTTAGGATTGTGCTCCTTTGTTTGAGTTGTACTCTGCAGTGGACACAATGATTCTGATGGTTCTTAAGTTATTTGATGTTGAAATAAAGGGTTACCATGTATTTCTGTTTTCGTCTTACCTGAGGTGTCTTTCCAGGGCAGGACAGCAGGCCTCCAGAGCATTATATAGACAAGCTGGGTATGGGTTGTTCCATTTGTAATGACTGTCTAGGGGTGTTTGTGTGGGCTATACCATTAAAAAAAGAATAGACGCATATCTGAATATTAATAATTATTCCGTGTGTATTGAACTATTTGTACATTTGCTATCTTGAATGAATACCAATTAATGGTGGTTTGTCTTATAGGAGGAGCTTCCAGTATAATGTCTGGAGTAGAAGCTCCCTCTTGGGGGATTTTGCAATTTGAGCCTCCTGAGGCACAGTGTACCAGTGCTCCATAGTCAGGGGCCTAGCACTCCATAGTCAGGGGCCTAGCGTTACAGAGTCAGGCGTCTAGCGCTCCATAGTCAGGGTCGCTCCATAGTCAGGGGTCTGGCGCTCCATAGTCAGGGGTCTGGCGCTCCATAGTCAGGGGTCTAGCGCTCCATAGTCAGGGGTCTAGCGCTCCATTGTCAGGGGTAGAGCGCTCCATTGTCAGGGGTCTAGCGCTCCATAGTCAGGGGTCTAGCGCTCCATTGTCAGGGGTCTAGCGCTCCATAGTCAGGGGTCTAGCGTTACAGAGTCAGGCGTCTAGCGCTCCATAGTCAGGGTCGCTCCATAGTCAGCGGTCTGGCGCTCCATAGTCAGGGGTCTAGCGCTCCATAGTCAGGGGTCTAGCGCTCCATTGTCAGGGGTAGAGCGCTCCATTGTCAGGGGTCTAGTGCTCCATAGTCAGGGGTCTAGCGCTCCAGAGACAGGGGTCTAGCGCTCCAGAGTCAGGGGTCTAGTGCTCCATAGTCAGGGGTCTAGTGCTCCATAGTCAGGGGTCTAGTGCTCCATAGTCAGGGGTCTAGCGCTCCAGAGTCAGGGGTCTAGTGCTCCATAGTCAGGGGTCTAGTGCTCCATTGTCAGGGGTCTAGCGCTCCATAGTCAGGGGTCTAGTGCTCCATAGTCAGGGGTCTAGCGCTCCATTGTCAGGGGTCTAGCGCTCCATAGTCAGGGGTCTAGCGCTCCATAGTCAGGGGTCTAGTGCTCCATAGTCAGGGGTCTAGCGCTCCATAGTCAGGGGTCTAGTGCTCCAGAGTCAGGGGTCTAGCGCTCCATAGTCAGGGGTCTAGCGCTCCATAGTCAGGGGTCTAGCGCTCCATTGTCAGGGGTCTAGCGCTCCATAGTCAGGGGTCTAGCGCTCCATAGTCAGGGGTCTAGTGCTCCAGAGTCAGGGTCTAGCGCTCCAGAGTCAGGGTCTAGCGCTCCATTGTCAGGGGTCTAGCGTTCCATAGTCAGGGGTCTAGCGCTCCATAGTCAGGGGCCTAGCGCTCCATAGTCAGGGGTCTAGCGCTCCTTAGTCAGGGGTCTAGCGCTCCTTAGTCAGGGGTCTAGCGCTCCATAGTCAGGGGTCTAGGACTCCATAGTCAGGGGTCTAGCTCTCCATAGTCAGGGGCCTAGCTCTCCATAGTCAGGGTCCTAGTGCTATCTTGGAATTTGGTTGATATGAATTTAGTTTGAGTGTTTGATGATTTTTGCATTACTTGTTGTTTTTTTGCTGTAAATTTTATTTGCCAAACAAACCATTTTCAGCACAATGCACTTCCACTGGCTTGGAAAAAGAAAAAAGGAATGAAAACCAGTACCAGCTTAAGCAGAAACTCTGCGAGTCCTCCTTCCAAGGCTTGACCAAATCCTACAGGGGGGGATGGATTTGTTTTTTATTTCAAAACATTTATTTATTTAACATTGGAGCAACGCAGAGTTCAAAGTCATTTTGATTAGATGTTGTTCTCTTTGGCAAATCCTTAGACACTGACAGATTTCATTTAGTGCCATGAAGATGGGCTGCACTTTGAAGAAAGGGTCGTCTGTGGCCTTGGAGTTTTGCCTTCAAGTTAATTGAGGACAATAAAGCTGTTTATTCTCATTGCGCCAGAGATCGGTTCATTATAAACATCAGGGTTCTATGCAGGTCCAAGACTAAAAGGTGATAATAATATGAGGTGAGAATGTTGTTATTTTGCAGAGTCAATAGTAGTCAATCTCATCATTTCACTAACGATAGGTTGTAAGGTTGATGGTCCTCCTTTTGCATGTTAACAACTAGTTTTGGGTGTGACTGGCAAACTGGTTGATTCAGTATGTGAAGGTGCTACTTATAAGAGTTTGCATATCAAATGCCCACTGGCTTGATTTGGCCTGACTCAGCTCCACTCGGCTTGCTTTGTGAGCTTTGCCATTACTATTTTTTCAGTAGCGGTACCTAGTTTTTTAGTGCTGGCTTCAGACGTGGTACTATTGAGGCTGAGTCAGGACCATATGTAACGTGAACAGACTGCTGTTCACTAATTGGCCATGGGCGTGCCCAGGCGTAAGAGTCGACCAAGGTATAAAAAAACAACCGCCATTTTCAAGCGTGCATTCAACTGAGCGAGAGTCAGAGTTCTCACAGTCAACCGGAAAAGTCACCCTTGGAGCGACAATTAGATGCAATCTTTTCCTGGCGATCATAGTATTCAGTGGCAGCTGGATGGGGCTACAAGGAATGAAAAGGTGTTTATTGGTGCACTTCCACTGCACGGTTATGCAGCACAACACAGGACATAGGAGGCGGACCAAATCAAGCCAGTGGAAAAGGGGCATTACATCTTTTATCTTGCAATGTTGTGTTTTAAATGAATTTAGTTTGTCTTCCTCTGTGATGAATTGACGACCTCTCCAGGGTGTACCCCACCTCTCACCCAGGAACAGCTGGATATTGCCTTCAATTCCCCTGCAACTCTCTATGGAATGGCGGTTGTAGACAATGAATGATTACCCATCTTTCTGAGATTACTAAAGACAAAGATGAGCAACACAAAAATTTTGCTGAGGGCATAAAAGACCTGAGGTACAACCGAAGACCCGCCTCCTCCTTCCTACAACCCCCAGCACGCTAGACACCAAGCTGTGCTTTTTAACCCATGTTTTCTTATGGGTCTTATGTGTCAGACTTTCTTACAATCTGTTATAGTGACGGACCCTTCTGTCTTCATTCATGAAATAAATAAATAAAATTACTTGCTTCTAAACCCTCACAGGGAATTGGACAGAGTTTGTGTTTTAATTATGACTAAAGCAGAGACTAAAGAACCAAATAAAACTCAGGCTTATAAATCTAGAAACACAAGGGAAAAAATCAACAAAACCTGAAAGAGGATCTGAGGAACATGAAGGATCCGTCAGCTGATCCTCTCTTTATTTATCAATGTCCTCTGGGTCCAGTTCCAGGTCTGAATTAGATGAATGAACAATCTGAAAGGGAATGAAAATGAAAGAAGTAAGGGAAGGAATGAAATGATAAATGTAACATAAACATATTTAGCATTTAAATAAAATACATAAAAATACAAAACAAGACATCAAACTAGTGCCTTGATCCTTTCTTAAATACATTATAAAGACAAAAGTTAATCAGTGATAAAACAGATTTTTAGCTCAGAAATAAAATGAACAAAATATTTTTGGTTTTCAGATCAAACCTGATTAAAACAGGAAAAACTGAGTTAGTTTGATTCCTTTATAAAAGACTCATCAGACAGAAGGAGCAAAGTTTGTTTATGATAATTTTTTAGAATATCACAAAATGTTTGAATTCTGTTTAAGTTTAGATGCAAATAATGTTGATTTACATTAGGAATAAACAGCATCGCCTCATTGAGTCATTAATTCAGAATCATTTTACTAAAACATGGATGGTTCCTGTCAACAAAAACCAGAAGATTGCAGGAGTTGGTGGACAGTAACATCTTGTCATGATGACCAGCTTCTAACAGTCAGGACACAGATGTGGCGCCATCTGGTGGAGGTTTATTGTGTTACAAGGGAATCCTGGGGATTTTATCCGTTCTTGTTTCTTTCTGTCAAAGACCTCTTTTCGTAACATTTTTAGCAGTTGGTTGGAATTGAAACATTGATGTCATCTTTCAGTATTCTGCAGAAATCTAAGAAATGCGACATCTGTCTTTCAGCCTGGGGGGAAATATGGCATCCTTTTTTGGGGCTGTTCTTGTGTCAATGTGCTGCTCATAGTGTTCTCCAGAGTCCAGTGGGACATTGACAAAACCATTGTTTGAGTCCAGGAATCTCTTGCATTGTCCATTGTTCCGACATGAATAATATGTGCAGAGATGCATCTGATCATTGAACCGTATGGAAACCCTACCACCGGCAGGAAACCAATAGCAGTCCACATGATAAAGAGGTGTTGGGACCTCTGCAAAGTCTTCATCATAGGTGACATGTTATCTTGGCATATTCATTTAAAAACTCTCCTACAGATAAATAAATTACACCCCAATAGCTTTTGTAGCATTGATCTATTCTGATGTTCTTATAGTATTCATTGCTGAAACCTTTTTTAGCAGTTTCCTTAAAATATGTGGGATAAGTCACAGTTATATTGAGATAGTGTCTCACAAGCACAATGGTGTCTCCTCCATCAATCTCAGTGGTACCAAGCACAATGATTGTCTTTGTTTGCCTTGTTGTATACCACCACCACCCAGTTGTACCAGTTGTACTTCTGGTCCAGAACTTCTTTCACCTTAAGAGCGATGGCCTGTTTGTCATCAGTGCTGAGTCCTTTGACAGTCTCCACCACATCTTTCTTCATGTAATCTTCATAGTTCTGCAAGCAGTAGTCTATGGCTGCTAACTGAGCTTCAGAAACCTTCTTGAACATCTGCACATGTTCATCTTCTTTGGTCGTGGTGTTGAAACCAATCAGTCTCCAGTAGAACTGGTTTAGCACCATCCCCTTCCACAACAAGCTGCTAAAATACAAATTATATTTACCGATCTTAGTAATGTCACATTTAAACTTCTTCTTCAGCAGATTGTTGAGGTTTGCACTCAGAGACGTGCTGTTGACTGTCAGGTAGCGGTAAAGATTGGACACACTGGACTCAGCTCCTGAGTATGGTGAATATTCCCAAGCCAGCCTGGCATTGGGACGCCATCTCTATAAAACAGACAATAGCAATGATGCTAAAATACAAAGACACATTCAACCTTCATTATCTTGAGAAACTCTGCTAAACCTTTAAAATATGTTAAAAGGACAGAGTCCCGGTACAACCAGTCCAGCAGTCCAAAGTCAGTGTTAGGAGTGAAAGTTTTCTATGGAAAACCCCTCACTCTGAAAGCTTGCTCCACAATGGAACTTGTAGTGATAACAGAACCAGACGATGGTCCTAAGAGGAACATAGAGGTCCATAATGAGCATCAGACTTTAGGACTGAAGTCCCTCTGTGGGCAGCACTACATTATAGGGTTGGATTAATGCAACCAGAGGAGGAACATGAAGAGGAACTGCAGGAGTTTGGACATTTTCTGAATGATCTGTAGAGGTTTCAATGGGTGAGCCTGAGGAAGAGTTAATTCTCATCTTCACCAATATTTCAGGGGATTTCACATTTCTGTTGTCACTACATGCATGCTCAAGATGAGGGATTGTTGCAAAGTTAATGACACAATGCAATTGATAGCCCACTGTCACTACGTGCTCATTCAGGAGGAGGGATTGCTGCAAAGTCACTCGATCCAGTCAGCTGGGTTTCCTTAGATAGAAAATATGTTACTAGTTGGAATAATGAACTGAACTTTAAACACTGTTTGATATCGAGGATCAAGTTGGAATGTAACTGACTTTGAATCTGTCTGACACATTTCTGTATATTAATTGGATGTTTGATAAAAACATTGTTTGAGTGATGATCAAACAACTTTGATGTATTTGAAAGAAGAGTATTTATATTTATATACTATATATATAAGAGTGGGATATATTTTCATTTTGAATAAAAACTGAAAGATTACAGATTTTTTTAGTCTGCATGTGACGACTGTCTGATCCAAGATGTTTTTAACCTCATACTTGAGGATGTTCATCCTTAGAGACCTACATCTTGGGTCACCTTTGTGGACGTTGTGTTCATGTCAGAAAATCTAGTTCATATTTTAGCCCACAGATGCAAACAGAAGGCATCATTCTCCCACCTGTTCATTGTGATGGCTGTGTTTGAGCTAACCTGTCTTTAGTGCTTTTTGCTTTGAGCATCTGATATCAAGACACAATGACACAAATGACCTGCAAAAACCTCCGCTAACACTGAGTCCAGGAGAATGCTAGAGGATCAGAGCCTCGACGGCTGTTATTGTAGGATCAACAGCAGCCCTTCAGAAAGTTCTTCTCAGACAAACACGCTTTAGCTTTAATTACTAACCTTTACTTTTGCTTTACAATCAGGTTAGACTGGTTTGCTGTTTATGGTCATTTTAACCCACAAATGTTTCAAATTTGAAACGAATCTCAATCATTTCAGTTCAGTGTAACCGGTCTCTAATTTCTCTTTCTCAGCCTCAGAATAACATCTGAATCAAACAAAAAGTGAAAGCTGCTGCTTCTAGTTGATTTCATTTTTATTGTCTTTATGTTGGATACAAACTACCCTCCAAACACGGATATCTGTTAAAATGTCATAATGACTAATTTTTGTCTGGGTTTATTCAGTCTAGAATTAGACATTGAAAAGGAAACATCTTAAGGCCACAGGTCTGGTCCAAATGAGAAAGTCAGGTTAGTTTAGTCCATTTAAGCAACTCTTGCAACTTTTCCACCACATTTGGACATCAGAAGACGTCTTCATGTGGATGTCCTTCACAGGCAGTGTTGTCTTGTACCTGTAAGCTCTTAAGCAGCAAACATCAGCACATTCTGGATGAAGAAACCTGCTGAGTTACCTGCTGTTCTGATGGTTTTATTCTCTGTCAGCCGTAACTTCTTCCTGTCTGAGGATGAGAATGAAATAAATCATGGAGGGAGCTGCACATAAAGACCTGATCCAAATAGTTCTGGTGGAATATTTAAATATCAGAATGAAAATAAACTCTGCAGACCTGATCAGATGTTTGTGAAGCAGATGGAGGTCCAGTGGGGTGATCAGCAGCTCGTTAGAAGGAAAGAGGAAACTTCTGCCCTCTGCAGGACTGGTGCATTTTGCTTTCTGGTGATGAAAAGCCATGTAGATTGCATCTCTGCACGCTAAAGCTAACCAGCCAATAGGCAGAAGTTGACACCTAAAGACACACCCTCTCCTTATTTCCATAATGAGGTAGAAATGCATACGGAAATGTAAAAAGCACAAGCATAAATAAATAGCATTGAACAAATAAATAGAGTTAAAAAAAAATACAAAGGAAAAATAAAACAGACTGAAAATCTTATAACATACACCTAAAAATCATTAATAAATAAAGTTGAACTTTTGATGATAATACAAAATTAAGGTAATTATTACAAACGTGAATAAATAAAGAAGCTAATAAAGAAGCTAATTAAATTAGAAATGTACATTTATGTCTCATTGAATAATTGAATTACTGCCTACATTTATTTATTTACTGTATTTTTTGTGCATTCAATTTTATGATTGTTTATTTATTCAGCATTTATGTATTTCTGTATATATTCTTAATTATGGCGGGACTTGTCTTCCATACTCCTCCTCCTCCTTGACTTGACATCCTCTTCTTCTAAAAAAAATCACACATGTACCTGCAGATCAGCCTGAGAAGATCTTCAGCCCCACCTTCTGGCCGCTAGTAGGTGGTGCACCTTCATCTTCCACTACCTTTAAATTCAGACCCATTCTGGAGCCAAGCTGAACATGCAAAAGAGGATGAAAATGAATCAAATAAGAGAAGGAACGAAATTATAAATTCAACATAAACATATGTAACAATTAAATAAATAATCTAAAAATACAAACTTAACAAGACATAAAAATAACACCTTGAATCTTCACAAAATACATTTTAAACACAATTAAAGAAGTTAAACAGTGATAAAACCGATTTTTTGTTCAACATAAATAAAATGAACAAAATATTTCTGCTTTTAGTATGTCATCTGATTAAAAGAAGGAAAAACATTGTTTGATTCCTTTATAAGACTTTCATCAGACAGAATGAGCAAAATAAAACAAAATATTTAGTTTATTTGTCTTTGTCCTTTATTCCGGCCGCCAACAGTAAAAACATACACATAAAGCATTGCTCACATTTATTTTTTAATTCACATTCATTAGAAGAAACCAGTTTACAGGCCGGGAATGTTCAGTATTATAATAAAATAAAAGTATTTTAAGTTTATTCTGCTGTTGTATGAAAATTCAACTATTTCTAGACTGGGCTAAACCTTCAATGTTTCAAGATCGTAACAACGCCTCTGTTGATGTTCTAAACATTTCAACCCTTTCCAGCTCATATGATGATATAAGCATCACTGGTCTGCAGGTGGACCAGAGTAGTGGCGGTCCAGGTTCAGACATTTCCTTCTGGCTGCTTGTCTTAGTTCTAAAACATTTCTATTAGTGAGTGTTTTCATACCACATCTGATCATTTTACTTCTAGCTAAGAACTAAAACGGAATTAAAAGCAGCCTGCTGCTATAAGTGGCACCAGGTGTGACGAAAATATTATGAAATATTCAGCTCAAAATGATAAAGAGTGGTATCAGAATATAAACGTTGATCTATTTAGCACCTTAATGCAGGTGATCCCTCAATCTTAAAAGTCTACCTATTGGTTAATAATCCAGCATCTCTAAATTCTCCTTTGCAGAGTCAAACGGCATAGTTCAAGTATTTTCATTGCTGCCTAAACACTAGAAAACCTGGTTTACTATGAATATTACACTGTCAAAATACACCACCAGCTTCATGCAGGCTATACATTCAACAGCCACTTTATCGGATACACCTTTTTGACTGCATGTAAACAGAAATCAACCAATCAGATGGCTCCAACTCAATGCATTTAGGCATCTGGATGTGATGAAGACAACCTGCTATGGTTCAAACTGAGTATCAGAATGAGGAAGAAACAGGATTTAAGTGACCTTTAATGTGGAATGGCAGTTGCAATTCCAACTGCTGATCGACTGGGATTTTCACACACATTCATGTTATGGATGCAATGGTTGGCCTAAAAGCCAAGAGGAGTAACTTTCTTCTTCATGTGTTGGAACAATGTTTCAAATGTTTCAAAATACATTCATCCAGCTGAGATGAATCATTTTTGTTTTTCTTCATAAGAAACAGAACGTTTAATTAAACAAGCTCTAACACATCTGTCAATAGTTCTCAACAATTACCATCACAAGGCACAGCGCTAACTGTTCCAGTTTATACACAGCAATATATATTCAAATCAAATCATATAGTTTCATACATCAATTCCAACTTGATGCTGTTATAAATAAAACAATGCAGCCAACTTGTAAAAATGTTTTTATCTAAGGAAACCCAGCCGATTGCATCAAGTCTCTGACTTTGCAGCAATCCCTTCTCCTGAAGGAGCATGTGGCGACAGCGGAAAGGAAAACTGCCCTTTAACAGGAAGGAACTTCCAGCTGAACCAGAACCAGGCTCAGTGTGAGTGGCGAACTGACACCACCAACTTAGGGCTTGAGAGAACAGAGCATGCGCACACAAAATCACACAAGCCCTGATCCAGGAGTACTTTCTATGTCAAAGAACAATTAGAGGTATTGGCAACAGTAGCTCCTTCAGTGGCTTCATCTAGTAGAGAAACACAGCTGAACATCTAAGCTCTGAACCAGGATGGAAAGTAGAGTGCATAAAGTTAATTGCAGCAGTATCTCCTTCAGTTGCTTTATCCTGGAGAGAGAAAGTTTTAAACAGGGCCATGTCTACCTTCAATAGAGAGAGAAAAGGAAGTTATCAGCAACAGCCCAGGCGATGGCTTCCTTCAGGAAGGTGCCGCAGCTAAACAGAAACACTGATGTAGCTTCTAAGGAGAGAAAAAACTGAGAATGAACATAAAGTTAATGGCAGCAATAAATTAAGATGATACATAACTATACATTATTAATGTTGATACTGTAGCGCATTAACAGACTTCATGGTTTCAGTTCCTGCCATGTAGCAAGTCATTGGTAGATCCAGAGCAGCCGACCACAGAATACCAACTCTGAGCCCAGAACACGTGGAACCTTGAAGCAGAGGAGCTACAGCAGCAGAACACCACACCGGTGCCATCGCTGTCAGCTAAATACAGGAAAAAATGAGGCTATAATTCACACAGACTCACCAGAACTGGTCAATAACAGGCTGGGAAACATTGCCTGGTCTGAAAACCTGGTCTTGCTTTCAGCTCCAACATTCACATGAACGGGTTCAAATTTGGTCTAAATATCATAAGAGCTTGGATTCATCCCACCTTGGATTCATGTATCAGATTGGTGGTGGATGTGTTATGATGTGGGGCATATTCTATTAGCACATTTGGTCCCCATAAGTACTAGCTGAGGTTCATTTAAACACCACAACCTTCCTGAGTGTTGTTGCAGACTATCTCCATCCTTTTATGACCTCAGTGAACCCATCTTCCAATGCTTCTGCCAGCAGAATAACGGACCATGTTACAAAGCGCAGATCATCTCAAGGTGGTTTCTTAAATATGTCAATATGTTCGCTGTACCCCAGTGGACTCCAGAGTCACCAGATTTCAGTCCAACTGAGGATCTCATGGATGTGGACCTGACAGATCTGGGGGTGTCTGCGGGTACGGTGGAGCTTTGATCTTCTTCTAACAGCTTTGAAGGTTTGACCCTCAGCCTGTTTCCATGCTAAAGCCTGATTTGACAATAGAATCAACCTGCGGTTACTGATTTTTAAGCTCTATAGCCAGCAGTGAATGGCTGCAATTTGAGGGAAACACTTTGACTTTGGACTTTGTACAAACATTAATGAGGATTCTTTTTTTTTTTTTTTTAAGTCCTGGTTCTTTAGAAACTACTAACTGCTGCCCTCTACTGCCACCATGTAACCTCCTCTTTGGTTCCTGAGACAAAGGCTGCTGTAATCTGCTGGGATTACATCTTTCACAAAATAATCAGAGGGACACTTTTCATGAGGAAACTCATTTGTCCACCCTTCTCCGGAGCTGATTCTGTTCCTATGTAGAGAAACATTTTCTGAGTAGCTATTTAGTGGAGCTCTCCAGCCTCTGTTTAGCCAGATGGCTTCCTCTGTCAATCCCCACTCACAGTCAAGATTAAGATTACAGACACACACTGGTTTGTCCTCAAATTTGCCTGTTACTAAATGTTTGCTTGTCGGCAGATGATGACGATACAATGCAGGGACTGATGAGCTACAAGTGCAGCTTAAGTTATTAAACAGGAGCTGAAATTACAGGTTAGAGGAACGAGGCGGATTAAAGTATTTTTACCACAAAGCCACAGACAGAAGGCACTGATCTGAAACAGAGAGGTGGGAGACGGAGAGAAGGCAGAGAGGACGGAGGGAGGGTGAGAAGGAGAGTAGTGGAGACGACAGATTGAAGAAGATCCAGAAGCTGAGACCTTCTGCCTTTCCTTCTTTCTAGGTTCTCCAAGGCCTCTGGGCCACCCAGCATGAAGCAGGCACCATGGGCTTTCTGGAAAATTACCAGGAGATTGACCCCGTCACTTTGAACCTTTGCATCCTTATCGCCAGCTACGTTATCTTGCTCCTGGTTTTCCTGATATCCTGTATCATGTATGACTGCCGGGGCAAAGATCCCACCAAGGAGTACGCTCCGGACCCGCAGCCCATTCAGTCTCCCATCAAGCTGGTGGTGATGCAGAGCACCTCTACTCCGATGGGCCGGTGGGACACAGCTAACATGATCACCACCTACCACGAGCCATCACACTCGGACTTCAGGGAGAAGAAGAGCACGATGGTCTGAAGGACAGCCAGATAAACTCTGTATATACCTCACGTTTTTTATTTCTGTTCAAACATTTGTTTTTTACATTTATTATTATTTTGTGCCGGTAAAATGTTGGGATTCAATCTACAAGGGACCAGGATTGGAAGGTAAGGGATACGCGTTGACGTCGTTAAGTAGTACGATGTGTGTGTGTGTGTGTGTGTGGGTGCGTAAAATCCCTCTCTATCTCAAGGATCCCGACAGCCTGCTGGCTGCTCTGGAGAGGAAATGTCACAACTAATAAAGCACAAGGAATAAAGGGGGAAGGGTTTGAGATTAAGGTCAGTGTTGGAAAAACAGACATGGAAAACGTGGAGCTGGAAAACTAACAAAATGTTTTTCACCTTGATTCTATTGGACTTTGTACTTCTCACTCAACATGACGATAAACGTTGTAAATTCAAAAAAGAGCAGAGCTCTGGTGAAACCTGACCTCTATGCAGGAGATGGTGTCCAACATGCAGTCCTGATGTGACAAACATTAGAAGCTCCATCTGAATGGGTCAGAACTAGCAGTCATAAATGTTTTAGTCTAAAATAGCTTTATGCGTCCTCTCACAGATTTCTGCAGTTTTTCAAATGTTTCAGAACATGAAACACATTTTAATATCAGACAAATATAACCCGAGCAAAAACAAAGGGCAGTTTTTAAATTATGATTTTATTTATTTAGGGAATACAGCTATAAGACCCAACCGGACTCTGTGTGAAATGTAATTTCCCCCTAAATCTGACAAGTGGTTGTGCCATCTTCGGCGGTAACAGCTGCCTTCAACGTTTCCTCTTCTCCGCAGAATTGTTTAAATTCTGCCACAATGGAGGGTTTTAGAAGCACACGGTCTGGTTACAGCATCTCAATCCGATCTAAACCTGGACTTTAACTAGGCCACTAGAAAACTTTCATTTTGTTTCTGTATTGTTAGCTATACTGAGGTGGACTTGCTTCTGTGCTTCGGATCATTGTCCAGTTGTGCTTGATGTTAAGGTCATGAACTGATGGTCGCACATTTTCCTTCAGGTAGAGAGCAAAAATGGTTCCATCATTCATGATTCTGAAGAAGCACAGCAGACCCAGACATCATACTACCACCACCATGCTTGACTGCAGGTGTGATGTTATTTTTCTGAAAAGCTGTCTTAGTTTTACACCACATGTAACAGGATCCACAGCTTCCTGAAATGTCCCATTTTCTCTCTTCAGTCCACAGAATATTTTGATCTCGGGGATCATTAAGATGTTTATGGTGTGTCTGAGAAGGGCCTTTGTGTTCTTTTGGGTCAGCAGTGGTTCTGGCCTTGGAACTCTACCATTTAGGCCATTTTGCCTGTAGAGCTTTAGATGTTGTTCTGGGTTGTTTAGTGACCTCCTGGATGTGTCATCAAAATGCTCTTAAAGTAAAATTGGTAGGCCAGTCGCTCCTGAGAAGGTTCTCCACTGTTCCATATTTTCTCCATTTGTGAATGTTGGCTCTGACTGTGGTTCCCTGGAGTCCCAGAAACTTGGAAATGGTTTTGTAGCCTTTCCAAAAGAGATTCAAAATATCAATTTTGAATCTCTTTAAAATGTGACATGAGGTGTTTCTTCTTGAGATCTTTTAGTCTGCTTCATGTTGTCCGACCGATTCTGTTTAAGAGATTTCTTGACCACAGATCTGGCTATATTCAGATCTGGATGTGACAAAGTTAAACCAAAAATTGCGTTCAATTTCAGATAATTCATGATCTGATAAGGGGCAATTACTTTTTCACAGCACTGTATTTTAATTGCACTGTTGCCTTGCAGCAAGAAGGTCCTGGGTTCGATTCCCGGCCTGGGGTCTTTCTGCATGGAGTTTGCATGTTCTCCCCGTGCATGCGTGGGTTCTCACCGGGTACTCCGGCTTCCTCCCACAGTCCAAAGACATGCCTGTTAGGTTAATTGGTCACTCTAAATTGCCCTTAGGTGTATGAATGAGTGTGTGCGTGGTTGTTTGTGTGTTGCCCTGTGATGGACTGGCGACCTGTCCAGGATGTACCCCGCCTTTCGCCCATAGACTGCTGGAGATAGGCACCAGCTCCCCCGCGACCCACTATGGAATAAGCGGTAGAAAATGACTGACTGACTGTATTTTAATTGGAATGCCCCACATGAGACAAGTCTCATGTTTGAAGAGTTTTAACTTACAACACTCATATCTTCCAAGTGGAAGTGGCTTTAAAATCCTGTTCATTCATCTGAGGCTTCATCTGTGTTTAATGTGTAACCAGAGCTCAGCTAACAAACAGCCACAGTGGTGTTATGAGAGGACATGAGTGTTTATCCATGGTGGGATTTATAAACCAGCCTTTAATGCGACAACAGTCTCCTCCACAACTTTTTACCTTTGATTACATTGGCGTTTGTATTCCTGTTTAAAACTTTTCCATGCTATTTGTTTTGCTCATAATCCATGAGGTCTTAAAGCTGTAATCTGCATAGGTTAGGTGGATCATTGACAGGATAATCAGGTCACATCTCCTCTGACATAAATGTCTTGTTTGTTTTTTTTGACTGAGCTCCAACTAGGTGGGAAACGTCAACTTTAACACCAAAGAAAGGAAAAACTCATTATCCAACACTGGTGTACAGCAGAAATAACATATTAAAATCCTTGTAACATTTCACATTTCAAGCCCACTTTAGTCTATTTGGAGTTAGAAACAAAGTGTCCAGTTGGTCTTCTACAACAAGCCATCATGTGTATATTGAGAATCTGTAGTCGCGCTGACCACGCTGGCCTCATGCCTGAGCTAAGACCTGGTGGCGTTTCATGCTAGCATGACATAATCTTGTCTTTATATTGTTGGTTTTATTTGGTTTTTTTATTTAAACAAATCTCCCTCTATAGTTTACAGAAACATCCCACATTTTTAGCTATCAGGAAGCTTTTGTTGGGATATTTAACATCTCATCTTGGGAGAAATTGTGGATTTAATTTAAATTCAATTCAATTCAATTCAATTCAAAGATACTTTATTGATCCCTGAGGGGGATTCCAGTACAACCCATCCAAACATACATCATGACACAAGACAAGGGGGGACGGGTCACCGAGGCTTTGCTGCCCACTCACAGGTGCTGCCCTTATTAGATGAGAAAAGAGGCCACATTAGGTAAGTAGAGGGAAAAAATCATATTTCACACTTTATCCTTAGCAGGATAATTAGGATAATAGTTTGAGATTGTAAAAAACCTCAGCACAAAGAAGCAACAAGTTGACAAAACAACATCATGCCGGGAACGGTGAAGGTGGTGTGAGGGGTGCATATGTTTATCTTGAGCATGTGTGTGTGTGCAAGTGAGTGTGTGCAAGTGAGTCCATGAAGCATTGTCACCGAGGCCATTGTCCTTGATGGTTCGTTGGAATGTACATCAACCGCCACAAAGTTCTGAGCAGGTCCACAGATGTCCTCAGGGAAGGGAGGGAGCAGAGGGAGCAGAGCGTCATGGTTACATAACTTCCAGGAGAAGTTGAAGATAACCAGCCATCAAGGCCGTGCAGGGGAGCCAGATTCAGAAAAACAATAATTATTTGGGTTAGGCTGACTCTTAATTTTCCGTCAGCCTTGAGAGTCTCGCTGGTGCTTCTCAAAGGCAATTCCAAACAGCCAAATTCCTGGTCTTTCTGCCAGATCCAAGCGAACAACTTTCTCCAAGATTTATCCCATTTCACCCCTGAGTCCAGGAACCGCAACCTGCCTGCGATCCTGTATAAGGATCACATCCAGTCTGCGATTCAGCTCACGTAACATCTCAGTCTGAGTGTTGATCGCTCTGAAGATCCCATCATACATGCCAGGCAGCCTTACAATGACCAGAACAGATGCTGACATTCTCCCAATTTCCCGATATGCCAGGTAACCGCTGACTCCAAAAAGTAGAAATCCTGATATCAAACATCCAATTATATACATATCTTCCACATCCTCGACTGACATTATCGACAAACACACAATCCTCCACTTCTGCCAGGAGTCCATCGTGTATCCGGAGAAAAATGTCCCGTCCGGGCAAGTGGGCTCTCCCAACCCCTGTCTTCTCGTCGAGAAAATTTGATCAATTGCATTGAGAGACCAGCTGAACAAATCCATAATTTGGAAGAATTTGGAAGATATGCAAAAAGAGTGCTTTGCATCAACCTTGTGTGTGTTGGAACCCTTGCCTACCCAGAACCCTGAATTGCTCCCCACTCAACTGACCCAAACTCTCATCTCAGATGACAGGAATTCAGTTAGGATGTTCAAGAACCACCAAGGACTCACCAAGGCTGATGCCTTCAACGTGACTAATGACAAAGATCGTTTGTTTTATTTGTTTAATGGTATCGTCTGTTGCATCCTGGTGCATTCGGGAAGAAGTCATGCCAGATGATTGACTGGGACATGCTAGGATCATGAATATATGTTGGTGGGAAATGCCATGGAAATTAGTACCAGTCTAGCCACATTAAGCCAGGTCTTCATCAAGTACATTAATTAAGGTCTTTACTAAAGTTGTTTCCCAGTAAGGTTCTTATGTATATGTGAGAATGATCCTGTGCTGCCTTAGATTTCCATTCTCATCCCAACCTAGCCATTTTCTATCTGACCTCTGTTCGAATTTGTTTCTCCTGTCCTCCAACCTTCCCCTACATCAGCAAAATGCTCAGCGAGAGGAGTGGATTTATCTCTCCTGCAGCACAATGAGTACAACTACGATACAGTACTATCATCATTCTGAAAACAGTAAACTGATACTGAACAAGAATGAAGTACGCTGCCTTCTTCTCTGATTACCATCCTCTGGAACTGTCCCATAAAGGACCAGTTTAAGTTCTGGGAAATAAAAAAGCTATGATCTTAATAGAAATCTGTATTTAATAATTAGAAAAGGAAAGTTTATCAGTTTTAGAATTAGAGGTGAAGGAGATTTTGGTGCATTCTTCATCTACATGTGTTCTGCTTCTAACTGGAAAATAAAAATCAGATAAGTTCTGAAGTGAGATTAAATCAAGACACAGACTACTTATGACCCATTCCAGTTTTACTTATCAGTCCTGCAAAATACCGACAAAGCTGTGTAAAATAGCTGCAATCCATATCCACCTGCAGACCAACAGCACCTGTTCAGTTTAACATTAACTGGACACCACAAAGTGACCATGTTTTATTTAACAGACTCATAGATCAGAGCTTCCAGCTTGTGTTGCTAAAGCTGAGCAGAAATAGATCTAAGAAAGCCGCCTAGTGCTCAGTGTAATCCTGACACGTCTAGGAACGGTGCAAAATCATGGATCTCATTCATAAAATAGAACCTCTGTATTGTCAGTACAGCCTGGAAGGTTTGGTCAAGCGCTATATTCATTCATTTGTTTTTAAAATAATCTTTTTTACATAAACGTGGTTTCTCATGTCCAACCTTTTTAATTCACCTGAATAATTAACTCACCAATACTTTTAAAATAGGAGTAGAAAAATCTAGCTGCTGTTACCAGATTACTGGAACACAGGTACTTTAAATAGACTATAAAATAGGTTGTTTTTACAGATTCTGGCATTTAATGGGCACAAAGATTACCTGGGAACAGGAAGACAGCCATGATTCTCGGCCTAAAGCATCAGCGTTTAGACAATGAACCTGCAAAAATGAATTAAACAGGATGAAGCAGACCTGCTGGCCTGCATGGTTTAAATTGACAGATGAAGCTGAAGGAAAGCTGAGGGAACGAGAAGCAGGTCTGAATTAACGGCAGCCTGATCAAAGTAGAACAGTCTGGCACGATCTGCCTGTGCTAGGTTTTGGGTTTGAGTTCCTAGTCTGTTATCTCTTACGTTCTTCAGTTGCTGTTATTTTAGTTCATAGTTTAGATTCATTAATCCACCCTTGTGTTTAGATTACTTTCTTGGATTCGAGGATTAGATGAGTTAGCTTATATTTCTTTATAGGTCTGGTTCCTCTCTGTTTATGTTCTTTGGTTGGTTTCATTGTTGAATTATTCCTGTTCACTTAGATGTTTTGTTGTTCCCCCTGGTCTCCCTGCTCCTCTGTGTTAATTAGCACCCCTCCTCCAGGTGCTTGGCTTCTCCCTCACACCAGCTGTTCCTGATTATCTCCCTGTGTTCATTGGTTCATTCTCCACCCTTCCTCAGCATGTATACTCTCTGGTTTTCTTTGGCGCGACTGGATTCTCCTGCTTGCTACCTGTTGTCATGCCTAATTGTTCCATGCCTGCTTCTGCCCTGATCCGTACGAGCCTTGTTGATCTGCCTGCGACCCAAGACCTGGAAATATTGTAAGCTCCTGCTTTCTAAATATTAAAATAACTCTTTACTCACCATGCCGCTTCCTCGCTCTGCTCTGCACCTTGGTCCCGCAAAAATCCAGCAAATCCTGACAGCCTGACCTTTACCCTGTAATACAACTAATTATGAAGTTCATATCAAAGATAAAATGACAGCAAATTCCCATGTTTCCAACTTTCAAGTTCTCACCTCACCAGGTAACTTACATTGGATGCAGGAGAATAAAGAACATATCAGGAGCAGGTTGGTCTTTGTAGTCCGGGTCACACTTATCAGTGCTTTCAGAGTAAAATAATAATAATAGTTATAAAAACAAGGTGAAGAATCTAAAACTACAGTTAGATTGTTGCATTACTATGATAAGACGTCTTATAAAAATATTAGAAATCTGAACACGAGAACAAGGAATAAACCAAGATTCACTTTATTTTCCCCTCAGGGGCAATTCGTTTTGCAGCCAGTAAAGAACAAATGCAAATAAAAAGTTGAAGGAACATGAACATGGAACATGCACTGGCAAACCTAAACCAAATATCTTCAGTCATGTAGTATTTTATCATCGATCTGCTAAAAAAAACGTGCTTTCTGCTCAGGTACAAACTCAGAGAAGAAAAATGCAGAGAAGCAACTAGAAGGAACGTTGTGATCTGATGGTACACATGCAGACCAGCAGTGTAAATGATTGGACATGTAACGAGCTGGCATGTCCACGTTGGGCACCAGAGAACAACAGAGTAACAGGCAGTTGCTGGAGCATCTGACAGTGAAGGTCCCGTTTTCTCCTCTGGTGATCCCTCCCTCTGCTGCCTGTTCCAGACCTGATGGCTCTTTGCAAATAAAGTCATTAACACACCTACTCAAATCAGTTACATTCAGTACGGGGAGTCATGGTGCCATGGTGCTGCTCTTCAGCGTATGTGTGACAATAGAGGTGTGAGCGAAACTAAGCAGGGGGTGGATAAACTGGCAACAAAACAAGAAGACATTGTCCCCAGAATGATGTCTGTTTTGAAAATTAGATTTTAAAAACTATTTTTTTTTGTCTGATTCAATACTCTGCTCTAATTAGTACAGCAACTGTTATGTGCATAATAAATACTGAAATTACTGAGAAATTCAGCTACTGCTTGGAAGTCTTCCTCAAGGCAGAAACTTACTGAGGTTTATTTCTGAAGTTGAGTACAGAGCTAAGTTTATTAATCCCTCTGTGTTCTTACGTAAACACTCCCTTGTAGCTAAAAGGCCCTAAACAAGTCACAGTGGTATTATGTAACCGGGCTTTAACAGCTTGACATGGCAGTGTGGACAGTTCACTGTCTGGCTCCATGCCACAACGCAGCTTTCCCCTCAGATCCCAAAGTGTTGTTGTATTGGAGACGTTTTTCCACGGAGCAACGAGGAAACATAGCGTGGTCTGGTCTGGTGTGTCTCTGTCTTCTGCTGAATCTGTTGCTTTATCGTTTGAAAGAAAGATACAGAAACATCTTAGTGTGACGGTCAGAAAAATACACATCTAAGAAATAATTAATAATGAATATTAATATTGAATTATTTTTTAAGTATTTTCAGGATGCAGTATTTGCCAAATCAAATTTGACATTAAGTAATTCCTGAAAATCAAACAATTTATCCAAAAATATCAAACAAACACACACATTAGATGTGTCTTCTGACTGGAAATGATTCGGAGCGGCTCAGCCTGAGTCCCAAATCTGACAGAGAATCTGTCTAGAGAGCTACTGATTAAGGTGATGGTAAGGAGGCCTTCTGAAGATTTTCGCATCGATTATTGAGAGGAGTATAAATAATTAACCCATTTTCCCAATAAAATGTCAGTGTTTTTTTAAACTGATGCTCTTTTTACATTTTTATATTATCATTTGAGAGATGCGTGCCTCGAGCACAAACCTTCTGGCCAGGGGTCTGGATAATTCTGGGCTTGATGTAGAAGGCGACTGGACTTCTCTTGTTACTTCAAGACGTTTCACCTCTCATCCAAAAAAGGATTCTTCAGGTTTGGACATGGGTTATGAATAGGCCAGCTGATTGGTTTGTAGCTGAATTGCTGTGCAGGTTAACTAATCAGATGTTGGGATATGATGACCCATAATAAAACTTAAAATACTAAAATAACTAGAAAGGATTTTAGCATTTAACCTTTAATTATTTATTTAAATTGTGTATTTGGTAAATGAGTGACACAATTAATTGAGATATTTATCCTTTTTTATGTATTTATAATAGTTTTCAATTATTGTATCACATGGAAATAATATTTTCACTAATTAATTGTTTGCTTAGTCCAGAATAATACCTGTGGTTGCTTTCATTTGGGCCAGGATCATTTGATCAACGTCTGACGATAACTATCAGGAAGCCGCCTACCTCAGATCTGATTGGTCCATATGCCGACAGCCTCTCCCTGATTGGCTCAGGCCATTGCCAGTCATCTAACTCAGCGCCGGTAAAGCGCAGAGGGGTTGGGATGTATTTACCGGCGGGGCTGCTTGCCTTCAGGGCGCTTTGGGTTTCCGCCTGTCAGCCGCTGGTGCTTACGGATATTTCCAGATGAGGCGTTGATTCGGTGTTGATTCGGAGTTGGTTCGGTGTTGATTCGGTGTTTCCAGCAGAATGACGTCGAGAAAAAGACTAAAATGGAGCTTCAGCTGGGGGCGGTGCCTTGTAGCCGCGGTTAGCTTGTAGCTAGCTGGATGTTAGGCCTTTCGTTTCCTGCTGCTCCTCATGCAGGTTTATTGTTTTATTCCTCCTTAAATAAAGCAGGTCTTTGATGGTTTTATTTGCTGGGAGAAATAATGTTTTACTTCCCTCCGTGGACTGCAAAAGGAGCCGATATGAAAGGTCTTAACAGTTTTCCAAAGTAAGTAATGGGAGTTTTGGCTCTTTTAGAATAAAAATGAGATGTTTTCATGTAAATAAAATGTCACAACACTTTCTAAAATACACAGTAATGTTGGATTAGAAGCTGACTAATCAATAATAAATCTTATTGTTTTAATTAGTTGCTGGATGCCTGTTGATCTATGAAAATAAGTTTCACCCTGATGCTCTGATATAAGGGAAGGAATCACTTCCTGCCTCTTTGTTTTACATATGAATGAATCCTTGTTTATATTAAATAAGTTTGAGTTTTTGGTACTATTATTAGGACACGTCATAAAACGTCTAGTGTCAAAAGGGTTTTGCAATCAAGTAAATAACATTTCTTGGTGTTATTATTATCATGTAAAAGAAGAAAATGTCCCATATTTTATAATAGAAACATGTGTTTAAGCACTAAATCAGGCTGAAAGCATAAGCTGTGTTAAATAGTATGCGTTATTGCATTATTATACACCTGCTCAGATGGTGACTACACTATAATAGACTCCAGGTTCTCTATCTGTGCTGGAAAGTACCCCTGGTGATGCAGGCTCAGAAGAAATGATCAACTATTTATAAGGCAAAAAAAATCACAATCATAAACTGTAAATGAAATGTTTAGATTCAAATGGGCAAAAAAGAAAAAGATGAATTGATTAGTGCCTTATTATTTTGTGAACCCTCATATGACTGAAGAAGGGAGGCTGATGGATGGGTTGTTCTTACCTCTGAGCCAGAACTGGGAATGATGGTGTTGCTAATTAGATTGCTCGTTAACCAGGCTAACAACTACTAGCAGCAGGCAATGGACTCGTATTTATCTGTTCATTATGCCTCTAAACAAGGTCGCTAACAAACGTTGTCTCCTGCTATGAATAGAAGGTGACAGCAGCAATCGTTTTTAAATATATGGCTGCCATGTTGGATTTTGAGGTCTGGGTTGGTGAGAAATGACTTGCTTCAGAGGGTCTCCCTGTTTGTGTTTCCAACTTGGAAAATCAGACATTTGAGTAAAAATGGAGCACAAAATAAACCAAGCATGCAGCTCATGTGAATAAGAACATTTCCTTTGGTTTGTTTTTTCTTCAATCATCTAGAGTAACAGGATGCTTCAGGAATATGAAGATATGGGACACGGCATTGTGGTTTCACATAGATGTGCAGATTTCTTGTTTGCATTCAGACACTAACTACGTCGTCAACAACAAAAATCACATTTTCATTTTCATCTAAACAGTTTACTTTCCTGCAAAAATCCCAAACAATTATTCTTTTATCCTAGTTCATTTTTAACAGCCAAATTTAGCATTTATTTCAAACCACAATATATAAAAACCTTTACATAGACTTCAGCCCATTTCAAAGCAACCTGGTTCACATTCTGACCCAGACAGAGGTTCTGTTCGTTTTCTGTAGTGAAAAGGGCAGAGTGTGAAAGATCTGTGATGGTTTATTTTTGGTTTTAGATTCATGAACAGACGGGCTTCTGCTAACTGCCGCTACCAGCCCACCGTCTACGAACATGCTGCAAACTGCTACACTCATGCCGTGAGTCGCTTAAAATCCCACTGAAAGCCGCCGATCTGCTCCGATGTGGAAAAGTTTGATAATTGTGGGTTTTTTTCTCGTCTCCGTAGCTCCTCATCGTCCCGGCCTTCGTGGGCATGACGTTCCTGCACTGCTTGTCCAACAACAACTGGGAGAGGGTCACGGCCTGGGTGTATGGACTGGGTCTGTGCGCCCTCTTTGTGGTCTCCACTGTGTTTCATATCATCACCTGGAAAAAGAGCCACATGAGGTGAGAAAGAGAAGCATTCATTAGCATCTCCTCCTCACAACCAAGCCTTCATTTAGATGTTTGTTCCAACTAGTGTTGATTTCTTTCACCTGTATATCCTACAGATTCATTTCAGTCAGTGACACGAAATCCTGACGATTCTGGATCCCAGTTGATGAAAACCCAAAATTCTGGTTCTTAGAAAATTACAAACAATATTATAATATTACATCAGACCAATGAAAATCTTTTTTTACAGAAATGTGGACCAACTGAACAGTGTCTCCATGTTCTGTGCAGAACCTGTACTTAGTTCTTGGTCTGGGCTCCTTTTGCATGATTTACTGCATCAGTGCAGCATGGCATGGAGGCTGATCTGCCTGTGGTTCTGCTGAGGTGTACAGGAAGCCCAGCTTGCTTTGATGGCAACCTGGGCTTTCAGCTCATCTGCTTTGTTCATTCTGGTGTCTCTCATCTTCCTCTTGACAATAGAATTTCTATGGGGTTCTGTTCAGGCCAGTTTGCTGGTGGTACCAAGGAGATTTAAGCAGGCAATGCTACCTCCGATGTGGGCCGGTACCAAGTCCTGCTGAAGAATGAAATTAGCATCACCATAAAACTTGGCTGAAGAAGGAAGCATGAAGCATCTAAACTGTCCTGGTAGATCGCTCCTCTGACTTTGGTCCTGATAAAACCCAGTGGGCTGGACCAGTAATGTGGATTCTGGACCTCTCCACTCTTCCTCCAGACTGAAACCTTGATTTCCAAATAAAATGCAAACTTTACTTTCATCTGAGAAGAGGACTTTGGACCACTAAGCAACAGTCCAGTTCTGTTTCTCCTCCGCCCAGGCCCGGTGGTTCTGATGTTGTCTCTGGTTCAGGAGTGGTTTGACAGGAGGAATGTGACATTTGCAGACTATGTCTGAGTGTGGTGGATCTTGAAGTTCTGACTCCAGCTGCAGTCCACGCCTGGTGAATCGCCGCCTAACTCTTTTATGGGCTTTGCTTCATAAAAGCACGCTTTCTCCAACCACTCTTTTTCCTTCCACTCAACTTTCCATAACATACCCATAGCATCACATTTCTGTCTAAAACTCTTTTGTGTTTTGGTCTGATGTAATATTCTAGTCTTCTGAGAAACTAAATTTTAGGGTTTTTACAAACTGTAAACCAGAATCATCAAAATGGCTAAAAACAGATTCTTCACCAATATCATTCTGTGTGTAAAGAATCTAAATTACACACGTTATTAGGTTATAAAGGCAAATCTGTATTAAGGGATTTATTAATTTTATCTTGTCTTCAAAAAATAAAAGAATTCATTTTGGTTTTTTTATTTTAAATCTGACATTTTCCTTAAGATACAAATCAGAATTAATTATTATAAAGTACATTAAAGGTGTAATGACACATTTAGAGGGAAATCTGGGTTATCAATGCTGAATAATTCAGTCCACATCGACCATAAATCATTCTAAAATAAAGGTTTTCTAGATCCCAGGCTGCGTGTTTCTGTTGCTACTGTTATATAACAGGTTTACATTCATGTCGAGCAGCAGCCCTAATCTGGAAGATAGAGGAGACAGAGGAGCATGTCAGTGAGGTCCAATTAACCAGTTTACCCGTCCTTATCTGTTGCAGGTCAGTGGAGCAATGCTTCCACATGTGTGACAGAGTGGTCATCTATTTCTTCATCGCTGCCTCTTACACACCTTGGTGAGTGTCAAGCTGAGAGCGGTGCACCCTCATGGAGTTCAAAACCAAACCTTATGTTGGGTGAATTATGTGTTCTTGTCTTCGCTCAGGCTGAACCTGCGAGAACTTGGCCCTTTAGCAGCACACATGCGCTGGTTTGTGTGGCTCATGGCTGCAGCTGGAACCATTTATGTCTTCAACTATCATGAGAAGTGAGTTTATGTCCAGATTATAGCAGTTAGTGGCTGTGGATGTGAAAGCAAACAAATTCTAGTTATTTTTATTGATGGACAAAACAACACTTTCTACAGGAGCTGAAGGCAGGCTCATGAAGACCCTCAACCAATCAAAATATGACAAAAAACACATATTATTCCAGCCTTTAATCTGTATAAAGCTTCAAAAATAATAAACTAGTCAGGCTAGCAGCTTGTTGTCCCTGATCTTCCTGCTTTGTTTTAATTATGTTAAGGTCAAAAGGTCAATGCACCCCAGAGAGCTGCATTCACTGTCGCTGCTCCTCATTTCTAAACAGTTTCACACCAGCTGGTGTTTATTAAACGGTTTGCAGCCCTGATGATGAACACCAATCAGACGTCAGAACGCAGGTCCGGCTGGTAACGAGTTCACAAACACTGTTGTAAAGTTCTGTGCTTATAAATCAGACATATGATGTTTTTACTTTAATTACTTTGACAATAAATGCACAGCTGTATTTTCTTTCATCGATGGGATTTATCAGATCGGTTTATGACAAACTCACTGCAGCTCATTGACTAGAAGATGATGCGACTTCAGGCTCGCCCTGCTGAAAACTAAACCTGTTCTCTGCTGCTTTTTTAACCAGTTAAAAACTGGCTGCAGCTCCAGTTTAGCTTTAGTCTCCTCACTTTCCTGAAGATTTCACTTTCCAGAATTTCCACCAGTCCTCATTTAGGGCATGTTTGTCTTCCCAGGTATAAACTGGTGGAGCTGGCCTTCTATCTGACTATGGGATTTTTTCCTGCTTCAGTCATGACCTCAATGGTAAGAAGATCCAACCACTTTGTTCTGATGTCCTAAGATCTCTTTCAGCTTGAGTTCATCAGAAATGGCTTTAATAACAAATTACAGATTATGATCATTTTCTCATATTTGTCTTATATTTAACACCAGAATATAATGTTGGTGGAAAAAACGTTTTGAAGCATTCTGAAGAAAGCTCTCTACCGCCATCTTGTGGTCGTTAAGAGTATATCCCCTTTGATTTTCGGTGTGCTTCAGCATCTAGAATGTCTTAGAAGATTATTCACTGATGTCATTTTAAAGTGTTGATGAACTTCTGGCAGTATTTTGTAGTAAAGTGTGTTTTGTGTTTATAGAGCAACACGGACGGTCTGCACGAGCTGGCGTGTGGAGGACTCATCTACTGCCTCGGCGTGTTCTTCTTCAAGAGTGACGGCGTCATCCCGTTCGCCCACGCCATCTGGCACGTGTTCGTGGCGCTGGCTGCGGCCGTGCACTACTACGCCATCTGGAAGTACCTGTACTACGCTGCCAGTTCGGAGTCCCTCCTCCAGTCCTGACCTACTTTCAACCTGAGCACAGGCAGCCAAGCCCCCCACTGCCCACTTAAGCTGCAACAGTAGAAGTTTACGAAAACGACGACCATAACTTGTTTACTGTTTTCTTCCAGGAGGAGAGCAGGGTCATCAGTGTCCTCTGATGAATAATAAGTGTTTGTAGGAGAAGAAACACTCAAAGCTGAGTATTTGTGACATTTGATAGCATCTTTTTTAAGCACTTGAATCGAGTCACATTCCTCTTGAAGCCTCGATGCATTTCAGCAGGAGAAAGTAAGGTGCTAAACATCTGCTTTAATCAGCAGCTCTTATTGTTCCCATTAGAAGAAACCAAAGTTCGAAATAAAGGTAGCAGCACAAAAACTTTGCCAAAGTAAGGTTTAAATATCACATCTGAATTAAAAATGTCAACAAATTGATTAACAAAGAAGTAAGGTAGTTGTTTTCTTTTCTCTGAACCAGAAATGTAGCGATGAAATGTGAAGAGGTGTAAGTCAGCTGTGTGCTGGCAGGTTAGCTAAAAGCTCCTCATGCTTTCTTTTTCAAACAGTTCAACGTGCACTATCTTTGTTCAATGCACGCTCACTCGTAACCTTTTCTAGAGAGGCCTGAGTTCTCCTGTAAGTTCTTGGCTCCCTCTGGTGGTAGGTGATGTGCAGGAGCTTTCCTCAGTATTTTAAGGTTTCAGGAGAAACTGGTAGATGTTAATGAGCCAAATGAGGAGACTCCCAATTAAAAGCAGTGTTTTTTTTATAAAGTGTGTCTTTCTGTGAGTGTGTGTGTGCTGTAACATTTCCTGTCATGTTTTTAATTTTTGCACATCTATGGTGAACAGTGTTTCATATCATGAGGATATTCTGATCAGAGTTTGTTTTTGTACCTTTGCTTCCTGTCCATGTTTTCCTCCTACTGATGTCTGAAACCGAATCACTGCACAGAGTGTAATAATCATGACTAAATCCTCTTAACTAGGCTGTTTTGTATTTTCTATCTTGTGCTTTTCTGTTGTTGATTACATGGTCCTGGCCTCTTGCAGAGATTACTTGCTTTATTGGTGTTTGTTTTACTAGCTGGTAATGGTGCTGCATAAAATATGAACGCTCCTCCACTGTACTGAAAATCACTTTGGTAATGTGACAATAAAGGCAACAATGTCTGCAGCTCAGTATGTTGACTTTATTTACTGAAACTTAGTCTGCATTGCTTTCACTAAACAAAAATATAAGGATCTGTGATGAAGTCAAAAGTCATTCATTAATTTGTAATTAAAATATCAATCTAGAAAAAATATTCTGTACTTTTAAATGAAGCTTTGTAACCTAGTGCAATTAAAATCCCTGAAAAGTTTTTGTACCTATAGAGATTTATATTTGTGATGCAGTGTTTGAAAATTTGTCTCAAATTCTGACCCTTCTTAAGTCATCACTGCCTGACATTATTTTCAGTTTCATATAAAACTTCACTATTTTAAATAGATTGTTCATTTAAATATAGCAAATACATTAAAAGGTCTGTATTTAATATGCAAATTAGCAGTTAGGCAACATTTGATACAACTCTCACCACTAGATGTCAGCAAAGTGCTTCCAACATGATCTTTGGTATGTGTGGAATATGCATCAATAGGCGTTACCTGTACTACATTAATGTAGCTATAAAATGTTACACTGAGAAAAGTGTTTATCACTCCATTCAATCTTTATACGCCCATCTGCAGTCAGTTTTCCCAAAGCATCATGTCAGGCAAAATGAAAGTTCAAACCTTCAAATTAGTGCTACATGTGTTGGTTGGAAGGGAACTCCTATCCAATCTGGCTGTGGCTGCAGTGAAATGCTCTCCTTCATTTGGCACGTCTACAGACAAAACATGTGGTAGCTGAAGCTAATTATTGAGTCTAAGTATGCAGGAGGATCATTTAGAGATACTGTAGGTTCTCAGGGCTTCCCTAAAAGGAAACTGGACTTCTCTTGTTTCTCCAAGATGTTTCACCTCCCACCAAAATGCTTCATCATGTCTGCACATGGTTGGAAGTAACAGGCTTATAAATTGTAGTTATAGTCATGGCTCAACCCTCTATTCAGTTTAGTGTTTGGGTCATCACTTAAAACCAAAACATGTGACCAAAGGATACCAACATGTGAGTTGTTTCGGTCACACGTGTGAGTGGTTGTAAAAGCAGCAGGAGATGAGTCAATGTTCCTGTTTAGATATTTAAAAGATGGAACCTCAAACCATTGTTTGTTTCACTCTGTTGAGAAGCACCTGTCCAGAACATGCATATTCTCTGTGGCTCTGGACTGCATATACCACATCGCTGAACTTTGTGTGAACTAGTCAAATAATAGGGGACAAAGTCCAGTTTGTTTAATCTAAAGATCATTTGGAGAAAATGGTTGCTTTAACGTGACAGGCTGACATCAGAGGACACAAATAAAAATCAGCCTTTGGCTCACAAACAGCTGCTGTTTCCTTGATGGTCTGGCTGCTGACTTCCTGCTAGAGGTATTTCAAGTAGCTGTGACATGAACAGTGTTTTGTCCTTCTCCGTCAGGTTTGTGTTGTTCTTTCTCTTAAATGTAAAGATATCAGTTGTTTCCTAATCCAAGCACAAAAAGTGATTCCTACAGAAACTATTTGTCGAAACCCGTCTCTTCACCTGTTTAATAACACAGAGATCATCCACATTTACTGCATAGAGGATCTTTAAAACAAAGTGCTCCCTCTGTCCTTTTTCTGAGTTGTCAGTGAGTGTCTACACATTCAATTGAGATATTCAAGTTCAAAAAGTATTTTAATTAAGAAAACAGCTCATGTCAGAATCAGAATCAGAATCAGAATCAGAAAAGCTTTATTGCCAAGTACGTTTTTGGACATACAAGGAATTTGTTTTGGCGTAGTCGGTGCAATACAATACAAATGAAACAGTATAAACATATCTGCAATATAATATAAATATAAGTGCACAGTTTTAAGTGAGTGAGAGTAAATATAGAGCAGTATAAGATGCAAGAGCAACACAACAGTGCAGGTGATCAGTGTGCAAGTAAAGCAGGAGTCCAAGCTGAGCGTTAATGTAACACATAAAGTTACAGGTTACAAGTGAAAGGGAGAGTGTCAAGGTGGTTTCCAGGCTTTGTTAACCAGGCTGGTGGCAGATGGGAAAAAACTGTTCTTGTGGCGTGAGGTTTTGGTCCGGATGGACCGCAGCCTCCTGCCAGAGGGGAGAGTCTCAAAGAGTCTGTGACCGGGGTGGGAGGGATCAGCCAGAATCTTCCCTGCCCGCTTCAGGGTCCTGGAGGTGTAAAGTTCCTGGAGCGACAGTAGACTGCAGCCAATCACCTTCTCAGCAGACCGAATGACACGCTGCAGCCTGCCCTTATCCTTGGCTGTAGCAGCGGCGTACCAGATGGTGATGGAGGAGGTGAGGATGGACTCAATGATGGCTGTGTAGAAGTGCACCATCATAGTCTTTGGCAGGTTGAATTTCTTCAGCTGCCGCAGGAAGAACATCCTCTGCTGGGCTTTCTTGATGAGGGAGCTGATGTTTGGCTCCCACTTGAGATCCTGGGAGATGATGGTTCCCAGGAAGCGGAAAGATTCCACAGTGTCAATTGTGGAGTCACAGAGGGTGATGGGGGCAGGTGGGGCTGGGTTCTGCCTGAAGTCCACAACCATCTCCACTGTCTTTAGAGCGTTGAGCTCAAGGCTGTTCTGGCTGCACCAGTCCAACAGATGGTCCACCTCCCATCTG